>NC_137469.1:12779528-13292426 GCF_964235325.1 Thermobia domestica | reverse complement strand
GCATGCTAAGATAATTTTATAATTAATGTCACGTATTTATGTATTGTTATAACGTATTAAATAATCTTAGTGACTATAGTGAGTGCCTCATCATTACAAAACACTCATCCTCTGAAAGTCACCCATCATGACCCACTGCAACCCACCACTCACCATGGCTCGACTCTCTGCATTATAGACAGCATCTTCTGAATACTGGTGAATTTGTCTACGTTTTACTTGCATGGCTTTCATTTCCTTTCCTTTTTCATTTGTTTCTGTTTACTTACTTGAGATGAGTATATTTAAGTGAAAAAAGAACTTCAGGCATTTTTGGATATTGATATTTGTAATCGTAATAAAAGCAATAGGACTTATACTACTACTTGGCTTTTGAGAAACAGCGTGTAAGCTTTTAGAGGAGCTAAATACTGGAAATAAAAATTTTTGAATTACTGTAATATATAAATTATTATAATAAAAATTTGAATGTAATTATGTGTGCTTAACCATCACGGCCAAATTGAAAAGTCAAATGAAATGACTTTTGGCTTAGGTCTTAATCCAAACTGGGATGGTATCACATAGCTTTTATTATAAAACATATCCTAAGGGGGTAGTGGGGATCCAATTTTTGCGCAAAAAAAATGAGTATCTGCTACGGATGGGCACGGGAGAGTTTTCTTTGAAACTCGACTCGACTCGAAACAGACATTTTTCAGCTCGACTCGAAAATTTCGTGCAACTGGATTCGAATTTGGGCCGTTTCGAGTCGAGTCGAGTCAAAATGAGCCAATTCGAGCTAAACCCTGTGTGTAGTTCCAAGTACTCTTTTCAAGTATCCTACAGAGACAAAATAATTATCAATTATGCTACTCCTACTACTACTACTTCTTATATTATTATTATTATTATTATTATTATTATTATTATTATTATTATTATTATTATTATCAGAACAATACAGTGTATAACCATGAAAGGTAGGCGGTTTGTATCTGAATAATGAAAACTAGTTGACTGTAGTTCTCGGTCTTCGAAAAGTCTTCAGGAGGCAAAAACATCGGTCACGAGGTTCTGGGTTTGAGTTCCGGAGGAATAAGTATTCGGACTCGAGCGAAAAGTTGTTAAAAGTTATACGGCGCCGGCCAAAGATGTTCAATACTGCTCGGCCTGGGTTTATGGTTGTCAACAGCTCGAACGGCTCGGCTCACAGCTCATTCATATCGAGCCGAACCGAGAAGTGACCTGAGCCAGCAGCTCACCTAAATGAGCAGGCTCGAACCGATGACTCACCCAAGCCGAACCAAACCGAGCTGATTGATCACCCAACCGAGCCAGTTCGAGCCATCGACTCATTTGACCTGAGTCAAACCAAGCCGATGGACTCGTTTCAACGGAGCTAGCTAGAGCCGAGTCGGTGGCTCATCCCAACCTAGCTGGCTCGAACCATCGGCTCAGTCGATGGCTTGTCCCTACCGAGCCGATGGCTAATCACAATCGAGCCGGAACGAGCAGCTCGCTCAGTTGAACCGAGCCGAGTCGGTTGACGTTACTACCCGGATTGAGCTTCTATTTGGGCTCAAACATTAGACCGTGCAGGTCTCAGCCTTGATAGTAAGAACTACATACTTATATTGGTGGTCATGACATTTGAGGCAGTCTCGTTATTAAAATCTATTGCCTCCTTATCAAGATGAGACGAGACGCACTAAAAGTTCCCCACAAGCTGCACTAAAAGTACGAGACGAGGTGCGTCCCTGTCGTGAACAACATTAAAAGTATTCCGCATTACTGTTTACATTCCTCATGGCTTTCGTTTTCCAGGCTAATCTGGCGATGATTTCAAAACGAGTTAAAACGAGCTGAACGAGTAAGCCATTTATCAAACTCGACTCGACTCGAAACTCGACCTCAAAACAGTGACTCGACTCAAGAAAATTGAATTTGACTCGACTCGAAACTCAACTCGAGTTGAGTTATAGCTAGACTCGTGCCCATCCTTAAGTATCTCGCAAGTCCTTAAACTTACGGAGCTGAAATTCAGTGTGTTAACTCTTTATTGAAAATGAACAGAACGTGTCCTAGCATTTTTAAAAATTCTCCTTTATGGGGGGGTCTTTCTGTATATGGAAAAAGGATAGTGGGTTGGTTTGTAAAAATAATCGAAAACGATCGATATTAGAGAACAAATTCAGAAACAATTATTAATTAATTGAGAACGCTTCATATATCCATTGCTTCTTATTATTGTTGAATCTTATGTTTATTATATGGAGCGCTTAGACCACAGGGGGCAATCAACCCATAAAGTTATGAGAAAAATAGACACAAAATTTGTACTGTAAGCTTGATTACACGGAAATTTTAAGTTTGGACTGTACGCATAACTATATGGAAAATTTTACACTTTTTTCCCCTTTACGTTAGTGTACTTTCCTTGATTTCAGACTCAAATTTCATCCTTTTTCCATTGAAAAGTATCAATAATTCAACAAGGAAATGTTAATTTAATACAATGATAATTTAATTGAAATTTAATTTAGACCATGACAAACACTACCATTTTATATCAAAAAGGTCAAATCCACCGATAGTCTAACAGAGTGGTGCTTGAGCGATTGATCATAGAAATACAAACTCCGATTAGTCAGAATTTCACAGCCTGGTTTTATTACAAGTGTAAACACTTTAGAGGCCATGGATCATGTGTCAGACTTGATAACGATGGGTTTTGATGGGTCAGAGTGGGTCACAGTGAGTGAGTGGTTTATGATTGGTGGTGCGTCGGAGTGTGTCATAGTGGGTGATGGGTCAGAGTGAGTCATGGTGGGTCGTGGGTCACGATGGGTGGTGGGTCAAGATTTCATTGACCGACGGCATCTCTGCCCATTAGTACCTCTGGGGTGGTGGGAAGGAATTGACATGTGAAATTAATCAAAAACGATCAATATTAGTGTAGAATCCCTGATACTGTTAAAAAATGAAATGAAATCTTTCAGTTTTACGTCCTACGGTTATGTCGGGTAGGCTAAAGGAGACGGTGATAATAAGAAATTAATACAATGATGGAATGAATAAAGTGGGAGGAAACGGAATAACCCCAAGAAATCCCACGAACATGGTGTTTTCCACCCCAAAGCCCATTTAGTGAGAGCTGGGATCGAACCAGGGACCTCTCGCACCAGAGGTGAACAATCTACCACTGAGCCTTCGTGCCCTGATAGCGTTAAACTCCAAACTCAGCCCCCACATGTATGAGGTTGACAAGATTGAAAAATGAAATGTCTGAAATGATTGAGATTAGTGTCGAATCTATAGTTTGTAATCGTCAAGCTGTTAGATTACAATAGCAATGGCATTTAAACAGAAGTTTAGGCATAAACGGCATGTCAGCTGCATTGAGAATTTACAAGGGCAGCACTGAAGGCGTTGGTCGCACAGCTATAAATATTTTGATGTACGTGTATGAATTTATATTCCAGCGAACTTCTGGAGCTATTTTAACGAAACTTTCATAAGAATTTCAATATTAAAAGAAATAATTAAAAAAGATAAAACTGTGGAAGTAAGTAAGATACTTCAATGGATGGGAGTTTGGTGGAATGGCATGTAAAAATAAGGCACAAAGACTGATATTAGTATGCTATCCATAGTTTTCTGGGTCGCTGAAATGAATAGTGACGCTCCCAAGGAAGTTTAAGCCCAAGTTCATCCCATCAGCAGAGAATTACAGAGGGAGGGGGTGAAAAATAAAATATTAAAAAATACTTAATTTTTGTCTAATTCGTAATTTTCGAGGTCATTAAAACGTCTGATACGTTTTTAATGCCTTTTGAAAGGTAGGTAGTATTCACAAGCAGGGTGTTTTATTCATATCAATTTGATTAAAGGAGTATTTTGTGAGGTTAGGGTTTTTCAATATTTATGTCAAAAGTAGAGTATTTTCTGCATATTTTTATTAAACTTTCATTGAAATAAATATTCTAAGGGGAAGGATATTCGAATACTTCTCGTAAACCTACATATATTATATAACGTGCGCGCGTTAGTAAAATCTGTTGAGTGTATAAAACTATTAGCCGTCTTTCGGAGTGAAGATTAAAGAAAATTATCTCAACAATTATAATAGAACTCAGAAAACGACATACGTAAAATAAAACTTTCCAATTGAAAATTAACTCTTGATAATACGGAACCAAGGAAAAGTCGAATTTCCAATCTTTTATTGCAAAAAGAAATGTAACTCCACCTTCGAAATTGAAACAATGACGCACCGTGGGTAAAGTTATGGGCATTTCTTTTATCTAAGACTGTCCATGTAGAAACTATACAGTTGCATGATCGACCTACAGTGACAACAGAGTGGTACGTTACTTATTACCTTCCGAGTGTCTTTGAAGCTTGGAGATCTACTCACAGAAAGTCTTCACTGTCTCGCTTTCTTTGTCTCGCTTTCACTGTCTCGCCTTCACTGTCACGACAATGGACGGCCATACATAGCAGCGAAACGTTTAGAATTTCTACAGAAAATGGGTGTCCATATTTTACCGTACCCGGCTATCTCCAGATTTAGCTCCGTGTGATTTGGCAGTGCCCAAAACACAAGAAAAAGCTTCTAGAAAGCAGTTTTTAAACAAGTGAAGAGGCTATCGCAGAGTATAGTTATAGTAATGAGATTTCTGATATTCCACAAAACTAATGTTTAAAAATATTTGACTCGTGGTTTTCAAGAATGCAAAAACTGTATAGATACTTATGGGGACTTTTTTTCTAAAAAATGTAAAAGTTATATTATTATTATTATTATCGAAGATTTGAGAAGTCGCAGAAGGGGTGAGCCAAAAACTACTTATGGTAAACGAGCAAAAAGGGTGAGGAATGGGGGTGATTGAAGTATGCGAGATTTATGAATGGGACGCCAAGTAACAAACTTGGGAAGCACTGCATTAGACAAACAAAGTACAATTCTATTAATACACAACTTTGGCAGTAAGTTAAATAAATATCAGATGCAAATGTCCTAAGATGAAGCATAACTATAATCTAGCCCCTGCTTCAGTAAAACGCTAACTGAGGACCTAGAAGTAATAAAAATGTAAAATACGGTTTTAAATTCTAGGAGAGGCCCAAATTTCATATTTCAAATTTTAATAGGGGTTATTGCTTCATATTTTTTTTTCTAGGAGCCCAAATATTAATGCTTATCCTCCCAGAAGAAGTTTAAAATTATGGGTTTGACATGATGTTTTCATTATTTCTCCTTGTTCTGTTTCTGGTGCAGTTAATGAGTTTTGCAACTCGAGCACTCATGTACTGATACACGTTTTTTCACTAGTGTCTTTAATGCTTCAACGATACGGGAGTTGGAAAGTTAAGAAAGTTCGAAAAGTAACAACTGCGTCTGGTCTAAGATAAAATGAAAACTTGCATGTCTTGCAGTTCTCCTTGTATACTAAGGAGCTTGACTTGAAGTGAAAGTAAATGATAATTAAATAATTAACAGAATGAAAACAGTAGGAGAGAATTCAGAGGGAAGGAAATATGCTCTCTTTCATCACAAATTAACATGATTTGGATCTCGAACTAAAGGCGACTTGTATGAACACTATGTTTTTAAATTCTTGTTGAACATCATAAGTAAAAAGGGTATTGCGCAAGTCCATGTATAGCAAGCATGTGGAATCCAAATCATACTAGAATGTTATCAGATTCTTTGTGTAAATCTTGTTTTAAAATGTTGGAATCGCCTAACGCTTGTATCGTACAAACAATTTGTAGGTCATTGCTCTTGTTTCTTTAATTAACTATTGATTAGTATGCACAGTTTTATCCATAATACTGTATCTGTAAATTTTTGGCACGCCAAATTTTCAAATACGAACAATGAAATACCTAGTAGTTTTGTTAAAGGACCATAAATAGAGAAGGCCTCACCGGGATAAGTTACAAGCTGTCATGCAATAGAATAGAATAATAGAATAGAATAACTTCATCTTCGGGAGTTTTGTTGTTGAAAATGTATTTTTAATATTTTTGTGCTAATTTCCATTTGTTGTCTGCACTCTATAATATAGACAACAAGTGAATTAACACGAAAAAAAAAAACATTTAAGGAAAAATATTATAGACATTCTTCCTTTATAGGAACGACGGAACAAAAAATGTTAGTTATTTTAATATGGAGTCTACTACCTTCATTAATGTTCAAGAGAGATTTAACACCGTAGGGAAGTCACGACGCTTGTCAAGTATTCTGGCTTGTATCTGTCAAGCGTTCGCCTCCCTCACAGAACAGCCCTTCAAATGCTTGCCCTTGTGAACAATGTAATGACACTTTTAATGTAACTTAAAAAAAAAAAAAAAACTTGTTTTCTATAGTTACATACGTCTTGCGGGCGAGAGAAGAGGAAATTGCGTCCAGCCCCTCAACTTTGTGCTAACACGTATTACATTACGCGTGAAAAGGAGTGGTTTGTGCTACTTCCAAAAAAGGAAGAACTAACTTTGTTTCAAGGGCGAAAATACTCCGCAGATTTTCGAAGCAATAATGTTTTCTTTACAACGCTCATATATACATTATTTTGAAGAGAAAATATAAAATAATTCCTTTATTAATTTTATAATTTCGGAAAGTTACGTTTTGATGTATGTTTAGGCCTAATTTTGTTTACTTTTTGTAAGCATGCAGAAAACGAATTAATATTTTTGAACTACATTTTAAATTTGTTTACCTCTAAAATGATACTGTAAAAACAAACATACGAAGCCACAGACAAACATGTATTAAACGTTTTAATTGAAATAAATAATTAAATAATACCAACAAAAGAGAATAGTCAATTGTCAATTCATATAGGGTATGTTCAAGGCTTGGAACTCTAATGGAAGCTCAGTAACTTCCGTTCCCGAATAGAATTGCGGAACTTCACGTCAATTGATGATACCTCGTGGATATGATCTGCAAATGTGACTGCGGCATAAGATAAAAGGGTTCAACTCCCGATTGGATCACATGTGATTCAGATTCTGCCCACCTACTTTAAGGTGCTTTTTATCATCTAGTTTTTATTAAAGGGTACATCCTAAGAAAGATGGTGGGTTTAAAACATATGTAAAAAATAAAGTTGGTAATTATCACTACACTTTTATAGATGGGTTTGGAACCGTGGTTGATTAAAGGGAAGTTCGTTCACCTCTTGTGCACCGGGTCTCTGGTTCGATCCCAGCTGGTGTCAATTGAGTTTTATGATAAATAAACACCATGTGAATGGATGTTCTCGGAGTTCTCCCGTTTGCTCCCACTTTCTTCATTGAATCATTTTATTCATTCTCATCATCACCGTCTTTTTAAGCCTAAAGGCATTTCACCTGGTTACAAACATTACGAATGTTGTAACATAGAAGCGTTTGTAGAAGTCTTGCTGGAAATAAATGTAATTTATAGATTCTTCTTTTTCTTCTTCTTCTTCTTCTTCTTCTTCTTCTTATTATTATTATTATTATTATTATTATTATTATTATTATTATTATTATTATTATTATTATTATTATTATTATTATTATTATTATTATTATTATTATTATTATTATTATTATGGAAGATTCAATAATTCAATGCAGTATCTGAAATCGCAAAAAGGGTCAGATCAATGAGCGGCAGGAAAGAGGAGAGACGTGAAGTATATAGGATTCACGAAGGGGTAGCCGTCAAACATAGTTTGGGAAATGCTGTCTTGGAAGAAATTGTATGATTAAAGTAAGAGTAATCAAAGGTTCTCCAAAGTTAATTGAAATGATAACATAGTACTAATGAAATGTCAGTTAAATTTGACGTGATAATCGAAAAATTCAAATTTATATTGACCATGGGATTTTGAGAAGCTGAAAAATAATACTACATCTTGAATGAATTTCAAACAGCGATAGGAAGAGAGACAAGCAAACACCATAAATAATCATTACATAAAAATCTAAAATAATTAATATATGCAATTAAAAAAAAAAGATGTATTGATTGGAGCTTAATATTCTTTTCAACACAGAGGCTATACGTTACGCGACATACTATTTAAAATGGAATCCAAATTGCTTTTGAAGTCTGTATCTCAGGCAAGCCCTACTGGGAACAAGGGCGCCGATTTCTCTGTAACTTTGGGGGGCCCATTCATAAAAAAGTGCATATAACAATACATATAACAAGAGAAAATACATATCCCCCCACCCTCCCAGGATCGGCGCCCTTGACTGGGAACCAAATCCAGCATCACTTCTATTATTCAGTTCTTGTACAGTATATTTGAGTGTCTTCATTAACTAGTGTGTAGGTAAAGAAGAGAATATGCCGAAAAGGCTTCGACAACAGAGGAACAGGAGAGACAGAATACACGTTATTGAAGGAGAATACAGGAAATCCAGAAATTCAGAGCAGAGCAAAGCAAGGAAAAGAATAAGAAATATAATGTGCAAATGCACGAAAATGAAACAAATTGACATAAGAGCAATACACTAAAATCGTACATTCCAGTACAATATTGCTTAATGGAAATAAAATGCAACAGTTGAATATTCTCAAGGATGACCAGGTGTTTTATGAGGTATCAATGCGGTGCAAGGAATGCATATAAACTTTGTATGGGATGAAGACGAGGAATTGTTTGAAAAAGACACACAGAGGAATACGATTTAGCATTTCAATTTCAAATTATGAATTTTAAGAATATTATAAATATCCCAGGGATAAACTTAGTCAACATGTAAAATTTGTCCGATTGGGCATGCCTTAGGTACCATTGCAAGTGTGAACGTTTATCACTATTTCTCTATTCAGAAAAGAATAAAAATATATTCAGTTTGGGGAATATTTTCTTCTGATTAATTGCAACATTGTTTCGAGGATTATTCCTCAATTATATGATCGATCATAATCATTTCTCTTCCGATCGTGGCTATTATCATTGTACTGTACTGTATATCATTATTGTAGTGTAAAATACTGTATAAGAGTCTGAATACTTCGTTTCACCACTTTTCTGCTTAATAGATTTTCATCATATGTTATGCTTATTTTGTTTTCGCCTAACATTCTAAGAACGAATGCTTATATTGTTTCATGGTATATTGACCGCACATAGTTGTAGATTGGTATGCACCCCACTTAAAATAGCCTAATGGCTCATTTTCCTATATTTCTCTCACGCTCTCTCCACACTACTTCAAATAGTAGCCGGCTATGGATCTGGTACCGTGGGAAAGAGTATTATGGTTTCTTTCAGATGAACACGATATTTTGTGGATGTGGTATTTATAGATTCGTATTCTTCAAGCTGCGTCTTGTAGGAAAGGCAACCTTTCTTTTCTTCCAGTTCCTCTCTTATCATTATGAGTCAGCTTTATTTCACGAAGCACTTGTTCTTTGAAACATTGTTTCTCAATGAGAAAGTGTCCCATGCGGCGTATCAAAATAACTGCCTCCTCGATCCACCTAGTGGGAGCGGATCGGAGGTAGGAGGCGGTGGACAAGATATATTACTTTAGGAATATACGTAGCTTATGCTTGTTAGATACAAAGGATGTATAGTACTAGGTGAGTTGTCTACTTGCGTTTCTCACGAGGTCTTGTTCTAGCAGATTAGGAACAAGAAGGCCGAAGATCCTCATGTTACCAAGTCATATGCTGTGTAGTGTAAAAATGATCAACCAGGTACTCATCTGTTGTATGAACATCTGTGAAATAAGCAGTATGTTCGTCTCGGAGAAATAAAGACGCTTTTCTTTATTTTCAAGACAACAAACTATAATGTCAATCACGTCTGGACATACTGAAACTGGCATAAAAATAAGTTCTCTGTTTTAATATAAAATGTTATCCGACTTCCTATGAAATAACACACAGCATTTCCAATCAAAATCAAGTATAGTACAAGATATAAGCTTCAAATAACACACAACATGAATCAAAGTAAATAACCTTGTGTCTTAAGAGGGCAGAAAGTTCATTGTCACAGAAAAATAATGGCAATGGTGACTTATGCTTTCAAGTTCATATAATTTCAGGCACATATCTCAACACAGGAAATATTTATTTTTTCATGATGTCTTACTCAATTTTAATCTTAAAGTAAACATCTTCTTTCGACAAATCAAGCAAGTAATTTAATAAATTACTAGGAGAATGTCCGTTCTTCGCACGGAAAAAAAAATAGGTTTATGAAAAAATATTTGATATATGTGCAAATTTTCTTCATTTAAAACACTTCTTAATAGAATTTTGATTTCCCTGGAATTACGTAAAACTTCACGCAACAGCTCCTAAATAACTTTTCGCAACGTTAAGGCTGGATCAGACCGTTTTTAGCAGCAAAAAATGGCGGATTCACCAAAATCTACGTAAATCATTAGGCAAAATTTTTAGGCGATACGCATAATCCCAAAGTATATTTTTTTTAAATGTATTTTATCAGAGTTGAGACTGAGGTGAATCAATTTCTTGCACCGGAAATCACAAGATTTTCACAGTGTCAACGGAAATTGTTACTAAATCTCATATTCATCGAAATTAATTTTCTGTAAAGCACCTTTAAATGTCTTTTCTCAGTTCCCAAACTTGACCAAGTCGATATCTCGCACAATATACTAATATTCTGCACGCCAAAATATAGCTAGTTTCAAAAGAAGTTAGGGAGAGGTAGGTGGCTCAGTGGTATAGATACGCTTACCTCTGGTATGTGGAGCCCCTGGTTCGATCCCCGGCCACATAAATTTATGGTGGACAACATTGTGTCCGTGATTTTTATCAGGATACTCCCATTTCCTCTCAATTCTCATTCCACCAATTCTTCCATCATCATTCACTTGTCTTAATCGTCGTCTCCCTTAGCCTAAAGAGAGGAATCGTGGGACGTTAAACTGAAAAGTTTCACTTTACTTCATTCAAAAGAAATTAGCAAATTACTAATAATGCGAAATCTTTTGATTCTAACTCGTGTCCTTGGAGTTATTACTCAAATTCTGTCTTCCGTGCTCGTGGGTTTTCTCGGGATTCTCCCGTTTCCTCCCACTTTCTTCATTCCACTATTTCATTCATCTCTCATCATCACCGTCTCCTTTAGCCTAACCGGCATAACCGTGGGACGTAAAACTTAAAGATTTCATTTTCAAATTCTGTCTTAAAGTATACAGTTTATTATATATTCACAAAATTTCAACTTTCTAGTGCGAGAAAACCTCTAACCCCATTTCCACCTTCTTACATGATTCATTTTTTAAAAAAGTTTTAACCATAAATTTATACCCTAATATCTATACAAAATTATGATTATGTACACCTATTTCGGAGATCTGGGGAACGAGAAGGAAGAGATACAAACCGTTTCCTCAGACCGAGGATCTCATTTCGTAAAACATTGTCTAATTCAGAAGGTAGAAATAAAAAGTTTTCAAGATCAGGCACCTAATGTTTTAGGAAATCCAGAATGAAAAAAATTACATCATGTTTTTTTTTCTTATTTGTTTTTCTTAGTGGTACCATTTCAAAAATCCCGTGTCATCTAGAGCCTGAGTGAATCAAGAATATTTATGAAAAAGTTCAAAGACCAACAGAAAGGCAATAAGTTTAAGCCTCAGTCTCCCCTTGAAGCTCAAATTTCGCAAAATCACTTGGTGTGAATTGAAAATGCTTAAGCAAATTGTTCAAGGTTTTATACTTAACAGGGTTAAAGATCTGGACAACGGAAAGAAGAAAGCCCTTTTTCCCATCTTTTTAGGAAGTCACAATTTAAAAAAAAAATCTACAGTAGGGAAAGAAAAATTTTTACTCAAAATGTAATAGTTCTACTCTCAAAATTGTACTGAACGACAAGAAAACAATCTTCCCTCCCTTACATAGGAAGTTGCATTTCGAAAATACCCGTATAGTCTACAGCCCAGGGTGCGATGAAAACAAAAGATTTTAAGGTTGTACGGTGAGTAGTTTCGGAGATTTGTCGAGGGCAAAAATCATTGAAGCTCTCCCCTCGTTCTTAGCTTTAGGAGTTACATTAAAAAAAAAAAAACTGTCTTATCTACAATATAGACTAGAAGAAGAACATTCATAAATAATTTCAAAGTTCGTCTAATAACAGAGAGATTTGTTTATGAGTGACACAGTGAATGAGCCATTGAATTTATACATATTACCTTAAATATCCGTTCTTCGCACGGGGAGAATGCGTTTCATGTTGGACATAAAAAGCATCAAAACTGTCCCCAATCAACTTACCGCAAAAAATATAAATTTAACACTAATATCGGTCATTTTCAATTATTTTTATATGGTACCATCTTCTCTTAGAAGTACTAATAGGGACTGAAACGGCATCGAAGTGTCACTGTTGATCTCACCGACCCCGAAAACTATGGATTCGGCACTAATATCGCTCATTTTCGCTCATTTTTTACACATTTCCCCCTCCCCAAATTGCACCATCAAAATGAAATTATGAAAATCATCCCAGACCTCATTTATGTTAAAAATTTGATCGAGATCAGTCTTATTGTTGAAGAGTTAATAAGTCACAACATTGTCATTTTCATTTTTATTTATACAATATAGAAAGATAGATTTGAAAGTAAAGAAATATGTTAAGTGAATAAATAAGGAAGAGTAGTTCCCTTGGCGTTGTACCCAGAGCGTACCAAGGGCCAGGCAACCCGGGCAACTACCCGAGGCGCCACAGTCAGGGAGTGCCAAAACGAGTCTCAAAAAGCAAATTTTATAAAGTGTTCTCTACTGATTTTTTTTTTGTTTATATTGTTGTAAACTAGCGTCAATTAGATAATCTTTTTCCATTCCACCATGGAAGAAGAGAGTTTCATATTAGTAGGGAACTGTATCGACAAATGGAGACATGGCATGTACAAGAGAGAGTGGAGGGGGATTTAATATTGTTTATAGCGGCCCATTTTCTTTGTAAACTTTTCCCAGGCAATGAATGTTATTGGAGTTTATATGTGCTACTCATTTAAAGTGGTAGTGGAGGGTTAACAGGCACCGCTTATTTTTGTTTTCTTAGATACGATGCCGCCGCACCTAACTGTCGGCCTTTGTTGAAAGTAGTGTCTAGGAAATGTTATTGTATCGCTATGCACAGTTCTTGCAAAATCATTCATTTCGACCCAACAACATGACCTTTTTGGGTTTTTATACAGGATCAAAAAGGAAGACTAGGATACCCTGATGAAGAAATTTGCTGACCTAGAGCATTGTGATATTGAGGGTTTCCAGCTTCAACAGGAACTATTGGTTTTACTCCTCCTACTACCAGGTGAAAAAAAAAAAAAAAAAAAAAACTTGAAACAAGGTCGCCGATCATGGAGAATGTGGGGGCCCGGGCCTTCCAATGCTTATGTGGCCCCCCATGTATTTTTTGAATATTTTTTATTGTTATATTTTTTATGAATATACAATATTTTGCATAATTTGAATTTAATTTGTCTTAAAATCCTTATATATGCCTTCTTAGACCTTTATTTGCAACCAAACACATCTTAATGTCCCCCACCCTCCCAAAGTTACAAAGAAAATGTCAGCCTTGCTTTGAAGTATTAAAATTCTTAAGGAGTAACCAGCAGGCCCGTATCCAGGGGGTTTGGTGGCCGCCCCCTCTTCTTGTCAGCGTGGCTTCAGGCGAAAGGAGATTCTCAAAATTAAAATTAATTAAAAATTATTTGAGATCTACCATGTGCCAGGAGCGCCTCGTGGGGATCGCCATGATGCCGATTGAGTTCGACATTCTTTAAGACATTGACACAAATGTCATTGTTAGGTATTTTGCAGACAAAAAAGACTTGGAAAATTATAGTTTAATTGTTGTGAGTGCTGAAAACAAATATATTTAAAGTTGTTTAATTTGTTGTTAATTTTCAGTAATAGTAAAGTTTAACTTTTTATTTAGTTTCTAAATTTTGTTACATTATTAATTATCACGCCTGAGGCTAAATGTTGCAAAATTAGGAAACTAATTTGAGTAAATTATTCAAGATTTTAAGGTACTGTTTTTATGGAAGAAAAAGACATGGACGCTCTTTCTCATAAAGTTCCATAAATTGACATTGATATGATCTACTTACTTATCAAAGTCAGAGGATTTCTAATACTTAATAAAACCTGTTATTAAGCTTTAGTCTTGTAAGAGTGTTCAGCTTTTGTACAAATTCATGAGATATGTTTTATGAATGCTATGGACTTCAACTAGTAGGACCTACTTAAAAAGGGTGGTTTATATTGCTGTGCGTAAAAGACATTCAACATATGTGAAGTGTCTTTATTGGTATTTCACGTTATTAGAATAGATTGTTATATAGTGGGATTTATGGTAGTGGGTGGTATTGAATACTACTATTGGTGTTATTGATAACAAAACAATTGATTATATAGCACTAATCATGTCAGCATTAGTAGTATTCAATAAATGGTGTTCGATATTGTTTTTGTTGTTAGATATCGATACATAAATAATAATAATAATAATAATAATAATAATAATAATAATAATAATAATAATAATAGGGGTCTAATAATAATAATAATAATAATAATAATAATAATAATAATAATAATAATAATAATAATAATAATAATAATAATATAAACACAATATATCTGATACCATATTCATTTTTTAAGTACTAAATATATCTACATATGTCATGTATTTGAATATTAATTTTTTTCTTTGAACAATGGGTTTAAAATATTAAAATCACTCGAATAAAATGTAAAATATATGTTAGAACTTGGAGAAAGTGACAGAAAGTCACTTTGCCCGGGTGAAAATTTTGCCTTGGTCCGCGCCTGGTTGTACAGCGTGGGACACTTCTAAATGGTACACCTTAGCCGTAAATCTCCATATGGCTGTACCATTTAGAAGTGTCCCCCGCTGTACCTGTCTATTCCCGGGCCAACTGACATGCCCCTTTCTGCCTAAACTTGGGCTTCAATGTCATCATGACTAACACCAATCAGCTTGCAAATTCGATACTAATATGGGTGATTTTGGATGTACTGTTGTTCTCTCCGTCCCCCTTGATGATAATGGGTAGAGAATATAACTTGAACGGCTTCGGGAGTGTTATTATTCGTCTAAGTGACACCGAAAACTATGAATTAGACACTAATATCCGGCTTCCCGGGAATTATTAATCTCCCTTTATGCATAAATTTCGAGTCCTCTATAATGTCTTCAGTGGCGAAATAAAAAAGAAAGTGCTTCATATAGAATTAGATCTAGTAACCTACCAAATTTGATAGCTCTAGGTCACGTCTTTCTCTGCGGAAAGCCGATGAGAGACAAACAGACACACATAAACGATATTTTATTGTATTAGTATAGATAGACAGAGAAAAGTAATTCATGTAGGTAATAAAAAAGCAAATAATAATAATAATAATAATAATAATAATAATAATAATAATAATAATAATAATAATAATAATAATAAAGTACCCTATGTGAGAATCAGTATTTAAATATTGTTATTAAATATTCCACGGACTAGCGGAACAAACGGTACACTCAAAACTATTTTAAAATTGAATGATACATGCATAATCACTGAAGTACGGTACCAAGTCCTAGAGTTGACTAGAAGAGTAAATTTATTTTCATGAATCAGGTGTGTAATGTTGGTTATAAAACTATAATGTGATCCTTATTATTATTATTATTATTATTATTATTATTATTATTATTATTATTATTATTATTATTATTATTATTATTATTATTATTATTATTATTATTATTATTATTATTATTATTAGTTTAGCGTCCCATGATTATGCACTGAGGTTAAGGAAGACGTTGATGATTACAGCCCGGATTTATATGCGAAATGCATGTTTATAGTGACATGCAAGAACGTATGGAAAATGTTTTCTTCCTTCCGACGGACTTGCAAGAATTCGTTTGAGATGCATGTAATGGTGCATGTAAGTGCATATTTTGAGTGAATTTCGATGTGTATGCATATTTTGTAAACTTTGCAGGATACTGCATATTCCTGAATTTTATTGCTGCTTACTAGCATATTTGAGAGTATATCACATGAAAGTAGGCTATATTTAAAGTGAACTGACTCCGTTTGTAAACGCAGTGTAGAACAAAATGTTGTACAGAATAATAGCAGAAAGTGTTGCGTAACTGAAACAACCAAATGCTAATATGTAGCAGTAGACGCGCTAGTATTAAATGTAAATAAATTATTTTGAAAGCTCCATCGCGCTTACGTATTTTTCGCGAAGTTGCGACAAATGTTTCAATACCTTCTCATCCAGTGAAGAGCTCGTGGCTCCAAGCTGTGCAGTATTATACAGATATCTTAAAAATCAATGAAGACAGCCGTAGACTCACTAAGTCCCGATGATGCAGCCGCTATTTATGTATCTCAAAAATGTTTCTCTACAAGTGGCATTGAGAACAAAATTAAGTACATACATAACCAGTTCTCGGCAATACCTGAAGTTGTCAGAAAGTTGGAATCCTGTAAGAAGGCTTTGCAGCATTCACTCTCCTTGTTGGGCGAATTATCGCAGACTTTGTCCAGTGAAACAATTCATGGTCTTGCCAAAATAGCGTCAGATAAACTTTGCAAAGTATTTGGCAAAAAAAAAAAAAAATCCGGGTACAAAACAATCTGTGCCATTACAAATGTACTTAATGGTGAAAACATGGAATGGTAAGAGAATGTAACACAGGAAGACTTTCATGTATTTCACATGTACGAGTGACTTCTGCTGATGTAGAAAGAAACTTTTCGATGTACAAAACGTTTCTTACTGATAAACACAGAGTTGACAGAAAAAAAAAAAACTTAAGGAAGATAGTTCATTGCAACAGAGATCGTTAAGATAAGATATTTTTGTAAGAACCTGATATTTTATTTTCTTAGTGTATATTTCAGTGCATATGTTAAATTTTTAAATGCATATTTTAGTGCATATTTTTAAACTGTATTTTTCGTGTATGTTTGTATGAATATTTTGGGGTTTGGTTATGTATGGAAATCCGGGCTCTATTGATGATAATGATTGAATAAAGAAAGCCGAAGGTAACAGAATACCGAGAAAACTCGCGCACACAACTTGTCAGTCACTAAACTCACTTGCCAAGAGCTGAGATCGAACCTCGGACACATCGACCCACCACTGGACACAGTAAGGCCTACATGACTGAACAACTCAAAAGTCAAATTTCTTAACCTGGAAACTTTAATTTTTTACAGTGCATGGGATTTGTAATGTGGGATACCATTAAGGAGAGATTTTTAGAAAATCGATATGGAAGGAAGGAAAGGGTGCTGGCAATAATTATACTAAAATTTCCATATCTCCGAATCTCTGAAGGCAAAGAGAGACATAAAATTTGGTATATAGACTTGCCATTTAAAATAAATATACATGTGTTTCGTCAGTTTTTGGTATTTTCCCTAGAATGGAAGAAGGGGAAGGAATGGGGTTACAATTGTTATAACAAAATGAAAATATCTCAAAATCCTTTAAGGTTAGAGACATGAAATTTGGTATTTAGACTTTTCATTTAAAGTTATTAAAGATGTGTTTCAGCGTTTTTAGATATTTCCCTTAGAAGGGAATAGAAAAGCTGAAAGTGAAAAAGGAAGTAAAAAAATTGGTGGATGCTGCAATTGTTAAAATAAGATAGCCATATCTCGAAATTCCTAAAGCTTAGAGACATAATTTATTTTATTTAGACTTTTCATTTAAAATAGTTAAAGAATTGTTTCTGCATTTTCTGGATTTCCTTAGAAGGGGAAGAGAAAGGTGGGAGGAAAAAGGGATTGGTTTGCAACTGTTACAATAAGATGGCCCTATCTCGAAATACCGGAAAATTTGAGACATATGAGGGATATGAAAAGTGGTATTTAAACTCCTTAATCAACGAACTTCAATATGGATACAGCACAAAATCTCAAAAAGGCGAGCATTCAGAGCATTTGACTTGACAAAATTAACAACTTTAATAGCCAGTGATAATGCCTGCTTCAGGTTTTCTGAAAAAGTTTTTTTTTTTTTTTTTTAACTAAGGCTTGTGTGTGAATTAAGTAGTGCAAACCCATAACTGTAGAATTTCTGTTCTTTGCCAGCTTTATAAATCCAGACTGCTAAGCTAACATCGCTGGAGCTGCATCAGCACATATTTCTACAACTCTGTTCCAGGACAAACCATTTTCAATAAAAAATTATTGCGAGCAGGAGGAACAACAGAACCTTTTGATAATGTCTCCAATCTTTTTGAAAACAATATTTTCATGGAGTGCTCTGCTTGTGTCACCGTGTAACTTATTGCTGTGGCTATCCGAAAATCTTACATGATAAAGTATGTAATTTGATATATCATTGAAAAGATAATGACAAAAAGAAAATTTATATAGGAAAAAGTTTTGTCTCGCTGTTCTTAAACAATAAGCGAGATATCAGATATATATGCCCCTTCGACAGAAACTTATAAAACTGAGAAAAAATGGGTAGGTTATTCATTTATTTATGTTTGGAAGACTTAAGTACTCGATATATTTTTAATTTAGATTATTTGAGTTGGTCATGTCAGGACAGTTGCGTGATCCTCTAATCCAACTCTCTGGAAAGTGAGACAGTGTGGTGGAAAATACTTATTCTGAGAAAGTTGATCTTATATGATTGTCTGTACACCCGCCGGTCGCTGTTCAAGGCCCACGTTCCGTCCTTCATAACCTTGGTGTTGCGTAATGACTAAAGAAATTGAATTTAATTGAAACATATTCTGGAGTAATGTTATCTACTAATGAACGTTTTCCATTAGTATTTCATTATACATCTCAGACTTGGGGGCATCAATAAATAAATGACATTCCTGATTAAACTAATAAATTTCATTTCAAGTAACTTAATTTTAATATATACAAAGATAATATTTGCAGTCTGGAACATAATTTGTCAACACTGATCAATTGATTTAAAATATATATAGTGGACGCTCAAGTGTATACTGGATAAAATGGGCTTCAATCCTGCTTTACACTGGATAAAAGTGCAAACTATGGTTTAGCCCCTCCCTTGATTATATCCTGGATCCGCCACTGTATATATATATATATGTGTGTGTGTGTGTTTATGACTGATCCAATGAACAGTGACAGTTTTATTTATCTTGTGAAAGCATTAATATTTTACAAAAAGTAAAATGTATTGATTAACTTAGAAGAATTTTCAAGAGACCGATTCTCCGCATTGAGCGGTTGGTTTATTACCTGTCACTCAATGTGTCGCGTGCCAATTTTTCCTCTCCTAAATTTGTGGTCAAGACGTGTGGTAGTTTTATTGCTCCGTGTCTTTTCCTTATTTTATTGGGGGTACAGAAATATTCTATCGTTGGACAAACTCCTCTCTGCAGTCCGTGCACTGGCAACCATGTATGACTACAAAACTTGTACCTCAAAAGCCTTCGTTTGAAAAAGCCATCTGCTGTTTTAACACAGTATGTTTTGACATTTTACAACTATGATTTATGAGGGGGTAAAAATTGGGACCCCGGTGTTTCGTGCGCGCCACACCCGATGTGATGAAAGCTGTCGTGCGAGAACTTCAAAAGCACAGTAAACCATGAAAATACTATCTATCTAAAGTCCGGATAAAACCTTTTGACTTCTGTTGAAAGCCGATGGTGTGTAGGTACGATGTTGGATTTCGCTTCCTTTCATGTACAGACATAATACGAAACATTAACGCGAGAAATAAAAAAAGTTGTTGAAAAACAAATTCGTTCTTACAAATTTATTAACACTATACTGACATTTCATAAGGACGTACCTTTGAAATTGCTTTCTCCTAATACGGGAATAAAGCTATTAGACAACGTCGCCCAACTTGCATAGGATACGCCTTAAACGTCAGGAGATTTGAGCCGAACTTTAGAGTATTTAACGGGAATATCGATTAACGAAATAGTATAGATACGAGTTGTAGTTGTCATGCATCGCTAGAAGGCCGGCAATGTTTTGATCGTGTGATTTAAAATTTATCCTCGTGCAGTTCCACACATTGGGTGTCGTCGCCGTACAATGCCGGGTTTTTGTCTGTGTAAACTGCTGATAGAACCTATTTTTTTATTATATGCAGCATCTATATTTACATCTTTTTTCCGGTTGTACGAACCTTGAGCTTCCTTCTTTAGCAGAAGTCAGTAGTTTGACAGCTGTTGCTGTCAGCCATTTGTTCCGATGGAAATGGATCAATCTGTGTATGTTTATAATAAATCAGGTGGATGTAATTTGTTATTGTTCGCGTTCTACGTATAATTTAATTACGTAAGAAAGTGTATCGTATTGTTTTATTGTATGCAAACTTAACTGTAATTCGTGTTTTCTGTAATTAGGGTGCCTTGGGGTAATTATGAGACAAAAAAATATCAAATGTTGATGTATCTCGAAAACTACTGAACGGAACTTTACGAAACTTGGACAGCTTAATTCTCTCAGTAATTAATCAAGATACGTAAAGTGAGTTTTGTGCATGTTACAAGTTTCTAGAGAAAATTAGAAAAAATCAATGTCTCAAAATTACCCCGAGCACGGACTGGGGGCACGAATTTTTTGTTAAAAGTTGTAAAAGCTTGTATAGTATCCGGATTCTGGAGGTACTGGTAATGCTGGACACACAAAATGCAACACTCTGAACAACAGACCCAGTAAACGATCCCGGAACCATCTTTCACAAAGTCACTAGATATTTCCCGAGTATTACATGTTATTCTATGATATTACGACAACAAAAAAAGAATTAGACCTTAAATTTGTGCATTTGAATAAATAAAATAGATTTTCTGGTTTAAGGAAATAAACTTAAAACGACAAAATAGTTTACCTTTTTCACAAACAGACCAACAAATAAAAAAGCTTTTTTTTTTTACCTTAACGCAGAAGATATTGAAGATCATTAACTTCCTCATACCGTCTGATTTTTCTTTTCTTTCCTTTTCTGCTTCTTCTACACTTTCTGGCTCTACTTTTTCTTCTTCTTCTTCTTTCGTAGAAAGAGATCAAAAAGAAAGAAGCCAAAGAGAGAAACGAAAAGTGGATAGTCATTTTTCACCTTGGAAGATTTTCTCTCGGCAAAAAGAAAAAAAAGTCATCAAGTAAAAAGCAGACAAGGATTTGTCTGAAGAGAATTTTCGTAACTCGTTTTTCGCTTCTTTTTTTTTTTCATATATTTTGGGCGTCCGTTATAACTTCCTTCTAAGTTACCAGATTTCTCTCTAAACTTCTTTTTTTCTTTCTTTCTTTCTTTCAGGGACAGGGACACATGAAGAAGGTTCCTGAATTTTTCTTTTTTTTTTTTTTTTTTTTTGGCTCCTACGTATTCTTTACGCGCGACAAATGGTAAAACTTTGTACATTGAAAAAGGAAATCAGTCGTTTTTTTGCTTGCTTTTTTTTCATTATCTTTTGCACACTTTTACTACTAACGTCTATGCGATATTTTCTCTACAAAATTCTGTGTCTTTGACGTTTTCGCGGTACTTTTTTTTTACCTCCCTTTTCTCTCTCTCTCTCTCTCTTTCTCTGTCTTCATCCAGAAAAAAAATCTGTTAAAGAGTAACGTTTGATGTTATGTTCTTTCCTTTTTTTTTTCCTCACTAAAAGATTTCTTAAAAAAAAAAACTTTCATTTCAAATATCATAAGTTTGTTCGTTGTTACACCATCTTCCTACTCAATTTCTTCCCACTATTCCTTCTCATTTCCTAATTCTTTCTCTCGTTGTCTCTTCACTCATTTATCTACGATTCTGTTCTCTCGTTTTCTCCCATTCTCTGTGTGAGTATGACAGAGTATTTCTATTGTTCTGGTTTTCCCCCTTTCTCGTTTTCATGAAGACAAATGCTTAATAGATTAACTATATTTATGGCCATTATTCGTGGAAGAGACGCTGGGTAATGTGATGTAATCATATAATCTTTAGTCATTCTTTTCTCTACAAAACTAGTTGGGAGCAGCCAAAACTTCTTCCCCCCCCCCTTTCCACGTTACCAATTATGTTTCTGCAGCAAAAATGTAGTTCCTGTCATTGGCTAAAGGGAAAAAGTACATTCCAATATTAAACAATAGTAATCGAGTTGAGATTTTTGAGTTTTGCGTCTGTGTGCAATACATGTGCTTAAAGGACAGGACCAGTGATGGCGTGAGTCAATGAAAACTTGACCCACCACCCGCCATGACCCACTCTGACCCACAATTCACCAAAACATCGTCATCAATTCTGGACCATGATCCACGCTCTCCTCTCCACAGCCTAAAGAGTTCACACTTGTAATAAAACAAGGCTGTGAAATTATCACTAATTCGAAGTTTGAATTTCTACGGTCAATCGCTCAAGCACCGTTCTCGTATTATAATACCGGTGAATCTAACGTTTACGATATAAAATGGTAAAGTGTTTGTTATGGGCCATATTACGATGAATTTCAATTTAATTATCATATATAATTATTTCCTTGTTTTGAATTACAGATACTTTTCAGTGGAAAGAATGGATGAAATTTGAAAGTATCGAATCGAGGTTAAGTAGGCTTACGTAAAGGGGAAAAATACAGTGTAAAATTCGACTGTGCCTCTCCTACTGCTATTATTACAATTACAAATATCAACAACTTGTAAATTATTCAGTGCAGCTTTGGAAAATTCAAGATTACTAATAAACCTCCAGCTGACCAAAGCAGTATATATATTTTAAGATTATATATTTGTGTTACAGTTTCGGCTATGTAACATAGCCTTCCTCAAACACATTATGAGAGAAATATCCAATTTTGACAGCTTATATACAATTTGGATGCAAGACATGCGCCCACTTTCTCTTTACAAAATGTAAACATTTAATTGGCTCAAAAAGCAAAATTTTAATTACTGTAGTCACTTTCTCTTTTTGCGCACCTGTTATGAAACTTTTAATTAGGTGTTTGTCACTTACACTTTCTATTCGCTATTGCCCATCTGCTCTTCTCCATAGTATACCTGCTCCAACAGCTCGTGTTGACCCTTTTAATTCTTTCTTTCTATTTTGTCTATCATCTTTTCCCATAATTCGTGTATCACAAATCCACTAGACCAATTCATCAATTTCTCCTTCCCATATTTCTTAATCCACTGGGCTTCTTTCCACTTTCTTATCACACTTCTTTTCTTCCTTTATAATCCTTTTATTTCTTCCCAATCTATCTCATGTCCCGTTTCTTTAATGTGTTTATATACTGTGTTGTTCTCTCTTTTTAGACTGGCATTGTCCTTATGTTGTTTTATCCTTTGTTCTAAACTCTTTCCGGTTTCCCCCTATGTACTTCATATCGCACTCTTTACAATTAACCGGGTACACTATTTTTTCCTCTTCTGATCTTATCACCTTTTCTTTCTTCATTCTTTTCTCTCTCACTAAGTCTATTAACCTCTTTCCTCCTTTCCTGTAAGTTTTAATCCCTTCCTTTCTTAACAGGTTCTTCAGGATCTCCGTTTTCTCTCCTAAACTTTCAATACCAAACCATCTTTTTCCTTCTTTCTCTGCTTCTTCCTCTTTTTCTTTCTTCTAAATCTTCTCTTCTGTATCCGTTTCCCTTTAATAACTGATACAGTATTTCTGTGTCTTCTTTCCTTCTTTCTTCGTTGCTATCTTTCATTTCTATTCTCTGTTTCATGTTCTGTATAAAATTCTTCTTACTTCCCCTGTCTACGTCGCTCCTCTTGTGGCAGTATATCCCGGCATCCTGTACCATCTCGTTTCGAATTTTCCTCCTATTTTCTCTATAGTCATGTCCATGAAGTTGATTTCCCTCTCTTCTTCTATCTCCACTTCTAGCCTAATCCCATTATATAAACATATCGCATATATATAAAAGCATTAAAGAAACGGGACATGAGTTAGATTGGGAAGGAATAAAAGGATTAGAAAGGAAGAAACGAAGTGTGATAAGAAAGTGGAAAGAAGCCCAGTAGATTAAGAAATATGGGAAGGAGAAATTGATGAATTGGTCTAGTGGATTTGTGATACACGAATTATGGGAAAAGATGATAGACAAAATAGAAAGAAAGAATTAAAAGGGTCAACACGAGCTGTTGGAGCAGGTATACTATGGAGAAGAGCAGATGGGCAATAGCGAATAGAAAGTGTAAGTGACAAACACCTAATTAAAAGTTTCATAACAGGTGCGCAAAAAGAGAAAGTGACTACAGTAATTAAAATTTTGCTTTTTGAGCCAATTAAATGTTTACATTTTGTAAAGAGAAAGTGGGCGCATGTCTTGCATCCAAATTGTATATAAGCTGTCAAAATTGGATATTTCTCTCATAATGTGTTTGAGGAAGGCTATGTTACATAGCCGAATAGTACCTGAAGTTCTTTTTTCCTTACTTGGATATACTCATCTCAGGTAAATTAATAGAAACACATGAAAAAGGATGAAAAATAGAGGTCTTGAAAGTAAAAGGTATGGACACTACACAGCCTACCATAAACTCACATTACCTGGAATAGGACCACAAGTCTCTCGCACCAGTGTGAGTAATCCACTTAGTCACCGTGTTCCCTTATTAGAATTTTATTGGATTTCGGTGGTTCAGTGGTAGAGCGTTTACCTCTGGTACGTGGGGTCCATTGTTTTCTCCCCGCTGATACTATGTGAACTTTGTGGTAAACAAACACCGTATGCGTGGGTTTTCTCGGAGTTCTTCCGTCCCCTGTCACTTGCTCCATTCCACCATTTTCATTCATTTCTCATCATCACCGTCTCCTTTATCGTAAGCGATATAAAACTGAAAGATTTAAATTCAATTGTGTTTTATTGTCTCGTTTCATCACTGGAGCTATATGAGACGGAGACCTTCATCCGAACCATCGTTTTGCGTTCAAATTTTTTTTAATGTTCACCCACCGTGAATCAAACTTAGAACTATGTGCACTAAAGATACGAGCTCGTACATGTGCTCGTACATGCTACCCGCTGGAGCAGCGAGGAGAACTTATAAGGTTCTGATAGAACAATGTTACCAAGGATTTTATAAATAGAGGATCTGCCCGTATGTATCTTCATCCTATTAAATCGATGAAGCCAAAAAACAACCGAGCATCGGCACGTCTGATTGGCTACTCTCGTTCCTGCCATCGTCTGATTGGCTACTTTCGTTTTCGCCATGATTGTAGGCTCAAAACATAGCGATCCTATTGGGCGGAGTGGGCAGAGTAGGGGTGGCGAAACTGTGACGTATGGCTTCAGGATTTTGTTGTAAGGGCAGATCCTCTATTTTATAAGATCCTTGAATGTTACGCTCTTTTTTTTTTTTTTTTTAGTTAAGATGCTGCACTCCCTTCATTCTAACTATAGTAATTTTCTTCAGGACAAAACAGTCGCAATGAAATTGGTTTAATTCTTTAAAGAGGGAGATAAAGAGACACAGAAGATGGGGGGACTGTACTAAATAAAAGAAACCGAAAGCCCACGCACATTGCAGTCCTAAAGAAGATGAAAGAAAATGAATCATTAAAGGAAAATTGGTGTAATGAAAAAATTGAAGGGCAGTAACAACTCTAACTAATTAGCTGATATTTGTATCCTTTCTCAGCAGTTAGAATGTAAGACCTCTGAGAAAGGCAACGAGAACTGGAAGAATAAACTTAAAAATATAGTGTTGTCGTCAGCAGATTTGTATTGTTTGGGAATGTCCCACAACCCCTTCGTACCATAGGTAAATTGAAGATTTTCCTGTCAACTACTGAAGTTATATATATATACAGGATGTTTCAAAACAACACCGTTTGGCAGGTGATACCTGACACCAAGATAAGAAAAAAATTATAGGTCAACCTGGAAGCAGAAATCCGTCATTTCGGACCTATAGGCTGCAGAAAATATGAACAAGTGAACTTTAAAGGTCGATAGCACAAAAACTATGGGACCTACCATAGTTGTGTCAAGACTTCACCGAGGAATTAATATGTGTGCAATATAAAAATACATGCTTCAGAAACCTGAGGTACTTATGAAGCAATTTTTGTAGAAGGAGTTTGGCTGCTGGTATAAAATTTGAAATACTCACCAACTACCTCAATAAAAATTGTTGCGAGATGACGGCAGGATCGTGAAGCATTGATATTTGGTTAACGCACATACTAGTTCCTAAGTGAAGTCTTGACCAGACTAGTGTGGTAAAATTTCCGGGAATTTTGAACCTGCTGGTAAAAAACCGTTTTTTTCTGGTTTCTTTCCGGAAAAATTGGGAAAATAACAAAAATCTTTGTATTAGGTTAATTTTACTAGTAATGGGACTTTTTTTTCGAACGCGTGAAAAATGTAAGTTGAAAAATTTCAATATAGCGAATATTTAAAAAAAAAAAAAGAAATATTCGAAAATAAAATTGTTGTAATTATTCTTGAAAATTAAGAGTCTGCACTCATTTCCTTCATGTGCCTTTTAATCGTTTACACCTGGATGTGTATTAATTACAGAACTTTTACAATTGCATACACATCTACCAACATGAAGCGTTTCTGTTTTGCAACAAATAGGGCTCTTGAATGAAACTGAGTCCTTAATGTGCTCTTTGATCTGGTGAAAATTTGTTAATTTTAACCAAATTATTTCTTAAAAGAATGAGTAATAGGTACGTTTCACTAATACTCATCCACATAGACATATAATTACTATCATTTAATATTCAAATACAGAATTTACAATAAACTTTATGTACAAAATTTTGTAAGTAAACAAATACCTGTTTTCTAGTGCGACAAATTATCTATATATATATAAAAATGAAAGTGAATATATTTGTAATTTAAAAACTCTTGAACCACCAGACTGATCTCAATAAAAATTTTCAACATAGATGAATTTAGGGCCTGGGATGGGTTGTAGCATTTTACTTTGAAGGTGCAACTTGGAGGAAGGAAGTACGGATGATATATATTGAAAATTACCGGTCTTGGTGTCGAACCAATAGTTTTCGGGGTGGTTGAGATAAACAGTGACACTTTCGATGTCGCTTAAATTCAAGTTCAGTCCCATTAGTACTAGTACAGGGAGAGGCATGTAAAAGTAATTGAAAATGACTTATACTAGTATCGAATTCATGGTTTTTGGGGTCCCTAAGTTCATTGGTGACAGTTTTGGTACCCCTTATACCCAAAATGAAACGTATTTTTGCCGTGCGAAGAGCGGGTGTTCTGCTAATCTTTAATAATAACGAATGGAAGTTACACATGTTACATTTATTAATATATTTGTCGCTGCTCAAATTAACGCACTTGAACGGCGTACGTGTGTATATGTAAATAAGATCATCTCTCTTTTTGAGTTGTTCGAAAATATACAAATAATAAGGAAGGATTTTATCAGAAATCAGAAAACTAAAAAGTAAAATTAAAGCTGTTGCTCTAAGTATTTTTTTGTGCTAGCGAAATACGTTGTATACTTTCTGCAGGCACGTTACAGGAAATAAGATTACTATCAAGCGAAGAAATAGTTTTTAAATTATATTTTCCAGGTTTTTGCAATATTTCCGAAATTAAAAGATTTTTTCTAAAGGGTTCAAAATTTTCGGAAATTTTACACAGAACAAGGAAGATAGGAATCTCCATAAAATATATATTTGATTTTAACATACTGGTTATAACTAAAATAATTCTGGCCCTGTTATTTTAACATTTCCCTGCCATAAAACGATAACTTTATAATATTACTTGAGATAATTTAAATACGTCTATATTAATTAATCTAACTACGTAGGATCATATTTTAGTATCTTTTGTAACCATAACTCCATTCTATCACGGTGTTTACTTTAAAGGAGTGGTGCAAATATATTTGTTGCCACAAAATTTCTCTATTCTAATACAAGAAATATAACTACTCACTGATCTTAACTGTAAGCTAGTAAATATAAAATAGTTTTCATTTTTAAAGCATAATGTAGTAAAATATTCGTAAATTTCAATTTTTCCGTTTTTTTCAAGCTCGGGAAAAAACGGATTTTTTACCCAAAATTTCCCTTTTTTCCAGGCCTTTACAACACTAGACCCGACTACGGTAGGTCGCATAGTTTTGGAGCTATGGACCTTTAAACTTCATTTTGTCATATTTTCGTCAGCCTATAACTCCGAAAGAAAGCCTTTGTGCACCAAGGTTTGTCTATACTTTTTGTCTTATCTTGGTGTCAGGAATCACCTCCCAAAAGTTGTCGATATTGTTTTGAAACACCCTGTATATGAGACAAAGCGTAATATTTAAAGTAGAATCCAAAACATTACTTGAGTTTTTAATCCAATGAAAATAGCCCTCACAGGATCGATCATATTACCACGGCAAGTGTAGCACGCTCTGTGTCCACTTGGCCATGAAGGGCAACGAAAAAAAAAAAATCCGAAGAATCAAATATCTATACAACGTCAAAAATATATAAAAATTCTCACAAATAAGCTTAAGGAACGAATTGCCATATTTACTAGGCAATGCTTACAAAGGACCATTCCGATTTGGTGAATTCAATTTCTGAAAATGGTTGCTAGCACTGGACTCAGCACCCAAAAAAAAAAAAAAAAAAAAAGAAAAGGGTTTATTGGCAGACTGTGTACAGGGTGGGAGATAAATGAACGCAAAATGCGTACATAGAACGTGGAAAATGTCTAGAAATCCTATATTAATTTTGAAACAAGTCGAGGGATTAACGTCAAATGTTGGCTGTGAGTAATGCATGTAGAGCTCCTTGAATATGCGTAATGTGAACCTTGTTTTAACTACCAATTGTATGTAACTGGTTGTCACCGCTGTTACAACCAGCACGTTTTTTGGAGGGGGTCATTAATATATCAGAACCCGGAATGGGACAAGTGTCTTTGCGCAAGGTAGCACGCCAGCATTCATCCAGTGGAACTACTTCTCATTCCGTTACACGTTGCAAACATTCTTCTTGATGTTCCAGGATTCAAATCTCTCTCTTTCTACCCCTCGTGCATACAACGTGCTCATAGACCGTACTACTGGGTTTCTGGTTCCTCATTCACGTCACCTTTACAACAGTATTGATACATTGCCATAGCATGGAACGCCTCCTGTTACAGAGGTCTCAAACTGTATTGACTACTATTGATTTCATATGTATCAAGAACCATATGTCATATAACCCTTTGCCATATATTCTTCTTGCGCTAAGTCGAACATGGCAGCTTTTCATCAGATATCCTACATGATTCGCATTACGCCTATTCAGTGGAACTTTACATGCATTCCTGATATCCAACATTTGACCTCAATCCCTTTACTCGTTTCAAAATTAACATGGAATTTCTAGACATTTTCTACATTCTTTGTTCTCACTTTGTCCTCATTTACCTCCCACTCTGTATACAGTCAGCCATTAAGCACCCTCTTTTTCGGTGTTTCTTTTAGTGCTGAATACAGTGCTAGCAATCATTTTCAGCAATTGAACTCACCAAATCTGAATGGTCCCTTGTTACAGAAGTATATTTTAAAAGAACACACGCATTGTTGTTTACTTGCAAGCTTTAGGACTAATTAAAAATGTTTTTCAAGGTTTAAGGAAATCATATCCAATAGTCCTATAAAGTTTTCATTTTTTTCTTCAATATTTTTTTTTTATCATCATATCTAATCCTTCCACAACTTTCCATATTTCCCACAAATCTATCCCAATTCGATCCAACACTACGTGATTCCCCCCCCCCCCCACACACACACACTTTTCCTATTCTTCAGGAGTCGTCGTTCTCTTTACGAAAGAAATTAGCTTTTCCCGAAAACTTAAGTTCATAGACGATTATGTTCCCCCTGGATTCTCTCACAAACAGGAAGCAGGGAGCGAGAAAAAGGCAAGAGTTTAGTTTGACTTGGGGAAGAGAGAGAGAGAGAGAGAGAGAGAGAAAAGAAAATGTATGAGTTTGAAATAAGTTTGCTTTCTAGTAGTTCGAAAGAAAAGAATTTTGGTTAAAAAAAAATAAAACTCATATTTTTCTCAATAGATGGCATCACAAGGGATTAGGAGTCAGGAAAGGCGAAAGGTTGATTTCCTATACTTTTTTAGAAATTCGAAATGTTATTGATTCGGTTGAGGATGAAGAGGGAAAAATTATACGTGCAGGTTTACTTTACACCTGCCACGAGAAAATCATCATAAATGTGGTTTCTTAAAATAAATTTGTTGGTTTCATTTAACAAGTCGTATTTACAAAACGACCCTAATTCCCTAGCTTAGACGGGCCCGCGGCGGCTCAGTGGTAGAGCGTTTACCTCTGGTACCTGGGGTTCTTGGTCCGATCCCAGCTCGCGCGAAGTAAGCTTTGTGGTGGACCAAAGATTAAATTGTTTTGACCAAAGATTATTTCTCTTTTCTTGTTGCTATGTGAGGTTGGCACCAGAAGGGTAGAGGGGTAAACAGGAAAAGGGAAAGATCGGCATAGTTGCTATAGCGAGCTGTTGCAAACAAGTTCGCATGGTGTTTGTTCCTACTGTTGTGTGCGTTGGTAGTCACGGAAGGAGAAGGTGTGTGCTTTGTGTTTCAATGTAATAACATCATTGTTTCTACATTTGTTCCGTAATCTTGTTGCCAATTACGAAACCACTTTGCAAAATAAGTGAGATTATTTTATGTAACAATGTCCAGAAAGTGTGCCCATTCTACCAACCTTTTTTGCTGTATTAATCCAGCAGCTAGGAAAGTCCTGTTGGGAGTTTGAGAGCCAGAAGGTTTGTTTGTTTTACCGAGTTCTACTATCTTTAGTGTTTTATAAAAAAATGGTCACATGTTCTGAATCATGGTCATTATTGCGCAATGGCCGCCATCTTGAATATTCCTTTCGTATTCACTACATTTTTCTTAAATACATCTAGCTCAAGCTGTAATTGTCGCAAAGTTATCAGTTATACCTCGTTCGATTTGCAATAGTATAGGCTTTTAGGTGACGTTATTCACTTGTCAGTAATACACACAAGAGGGAAGTAAAGGAGGGAAATTTTGAAAATTTCCCTCAAAATTTCCCTTTTACCGATTTTTTGCTATTGTTATATGGCAACGCTGGTTTCTAGGCGAGAAAGAAAAATTATATATATTTCCTGTAATGTGATAAATATATGCTGCAAGTTTTGTCTTGATTGGTTCACTAGCAGAGGAGTAATAAAATATTTTGTATTTTATGATTTTGGTTGCTCTAACAATCTTTGGAGTTAATGAAATTACTTTTGTCACATAGAAATACCTCCAGCTCAGACTGTAATTGCCGCAGAGACATAAATAATATCAAGATCTACTTTTAATGATATAGGCTTTAGGTGGCTTGCCAGAAGTGCGTATGTGAAGGATCAAAAAATGTGGAAAATACGCTTAAAAGTTTCTATTTTTCTCTGTAGCACAGTAAATACAAGAGGAAATTTCTTGGTGCGTAGGTTGGCAGCAATGTTGGAGTCTTGACTATGACCAAAAGTCGAGGTTAACGTCGAAGCCGTTAATAAAGCAAATATTAATGATTTAAATGTAACTGATTCAAGATTTTCTTCCTTATAAAGCACTGATTGTTACTCTTAGTCTATAGAATATAACACATTGACCGAAGTCCAAAATTTACGAAAGATAAAGATTTAGATCCAAAACTCTCATCACCATGTTGAACCGTCAAGGGCTAAGCTGCAGTTATGATGATGTACTACGTCAAGATCAAATGCTAGCATACAGAACTATTATTAGGGCTAAAGGACACAGTGTTCCCATACCTCCATCAATAAAACCCAGCATTCCTGTTCGAGGTGCTATGGACAATTTCAACAGAGAAGAAGTTACATTTTCAGGAATGCATTGAACACACGACACAGTACTTGTCTCGTTTCAAGACCATCATCTGAGTGATAAACTTAACGTCTCGTTAGAAGAACCTGATAGTCCTGATAGATACCTGGGAACGTTTGGGATTGATGCCACTTCACGAAGTCTCACTAAAGATATAGATGCCCAAAAAACTATTGTACAACACAAAGCCAAAAACAAGGTGCAATATCCTCAGTACTTTCGTTCCTAGCAATGACCTAATTACAGCAAATGAAATTAAACAGCCAGGCAGAAATTTAGATCTTATATGGTTTATTTCAAGATTTCTTAAAACATCCAACGTACCTTAATTAGATTTCCCTCAGGAAGTTGAGATTCCCTCTAGAAACGCTTTTATGAGTGCACTGTCTGAACATCCATCTCACAGGACCATTACGCGATATACTCCAATACTACCCTATCCTGCTACTCAGTATGACTCTATTTATACAACAATGTGTAATTTCCAAGGTATCTTGCACCAGTTAAATGTCGAAAAGAGTTCACTGTGGTGTGGCGAAGGCGTATGTCATATAGTTAAAGAAATTCATCTTCTTCAACCCGAAAAGTTTTCTTGGCCTTGGAGGATTTCATCTTCAGAAAGTCGTGCTTGCATGTATTGGTCTATACCTCAAGAGCAGTGGAGCTTTGGAAATTCTTGTTCAGACTGAAACCATGGGTCCACACACTGCTAAAAGCGCTTTAAAAGGAAACCACTATAGCAGGGGAGTTAGAGCAATAGGAATGCTTTATGAACACTGGAGTGGAAGGCGTTCATGGAACAGATTAACATAACTAAATACTCCGAATTGTTCTCAATAGTAAAACGCATATAGTTATCAGTGGATGAAGAACAAAGTTTATCTAAAGAAATTAAATGTGCTATCGAAAACCTGAGTGCCATCAGAATGGACTTTGAGAAATTTAGAGCAAGTGGAGCACAAAAAAGTGAAATGTTTGCTTATTGGGATCAGTTTGTTTCCACACTTGCTCCTCTTCCCCGAGACTTAATTCGAGCGGACAGAGAAAATAACTGGGACTTGCATGTGTGCAGCCTAAGAGAGTGTTTGCCACTTTTCTTCTCATTTGACAGAATAAATTATGCACGGTGGTGTACTCTATATTACCACGATTGCTTAAAACTAGAACAAGAACATCCTCTACAATGAGTTTAAGAACGGTCATTTCACAGTTCAACATAGTAACAATAGATTTAGCAGCGTTGCAGTGGATCAAGCAATAGAGGAACAATAAATAAGCCAGCCAAGGGATCTGGAGGTATAATTGGAGTAACCAGACGAATAGAAGCCGTGACAAAACACGATCTTATCAAACATGAGAAAGAAAATATAACATACTTTTTGAAACGGTTTTGTGGCCTTAATGAAGACGATGAATATGCTCTTCATCATGAGTTTTCGATGTCTTTAACAATTCGAGAGCAGCAAAATATTCCAGAGATGATAACTCTTGTGCTTGAAATCTCTTATAGAAAGTTGATAGTTGTGGAATTTCTAACATAATAAGTGGAACAAAAATTGATCAAGTAATAGCTGAGTACTTACTCTCTATACAAGGAAAAGGAGATACTAGATACAAAAACTTCGTTCAAGAAAGGCTTATTGACAAATCCAAAGGTATTCTAGATCCCATACATAAACAATTTCCAAAGACAAAGAAACACATATCTGCAACCGAGACGGCACTCCAAGAAACAAATAATGCTATTCGGTTCATAGAAATAGCATGTTCAACAAATTTCGATATTGAGACAGTACAAAATACGAGCTTACATCTACATCGTATTATCTAACAGATGATGGGTTCTTAAAGAAAGCAGATAAAGCACAACTCAGCAAAGAACTTGAAAAACACTTTTTAAATAAGAATGATGTAGTTAGTCATCTACCAACGCAGGAAACGAGAGCAGCAATGGTGATTGACTTTATGGTGTTCGCCGCAAAAGTCTATGTCAAACGACTTATGTGTAAGACGTTTGGAGACTACTTTGACTATTTGTGGAAAATATTTTTAAAACTCTCCGAAGGTTGTTCGCGCACTGACATAATGTTTGACTTGTATCAAGATAAAAGTATCAAAAACTGGGAGCGACTGAGGCGACAAAAAAATGTAGATCCTATTGATGCGATTCCTAGTAATTCAAATGCATCTCTTCCTGTCAACATGGATAATTTTTGGGCTTCAAGCCAGAACAAAGTACGTTTGCAAGAGCTCTTCATTGAGTGGATTGTCGACCAAGGAAATTCTATAAAATCTTTGTATTTGGGAGGAGGTCACAAACATAATCCAAAGCTATGAGTGAAAATAACCAAAGGATCTGTTAGTTTGGTACCAGATCTTTACTGTGAATGTGAGGAAGCTGATAATAGAATCATGAAACACATCCAACACATGGTCGAAACTGATTCCATTGAAAGAGTTATGATTGCGTTAGTAGATACAGATGTTACGATTTCCGCACTATATCATTTCAAAAAGAGTTATAAAAAATGTGGACTGAAAGAACTGGGTTGTCAAAGACACACGACCATCTATGAGGTACATACCACTTCACAAAATGACGGAGAACATGGACGACACACTTTTATATGTTCTTCCTGCTGTTCACATTTAACTGGTTGCGATACTAGAAGTAAGGTTGGGACAAAAATTATGGCACTTAAAACAGCAATGATATCAGGAACTCTGTTGAACAATTTTGGGGTTGCTCCCTTGGACGAAGGAATGATACAAAATGCCGAGCTTTTTATCGCAAAAGTACTTGGTTCATCAAAAACAAACTGTGATATGGTACGATTTGAACAATATCACAAAGCAAAACCTATCAACTTTTCTCAACTATGTCCACCATCATCAACGATAGTCTTTCATATACACCGTGCATATCTTCAGTGCTACATATGGATGACCGTGCTGGATGAAGCCCAACCACTGAATCCACTAGAGTATGGTTACATAGAAGAGGCAGGATATCTTAAGCCAATAAAAACGACTGGATATTTCAGACCTCCTGAATTTGTCTCTCCTTGTATGTGCAAGACATCTGCAAAAGTTAATGTTTGTCCTTCTAGAGTGAAACAAATACCGTGTTGTCCATTCTGTAAATGTAAAGTGAAGAATATGTGTGTAAATGTGGGATGAAAGTGTCAGTTTATAAGACATTTGTGGACTGTAATCCACACCATTTATTACTCTAATCAAACAAATTATAAAACGAAATATTATTTGTACCTCTGCGGCAATTGCAGTCTGAGCTGGAGGTCTTTCTATGTGACAAAAGTACTTTCATTAACTCCAAAGATTGTTAGAGCGACCAAAATCATAAAATACAAAATATTTTATTACTCCTCTGCTAGTGAATTAATCAAGACAAAACTTTCAGCATATATTTATCACATTACAGGAAATGTATATAATTTTTCTTTCTCGCCTAGAGCCCAGCGTTGCTATATAACAATAGCAAAAAATTGGTTAAAGGGAAAATTTTGAGGGAAATTTTCAAAATTTCCCTCCTTTACTTCCCTCTTGTGTGTATTACTGACAAGTGAATAACATCACCTAAAAGCCTATACTATTGCAAATCGAACGAGGTATAACTGATAACTTTGCGACAATTACAGCTTGAGCCAGATGTATTTAAGAAAAATGTAGTGAATACGAAAGGAATATTCAAGATGGCGGCCATTGCGCAATAATGACCATGATTCAGAACATGTGACCAATTTTTTAAAAAACACTAAAGATAGTAGAACTCGGTAAAACAAATAAACCTTCTGGCTCTCAAACTTCCAACAGGACTCTCCTAGCTGCTAGACTATATATGAGTTTGCAACGAAGTCGCAGACGTGTCACTTAACTCCGCTCGTGAAAGAAGAGTACGATTCAAAAGTTGACTGAATTTAAGAATTGAGCACCGAGCAGCTGTTATTCGCAATGCTGTCGTTGTCTGAGAGAATGGTTGCATACGACACATTTGTGTATGCGAGCCATGCCACAGTTGTGGAGGAAACCAAGAGATCACCTCATGGATGTTAGTTTGGTTTAAAGAAAATATCAGGAATGTCAACAAAGTCTAAACACATTATTTTCTATCTAAATTTGCACACTTCCAAAAGATGGGTCAAACATTCCCAACATTCTCTTCCAGTTCCTACGCCACCAACAGAGTGGACATTGGAAAATAATCCAGTAGGTAATACAGATGTACGATGGCATTCCGATGATGAAGATCCCGGGCACACACCTTCATCATCACATGCGCATCCTCTCTCAAAGGAAGAACTGAATGAGCTAGTGATAAGATCTCATCTTTCAAAGGGACAGACAGAATTGCTTGTTTTTTGACTGCAGCAAAACAACCTCTTATAAATCAAACACGCATATATCATACGGTAAATGTAAGCTTGGATTTTCCGCTTACTTTTCAATGGATAGCTGTAATATGATGTAAGACATTGATGGACTGTTCAATGCATTTGGAACGAGTCACGAAACCAAAACGAAAAACCATCCATTCCAGTCGCTTATTCAGCACAATTAAATTAAACTTACGAGAATATGGCTATGATACTGAGCGCCGTTCGGTATGAAAGCTCAATAGGAAATTTATGAAGTTCTGAAATATGTGGAACTTCTCTTGGGCATGCAACTGGGTACACTAAATTATGTTGTTTTCTGTGCCTCTGGTATAGCAGGGCAAGGAATTAACATCATGTTCCATTAAAATGGTCTGCCCGGGAATCTGTTACACCCGGCGAACAAAATGTGTTCATTATGCAAGGGCGCTGATCCTGGGGGGACGAGGAGGCTCGCCCCCCTTTCCCAAAGCTCATGTGGGTCCCCCTATTGTATTTATGAATATGCAATATTTGGCATAATTTAAGTGCAATTTGTCTTAAAATCTTCATATATATATTATATATATATATATATATATATATATATATATATATATATATATATATATATATATATATATATATATATATACACCTTCTGCATCTGAATGGGCCCCCCTAAAATTACAAAGAAATCAGCGCCCTTGCCCCTTATTGCCAAAGACAGTGTCCTCCTCTAACCAGCGCTTCATCTAAAGTTGGCATACATGATAAACTTATTAAAAGCAATGGACAAATCGGCAGTGCCTTCCAGTACCAGAGAACAAAATTTCCAAAGGTGAGTGATGTGAAGATTAAAGAAGGAATTTTCATTGGTCCTCAAATTCGTATCTTAATGAAGGACAATACTTTCGAAAGAGTACTCACAGACACCAAGAAAGACCATTGGATTGCATTCAGGGAAACTTGCAACTTCTTCCTGAGAAATGTGAGGGCTCCGAATTACAAGGAACTTATTCACAGAATGCTTCTGACTTATCAAGCGATGGGGTGCAATCAGTGTTTCTTCCAGACGTGTTTCTGGGGGGCCACTGCCCCCTCTCCCGGAGCTCTGAGAGTGCCCCACGGACGAGACCAAAATAATACGTCTATAATATAATAATAAATAAAATACTACCAGAAGTGCCCCCCCGGAATACTACGTGTGCCCCCTCGGAACATTTTTCTGAAATATCGACTGGGTACAATATGTCGCTCAAGATTCATTTTCTGCAGTCGTCACATTTGGATTTCTTCCAGTTATGGAAGATTATAATTTGCTGTTATTTAATATTATTAATACACTGATTCAATTAATTTTAAAGTTTGATGTGGAGTTAATATTTGATCGTGGATATTTTTTTAGAAGGGAAAGTTTTCCGGAAAAAATATAGTGGAAAATTGTCCGCCTTGTCTTTGGTAACAGCACTTCTTCCATCACACCATATGATCTGTCCCATTATCAGAAGCCAGCTTTCATTATCTGCTAAATAGACGTAATGCATGCAGTAGCAGTAAGTAACGGTAAAAACTAATAGAAAAAAATGAAATGAAATGTCCAAGTTAACGTCCTATATTTACGCCGTTTTGACTAAAAGAGGCAAATGGTTAAGAGCCTGTCATACTAAACAGAATATAAAATTTACCATCTTTCTTTTGCTTGTTTATTGATAAGTGAAAGGAGATAATGAAATACATCTTACCACAATCACAGATAATGTTATTTTACAACAGAAAATATGAACCTGAAGAATTTTCAGTGTTGCCATTTATAGAAATTACAGCGTTGCCAGAATAACATTTCCCCAAAAGTCTAAGTTAAGGCAGCGAATAGAGGAACGAACTCGAGTGCATTTTATTACGCCTTCGGTGCGAGCGGTCCCGGGTTCGATTCCCGGTGGGGGCACTCGGTCGAAAAAGTGTAACAGCTTTTTCAGGCCAGCCACCTTCAATAAGGTTTTCCTCATTCACACCAGGCAAATGCCGGGGTGGTACCTAACTTATAGGTCCCAGGCCGCTTCCTTCCTTCCCTTTCCCTGGATTGTGTGCTCGCCGAGGGACGTCACCCCTCAAACGTGACGGGCTAAATGGCCATAAGATGTCGAGAGCCCAGAAATCTAAATCCTAAATCCTAACTGCATTTTATTACGTATCATGTTGTTTTGGTATGTTGTGAACTACTTTTTAAATAATAGTTGTATTTATCTTGTAAAAATTAAATGATAATGTTTAATTATATTAATGATAATATAATAATGATATTAATGATTTAATGATAATAAATCAGACTCTTAACGCAAATGAATGATAATGAAGTGACTTACGGATTGAAAATCTGGAAGGAAATGGGAAAACTCTATGAAAACCACAAACACGATGTTATCCAGTTCAAACTCGCATGGCAGGATATCGAACTAAGAACCGCTCACACCAGCGATAGTGCTTTATCAGTGCCCCTCTTTCCCCTTCCTTCCCTCCCCTCTGCCAAAAGCAACAATCTTAGTGCTTACACGGGAAGGTCCCACAAGTTGTCCCTCAAATCTCATTGCCACATAGCACATCTGATAGAGCATCATGACAAATGAAAATGTGCAAAATTTAAGGTGCTATGGGCCAGAAGGGTAGAAGCTACGGCAGTATTCGAAATTTGAATATCTAAAAAATTAGCCTATATCATGGAATTATGTACGTTTAAAGTAAAATATTGAAAACCGTTAGAGCAATCAAAACAAAAGTTGCATAGGTATAATGAGAACAAAATGCCTTATCGAAAACCACAAACAGTATTGCCATAGGTGAAGCAGTGTTGCCAACTCAGCATAAAATATTTCGTTTGAAACAGCGCCATATATAATTGTGCACAGATTTAAAATGCACTATTATCACCAAACATAACAGTGAAGTGTAGTGGTACAGTGTTGCACACTGCTGGAGCTACTGTGATGAAAATGTTCAATAGAGAAGTCTGATATGTGGCTACTGCTTCACCTATGGCTACAATGTTTGTGGTTTTCAATAGGCATTTTGTTCTCATTATATTGTGCATCTTTTGTTTTGATTGCTTTAAACGTAGGATATTTATTTTCAAGATATTTACTTTAAACGTACATAATTCTTTGATATAATCTTTTGGATATTCAAATTTTGAAGCTCCGTAGCTCCTATCCTTCTGGTCCATAATACCTTAAGTTTTACTCATTTTTATTTCTCATGATGCTCTATCAGATGTGCTATGTGGCAATCATATTTGAGCGACAACTTGTGGGACCTTCCCGTGTTAGTCGATGATAGAATAGGGTAAGTTCATCCTTTGAGTGTATGACCCGACTTAAACAATATATACAACAACAATAGTTTTTGTTTGTGTTTAAGTTTGTCCATGCGTAAAGCTTAGATTGAGGTCGAACTGAGGGCGAACTTAGATACGTTTACGGTGAATGCATTTACTATACCATTGAAACCAGTAGCATGTATATAGACGTGTAAACTGCGAGTGGCTGATCGTAAATCAAATTATAGTAGGGTGATGTATTAGCGACATGACCTAGTCTGCCCCTATGTAGGTAAAGTGGGAGGGACTATTGTGTAGTAGAGAGGATATTTAATAAAAGTAGACTTGAGGTTTACTGTTTCAAGGTGGTATATAGAAAGCTTTGACGGTAGAGAAAAAATGGCGCAGGGGGGGGGGTGAGAAGCTTCGTCATATAAAAGCGTGTTTTCTTTTTCTCGTTTCATTTTGGTCTCCATTACTTCTTTTCTCACACTCTCTCTCTCTCTCACACACACACACAAACAAAGGAGGCAGTTTGATAGGAGAAACGAAGAGAGGAGAGCTTTTGGTCGAAGCCTAGAATGATTGAAGGCGAGAAGAAAGATGCGCGTCACGCATTTGATCGCCTCGTGTAGAACGTTACAAATGGACTGAAAATGGAATTGAACTCCGGAACTGTAAACAGGACGCAAGAGGTTGTTTCCTTTTTTTACTTTTTTTTCCCATCATGGAGGGCTAGTTTTGTGTCCGATTTCAAGCTGATAGACTCTTCACAAACAACATAAAAAATATCTCAAGAAAATTTGTTTGATACGAATTGGACATTTTTTTCTTTCCTTCTTTCTTTTTTTTGGACTGAGGCTACAAGGATGCGGAACCTACTGTTTAATCCGCTTTTTGAGTTAACTATATCTTCAACTGTATCAAAGCCTTGTCCATGTGCACAGGAAGAATGCGCAATACTAGCTTTATCATCAATTTTCTGTCAGTGAGAAAAAAAATTAAATAAAATCTTCAAGTTTTACGTCCCACTAGATGTGCCAGCTAGGCTAAAGGAGACAGTGATGATGAGAAAATAATAAAAAGGTGAAATGAAGAAAGTGGGAGAAAACGGGAGAACCCCGAGAAACCCCACGTACACGGTGTTTGTCCACCACACTTGGCGCGAGTGAGGATCAAACCAAGAACCCCACGCACCAGAGGTGGACGCTCTACCACTAAACCACCGCGGCCTGAGTGTAAAAAAAAAAAGAATAACCTGTTCTCAATTATTTCCTTCAACTAAGAAGAGCGCTTTGTATGTATAAATTAAGATTCGTTTTAATGGACAATATCAAAGCAGAAAAATTGTACGTGAAGACGAAGAGGTTAGCTGAGACCTGTGAAGCTTCTGAGTTGCAGCAAGTGACCTACCAATGATGGCACAATACCTATGATGATGATGATGATAATTTTGGAACATATATTTCATTAACTATGACTTGTATGTCGCCTGGTTAATGTCATATTGAAGAGTTTGATTGTAGTCGACTTCAGAATCAATTTCATTTTAATAATTAGGTGGCTTGGTTGTGGTATAGCATCAATTTTAGGATTACAAAAAAAAAATACTTGTTTTTCTCGATTTTTCGAAAACTGCGCATGAGTTTTTACAGTCATTCATTTCATTTTATTCCGTTCGATTAAATCTCGATTAGTATATGTTCATCTTTGGACTTTTTTTTTAAAGGCTAACAATGTTGTATAATTCTTTCGCAATGTGTTCTCTCTTCTACAATCAAAGGTACAATGAAATCCCAAATAAGAAGGTTCTTCCTACAATTTACTTTGGCTAGGTTATTTCGCTACGTTTTTTTTATGTGTAACCTTTTAACATAAAAACCCGATAACACTCGAGTGTTTAACTTTATCGAAAATATAAAATCCCGAGTATACTCGTGCTAACTTCTGTTTAACAGTACATGTTTTAGAAAGAACCATTCTGGTACGTGTCACTGTAATCTTCATTCAACATTCTAGTTTGTTTTGGTCTGCAGCTAGGACTAACAGCAAAGTCCATAAAATATAAACGATTCTTTAAGTAAACTAATCAGTATTTCAATATTGTTTTGTGCTTATTTTGATTATTCAAATGTATTTTCTTGTTATTTTTACAAGTTCCATAAGTAAAATTGGTCCCAGTGCGAGCACGAGTATACTGGGGAATTTTATTTTAAGGATTTTTCTGATATGTATTTCATTGTTGAATTGTCAACAATCAATATTATCATCACCATTTATAATCGTGGAAAGTTAACACGAAGACTTATAGGATTGGCTGAAGGCCTCAGTAAATAAGAAAAATAAATAAATAAATAAATAAATAAAAATAAAAAAGTACAACAATGACTATATATATATGTCTGTTAAAAGAATTTAAACTTTGATATAACAACATTTATATATATGTCTGTATTTTCATTAATTTCGATAGTGTCTGAAGAAGGATATGCTAGATATCCGAAACAGTTACAAATTATAATTTAAAATAAAGTAAAGTTTTAAGCTTTGGTCAGTGTCTCTTTTGTTAAAACCATTTATAATGTTCTTAAGTGATTATTTCAAGTAAGTAATTTACAAAAATATTTCTACATTAAAATCAAAACACCTTTCTGTTCAAAATCTGACCATCTTTATGTCTTATATAACCCATTGATTTCTGTGTGGAAATATTTTTTTTTTCTGTTTACTGTGAAATGAACTGTAATTTTTGTCTTCCTAAAATCTATATAGGTGTCCCATACTTTGTGAAAATCGAATTTTGTTTCATATAAAATTTTAATAGGTAAAATATGAAATTTTATTTACATAATATTAGCTACATGAATAATGTAAATTGATTTTGTAGAAACAGTAAATATCTAATTAGATTTGGGCAAGAAATGATTACAGTTACATTAATAACTCTAGTTGATTTTTGGAAAAAGGAGACATAACTTCTCATAGACATGATTTGGATTAAGAAAAATAATTTTTTGGGAAAGATTTGCGAACATTAAAATGCAGCGTTTTTGGTTATGAAGAGATGATATGGCTGGTTCCAGTGAATAACCGGCAAAGTCGGGAAAAGTAAATTTTACAGCAGTTACCTGGTTAATTTTGACATAACTAGTTATGCAAAATGCTGTAACTTCCTCAATTTTATGAATTTGCCTTAGCCGCCTCTACACAATGTAGAACTGACCAAAAAAAGCTTATACCAGTAAAATCTCATTTTTAGAAAAAAAAGTCGACTTAGCCGATTATTCACAGGAACCAGCAATATTTAAGCTTATTACGAAAATTTAAACCTTCTTTCATATTTCTATTCCTGGTTTAGTTTTCACTGACCATTCTACCCTGCAGAGTGATTGGTTGTTAGGAATGATTAATAAAAGAAATAGAAAGTACTTTAAACAGGGGCGTCATTTAGGGAGGGCAGGAGGGGGCAATTGCCCCCCTCCAAGAGTTTGTGGAATATATATACTTTAATCGATTGTCTACTAATATACTAGTACAAAACCGGAAAGTCTTATATCTGTGATGCTTTTGCCCCCCTCAAGCAAAGTCTGAAATGACGCTCCTGACTATAAACTAACAAAATCACTTCTTTCGTATTAATAGTCGCAAGACAGAAAACCTATATTGAATATGCTGCCCTGCATGCAATTTGTGATATGTTTTCTGTTCACTTAGAAGCTGAATTATAGAACTTAGGGTAAAATACACGAAAAAAAAAATCCTACGATTACGCGGAACAAGAACAGGTCATACAAAGATTAATGTTTCGCCTACATCTAAGATGAGATGAAAAGGATAATACAAATAGCCAGCAGATCTGAAACTAGAACAGGAATAAGCCGAACAGAGATCTTTGTTTCGTCTACACCTAAAATCAGACAATGACACAAATTGATGGCTGCTCTGTAGGCAAAAGAAGAATAGGCCAAACAGGAATTTCTGATTTGTCTACATCTAAGAAGAAATACATAATATTATGAAAATGAAATGAAATCTTTGAGTTTTACGTCCCACGGTTATGACGGTTAGGCTAAAGGAGACGGTGATGATGAACAATGAATGAAATGGTGGAATGAAGAAAGTGGTAGGAAACGGGAGAACCCTGAGAAAACCCACGCACACGGTGTTTGTCCACCACAAAGAGATAATATATAAATTGCCAACAAGGTTGTTGAAGAAACAGGAGTCTCTGTATTGCTCACATATAAGATATAAGAATTATAATGGTACAAATAACCAGTAAGGCTTTAGGCAAAACAGGGATAGGTGCAGCTCCCTCCTGAATAAGTTATTAGCGTACGTGCCTTTGGCGTGGCAGACCCGAGTTCGATTCCTGGAGGAGCTCATGTGGTTTGGATCTTTTTGGAAAATAATTACGGACAAAATGTGTTACGGAAGTCTTGCACTGCCTCTATATGGAATGTTAGTTGTTAAGATAGATGCTGTTCAAACAAATGATGATGGATATTGGTTTATAGGAATTTATTGTATGTTCTCTCTTAGATACAATCTCTGGTTATGTAATTAGATATCTGGAGGCTTTTGGATCAAGATTGGTAACGGATGCTCTTGTGTGTATGATGGAAGTCTCGTATAATAAATATCTCATTAGTTCATCAGTGGATTTATATTTGATCACTGTAAGGACGCTTAACCCTAGTTTGGAGTTAAAGAACGTATACTCTCTTAAATGACAAGCTTTCTCTTATTGTGAGTGTTGGATAATAATAATCAGTGGCGCAGTTACACTTTATATATTCGTTCTCAAATCTAATATTGGCATAGACTTATTTAACTTATCAAATCTCACAGGATCACACGTTAAGACGTAGGCCCACGTCTCATATAGCCTCGCTGCTGAAAGGGATGCTAAACTTAAATCAATCAAACAATCAAACCAAGAATAGATGAAACAGGAATATTTGTTTCACCTACATCAAGGATAAGATAAAGATAATAATATAAATTCCCATAGGGCTGTAGGTGAAACAAGGATAGCCCCAAACTGAGATTCCTGTTTTCACCTACCTCCAGGATAAGATAAGGATAATTGTATACATTTCCGCCAAGGCTGTACGCGAAACAAGAATAGTCAAAATAGGAATCCCTGTCTTCGCCTACCTCCAGGATAAGATAAAGATAATTGTATAAATTTCCGCCAAGGCTGTAGGCGAAACAAGAATAGTCAAAATAGGAATCCCTATCTTCGCTTACCTCCAGGATAAGATAAGGATAATTGTATAAATTTCCGCCAAGGCTGTAGGCGAAACAAATCAATTGTTCATCCACCTGTTTACATCAAGTACTTCTTCTTTTCTTCGGAAACCTCAGATCCTATGTTCCTTGTGAGTTAGCAAACGTCTTTCACCTCTCATGGCCCGTTTTGTTCAATGCACCACTCACATTAATTGCATATTTTCAACGTTTCACGTCCCACTCTTGTATTTTCTTTTTAATATGCATTATCTCCTTCCATTCTTTTCCCATATCTTCGTTGATTAAGACACTACGACCGCTGCTCCTTTGTAGTAGATTATTTATTACCAAGAAATTCGTCAATCTGTCAATCTGAATTCTTACATTGATTAATCTATCAAAATTAAATCATGGGAGCCATTTATCATTTTTCTTGTTCCCCCCTCATATCTTCCTTCTTTTCTCTCCCCCTTTTCTCTAGTTATCCCAAATTAGGTTTAGCACTTCCCTTCGTTTGCCCCCCTCTTCCATCTTTCGCAGTTATTCGTCTACTCTTCATCTGGTACTTACATAAAAGGAACAGATGCGAAAAAGAGGGTGGTTGGAGTCAACGTGGTCTGTTCTTCTTAATGAGCTTGGGTAAACCAAAAATTTCTTAATTTCAGTTCATTTAGATATAAAAGGATTTTCCAAACTGTGGATCGCGATTCACCAAAGTGTTACGAGCACAAGATGAACTCTCTACTGGAAAATGTTATTTACTTTTAAATTTTTAACTTTATTTATTTACTTATCTATTGAAACAGAACACAACAGATGTTAAACCTAATTACATTTTCTATCTTACATGATATAATATATACTAGCAGAATACTAGTTCTTCGCAAGGCGGAAGAGTTAAATTTTGTACATAAATTGATAAATTTGGATTTAAACGGCATCGAAAGTGTCACTGTCCATCTCAGCGACCTCGAAAACTATGGATTCTACACTAATATCGGTCATTTTCGATCATTTTTAAATATCTCCTGCTCCCCTCCCCTAGGTTGCACCGTCAAAGTGAGTAGCTAAAAAGATATCCCAGGACTGAACCTCATCTATGTTGAAAATTTCATTGAGATCGGTTGGTTAGTTCAAGAGTTATTCCGCCTTATTCAGAGTCCTTTTGACGTATGACTAGCGTCATATTAAAGGACTGACTACTGCAGGAAACATATGTTAGTCGACCTCTGTAATACGGTACTAATCACGCGTCGGAACGACTCTGCATAAGGTCCACTAAGTCCAAACATAGTCACTTTCATTTTCATATATAGATTCAATTTCACTTTTCAATCTTGTAAAGTAATGGCCATAAATATCTACATTAGTATTATTTTTTGAGTCTATCAGCTGGTTGGTTGGGTTAAAGGTTAGCGTTCATTTAGCGCAGAGGTTGTATAAGACATGGGCCTACAGTTTAAGGTGAAATCCAAATCCGTTTAAGTTATTGAAGGTTCTCCCACCGGGAATCGAACCCGAAATACCATGGACCAATTGAAAGTGCGCTAGTCACTAGACCAGCGTAGCGGGCTTATGAGTCTATTGTAGGGATGGGCAAAACCGGTTTTTATAAAAACCGAAAACCGGTTTCTATAAAAACCGAAACCCGAAAAACCGACATTTCGGTTTTCTCCAAAACCGGTTCGGTTTTCCACCGAAACCGGTTTCGGTTTTCTTCAAAACCGGTTCGGTTTTCACCGAAACTGGTTTCGCTGAAAACTTTTCGAAAACACATAAAACTATTTCTGTGGAAATGGATTCGGTTTCCGGAGAACAGCGAAACACCATTCTGGTCAGAAATAGAACAAATTTTGGAAAAAAACCGGAATCGGTTTTGAAGAAAACCGAAACCGGATCAGCTGAAAAACCGAACCGTTTTTGGAGAAAACCGATAACCGGTTTCGGTGAAAACCGAACCGGTTTTGGAGAAAACCGAAACCGGTTTTTTGAAAATTTTCGAAAACCGGTTTCGGTTTTTCTAAAAACCGAAAACCGAAAAACCAGTTTTTGTGCCCACCACTAGTCTATTGTGAGTTGCGCTCATCCTTCCCACAGATGACTTACTTAAAATCTTCCGTCTGTACTTTTAAATTTAGATTTAGGTTTTTGAGTGTGGCGTACCTTTCAACAGGGAGGCTATATGAGACGTTTAGATCCGAACCATATGATCTCCGTCTGGAATCGAACCCAGGTCTCCCATGCCAAAGACGCCTAAGCTATTCACATAGACACAATGGAGCTCTGTCTATACGTGTGTACGGTAAAAGAACTTATAATTTTATAGGCATGTCTTTCCATTTGGTATGTTTATTTGAAACCTCAAAAGCAGTACGTTGCAATCTAGTTTGCTATTAAGTATTTTGTAGAAAAATAGAATGCCATGTATACCGTCCTTGTTTGCTTAAAAGTTACCGTTTCAAAACTCCTATTAAGTATGTAAAAACTCTCAGTTCTAGGAAAAAATTTTGTTTCCTTGTATGTGTTACCTCAGAAATTTATAGTTTTGTTTTAAGAGATTTAGTTTCTGAGTTTGAGTTTCATACAAGTGCTGCATATTCAATCTTTTTTTTTAAGTATCTACTGACTCCTAAAATGGACTAAATATACCTAATTACCTGCTTCATTTATTTATCTGGTAATACGTGTTTCAACTTTTATTATACCATTTTACATAGGTTTTTAAAAACAGTATTATTTAAAATTTCCTAATCTTTTCATTGGCAAGCATTAAAAAATTCCCGTGTTTTGTTTTTGTTTTGTTTTTATTGGCAAACCAAGTCTTTCTCATCACGATTACGTAATTTTTTGTACTTTCGTAATTTTCTGACCACGAAATCGATTAATATTTTTTTTCGTGTTTTATACATTTCGAACTCCCTACTGCTCTTAAAATACATCCTTTTAAACAGAGTAATATGATTTAAAAAATCGGTACTTATAATATTTCGAGATATGTACTTGTAATACCCGAGGTATGTACTTGTAATACTGTACTTAAATGAATTTCCAAAATTCATTTAAAATCGTTCAACCATTTCAACGTGATACGATAACAAACAATAATCAACATCGCTTTCGATGGGAAGAAAACATATAGAAAAATGTGCCGTATCCCTTACAAGTATGCAACCACAACCTCATCGGTGCTCATTTGGTTGTCTACTTCACAGATTTTGTTTTAAACGTAAAATTATGAAGTTTTATTGGCGCAAAATTTGTTTTCTTTCTCCTCCTAGATGTGCTAGGAGTGTCTTATCGCAAAGTTTTTTTTTCTTTTATAAGTTATGTATACCAAGTTTGGTTGAAATTACTCGAGGTGTTCCATTTTATCCTGGAACATACATACATATATAAATATCTGCATGTTAGACTAAATGCTGAGGTGTTAAGTTGTATCACAACTATTTAACATAATTTCCATGTACAGCTATGTACTTGCAGATTTTTGAAGTAACGTTATCCTCAAATGCTGAAATATTAAAATGTCCGTATGCACAGTTTGTCGGTAAATGGGCGAAGTGGTGTACCTTGAAAACGCGATTCTGAATAACAACTACCATCCATCCTTAGTTACCCTGTTCTATCAACTATAAATAGTTTCATACAGTGGCGGATCTAGGCCAGGGCCGGGGGGCCTAAGCCCCCCCCCCCAGTTTATTGATAGACAAAAATAATTTAAGCCATTATGTACATAATTTTGAAAGTTTATAGTAAAGATGATATACCTATCATATTCTGGGTTCTAACTGCCCCCCCCCAAGTTTTTACCTTTTATATCCACCTCTGGTTTCAAATCCGAAATTCCTTTTATTAATGGAGATATAAATGTTCTGAAGATAACGTGTCTTGAAATGTGTAGCACGGTAGAACGTTGAACGAGACATTTTAAATCGCTCTCCAGTAAAATCATAAAAAACGAAATAAGCCACTTTGCTCTTCCACCGACGATTTCTGTAAAGAAAGAATTTACGTTACATAAAGTTGTATTATCAAAGTCTGCCACCTCATTCATACATATCTCACATCCAAATATTACAAATTTTTAGTCAGATAATATTTATTTCTTTTTTTTACAATAATAAAAATATATTGAATATAATTAAAGTTCGTAGTTGACAGTCTGAATTCCAATGTAGCAATTAAAATGTGTTTCCTTTTTAAAATACAATTTTTGAAGTATTTTTTTTAAATAAAAATAAAGTACAATGTAAACAATATAAAAATATTTATAAATGGATATGAAATAATTAAATACGTGTAAAATTCTACAAAGAATGTTTACTCTACTAAAATATGGAAATTCTTTCTGTTTTTGTTAATTATGAAAAAATAACATTTACAAATTGTTTATTTTTTGTTTATTCTGGGCTTACGTATATGTTTGGTTACCCGCTGCTACCTACGAGATGAAATTCTATTTTTTCCTCGTAATTGTCCAATACCGAATGCCAGGCTCATAAAACATGAAGAAAGAAAATTCATACAAGTAATGGACATTATAAGGAACCTACAGAATGGCAATAAATGAAATATACGAAGTATAAAATAGTCAATGCTACTCTTAGATTGGATTCATTTTACCCGATTTGTATTTTTGCATACTCATACAACCTGCCATACCGCTGGTGTAGTGGCTAGCATGTTCTGTTCAATTCCCTGCAGAGACCCTTGAAATGAGAATACATTACGCTCGTTCGGATTCCTCCTTAAACTTTCGGCGTGAAAAATCCGAGTTTTATAACTAGTGGGTTATCGCATGGTTCAGATACCACGTTAAGATGTAGATTAACGTCTCATACAACCTTGTTGCTGAAAGGCAAGGTAAGCACTAATCTATTTATCCACCTAAAACTATAGATTCAAGTCTCATACAGCCTAGTTACTAAAAGGGAAGATAAACTCTAATCTATTCATCCACATAAAGCTGTAAATTCAAGTCTTATACAGCGTCATTGCAAAATGGGAAGATAAACTCTAATCTATTCATCCACCTAAAACTGTATCTTTCCATGTTTCAGAATCCTGCGGTACTTCTGCAACAATTTTCATAGAGGTGATTGGTGAGTACTTCAAATTATATGCCCGTAGTCAAACTCCCTCTATAAAAATTGTAGCGTGAGTGTCTTAGAATTCTGAAACATGTATCTTTGGATGGGTCACATATTAGTTCCTAAGTGAAGTCTTGGTCGGACTAAGGTATGTCCCATAGTTTTGAAGCTATAGACCTATAAAGTTCATTTTTTCCATGTTTTTAACAGGCTATAACTCCGAAAGGAAGCATTTGTGTACCCACGTTAGTCTATACTTTTTGTCTTATCTTGGTGTCAGGAATCACCTCCAAAACATTCTAGGTGTTGTTTTGAAACACCCTATATATATAAATCATAAACACGTAATAGTTTCAGCACACTATCTATATTTTCATCAGACTTCCACTCCTTCCTGTTACTGATCTCCCTCATAGCTAAGCGGTTAGCGTACGTGTCTTTGGCATGGGAGACCCGAGTTCGATTCCCGGCGGGAGCTCATGTGGTTCGGATTCCACGTTAATCAACAGGTCCACGTCTCATATGCCTCGCTGCTGAAAGAGACGCTAAACAAAAATCAACTCAACTCCTTCCTGTTACTTGGGAATTGGTCTTATATACCTTTCAGAGCTCAACTTTTAATTAGGTTAAAAAGTAACCCCTTCATTACAAAGTAACATTAAACTCACATTATAAGTAAGTAATTAAAAGTTGATCTCTAGTGGGTTTTTAAGACTGACTAACTCCCAAGTAATTGGAAGGAGGAAAAGTCTGATGAAGACACATTTAGTGTGTTGAAACTGTTACGTCTTTATATATTTTTATTACATAACCTTGTTCAGTGTGTTATTGTATTTAGTTTGACAATATAGAAACAAGGCCTGATAGAATACTTACAGTTATCATGTATCACGTAGCCGGGCCAAATTTTCCATCTCCCAACATTTGCAAGGCTTTTTAAAGTGTACGATAGTTTATCACCGAGCATAGAAGTATTTTGCGCAAGGAAAATATTTTACATCCTCACTGAAAATATTTTATCAATAACATGCATTTAGGTAGCCATATTCAAATATATATACTGTAACTAACTAACTAAAGTAACTAACCTGGTGGCCTATGGAACCCGAAGGTTCAATGCCGCGTTCACAAGAGATCTCCACTGACTTCTAACCTTAGCCAATTGGATCTAGTTTCTACTTTGTTTTCCTATTTCTGCATGTTCCATCTTAAGGGTCTTCACTACAGCGAAATTAAACTAGCGCCAATTTTAAAGTTTTTCTGTAATATCTTCAAAACAAATAAAAATATTCGAAAAGCAGAAACGTGGTGAATTAGACAATACGATTTTGCATGTGACACCTTTAAAACAATTCACTACCTGCTTTTGGTATGCCGCTATTTACAGAACCTGCAAAAAGAGCTAAATGTATCTACAGTTGCAAATCGAACGTTTCTGCTTTTCGAGTATTTTTATCTGTTTTGAAGATATTACAGAAAAACTCTAAAATTAGCGGTAGTTTAATTTCGCTGTAGTGAAAACCCTTAATATTATCCTATCTGCGGCTAGGCCTTCCAAATGGTCGTTTTCCGATTGATCTTCCAGTTAAGATTTTGAAAGATTTCCTACTTTCTTCCATCCTGCCTACATGACCTGCCCACCTGCGCTTTCTAGACTTGATGACCCTAGCAATGTTTGGTAAATCGTATAAATGATATAGTTCCTCGTTATCACATTACCGCCAATTCCCCATTCCCGTTCCTCTTGGGTTCGAATATTCGACTCAGGGACTTGTACTCAAATAGTTGCAGTCTGTGTTCTTCCCTCAGAGTAAGCGATCATATTTCGCAACCATATACCGTACAACAGGCATAATTATTGTTTTATATATTTCAAGCTTCAAATTCCTCGACAGAATTCGCGACGACAAGAGATTTTGAACTGAATAATAATAATACTAACACAAATTTCCTGCTTTCAGTCGACTTTTAATTTCTTCGTAAATATGGTTTTAGTTTGTTAATATTGATCCTAGATATTTGATTTTTATTGTAACAAATTATTTTATTTTGTTATGCTGTTATTTTACTTATGTTTATTTAGGATTGTAAGTAATTGTTACATGTTTATTTTGTTATAACGTTTCTGTATAAAAAATAACAATGGAGCAATATTTGAGACTTGGTTCTATAGTGTATATATATATATATATATATATATATATATATATATATATATATATATATATATATATATATATATATATATATATATATATATATATATATATAGTACATCTCATATATAATTTTGTTTTTTTAAAAAATAATAAATATCACATGAGATATGAAGCTGGTATGTATATATACATATATACAGAGCGATGTTATTAGAAAGAAAAACACACTATTTTCTTCTTCTTCTTCTTCTTCTTCTTCTTCTTCAATTAAATTAAATCAAAATAGACTCAACATTTCGATGTTATGATTATGAAAAATAATCAGATGTTTATCCGTCTATATAAGACGAACATATGTCTATTCGCTTTGTTCATCTCAGTCATATATTAATTAAAAATGCTTTTTTCTTTTTATTTTTGAACTATCCGTATTTATTTAACATATAATGCGGCACAGGTGGGAAGTATCATTACTTTACGAATATCAATTTATTCCGTGTGTGGGTAGGATAGAAACCGATTTTTTAAATATTTTTTATTGAAATGAACTAATTTTCATCGAACTAGCTGGACGGTTACTATGTACTTTTTTTATGTTGAAGACCAAAGCCGAGTTCGATTGTTCGTGGGAATATAAATATGTGGTTCGAATACAATATTAAACTTGGTGTTTTTTTTTTTTTTTTTTTTTTTTGGCTAATATTCGAATCCAAGAAGAATGGGAATGGGGAATGGCGAAAACTTCATAACGAGGAACTACATAATTTATACGGTTTACCAAACATTATTAGGGTCATCAAATGTAGAAAGCTCAGGTGGGCAAGTCATATAATCAGAATGAAAGAAAGTAGGATTACTTTCGAAGTCTCTTAACTGAAAGTCCAAACGGAAAACTACCATTAGGAAGACCTAGGGCAGACGGGAGGACAATATTAAAATGGAACTCGCAGAAATATGAATACAAAGTAGAAACTGGATCCAGTTGGCTATGGATAAAAAAGGATAGAAGTCAATAGAGAGCTTTTGTGAACGCAGCGTTGAACCTGCGGTTTCATTGAGCAGAGTGAGTGAGTAAGTGAATTATTTTTGCTATCTTCAGTAAAGCCTATGAATTTTGACCACCATCAGTTTCGTTTGAAATTGTCAATATAAACAAGGAACCAACTTATAGAAAATTTTATTTTAAGGGGAAAACTAATATTGTTTGCAATATACGTATTTCTAATGAAGTAAGTAATTTTCATTAATACATGTTAGTTCAATTTTATCAATAATACATAATGTTTTTTACAATATTAAAACATTACATAAATCCATTTTCTTTATGAATTCCTTGGTTTTTCAAAACTATTAAAACCAAAACATGTTTTGCAAGAGTTTCTATGAAGTGAAAACCATGTGTACTATGAGATATTCAGATGTTTATACAGAGATAAGTTTAATATTAACAGCAATAACGTTGCGGACAAGTTCCAAGAAAAGTAGGTGATAATCAGCTTACAGAGTAATAACTTAAGATTGTTTTATGGGAAAATACAGATTCACCAAATCTAACGCCAAGATAGATAGGTGATAATTAACTTACAGAGTAAGAACTAAAGATTCTTTGCTGATAAAAAAAATAGGTTCACCAAAACTAAGGGCAAAATAGATAGGTAATAACCAACTTACAGAATAATAACAAAATATTGTTTTATGAAAAAATACAGGTTCACCACAACTAAGGCCAACCTAAGATGGATTATAATCAACTTACAGAGTAATAATTAAAAATTGTTTTTTGGAAAAATACATGTTCACCAATACTAAGGCCAAAATAGATAGGTAACAATCAACTTGCAGAGTAATAACAAAAGATTATTTTGTGGGAAAATACAAGTTCACCACAACTAAGGCCAAGATAGATAGATGATAATCAACTTACAAAGTAATAAGTAAAAATTGTTTTATTAGAAAATACAGTTCCACGAAAATTGAGGCCAAAATAGATAAATGATTATCAACTCACAGAGTAATAACTGGAAATTGTTTCATGGGAAAATACAGCTTCACCAAAACTAAGGCCAAGGTAAGATAGATGATAATCAATTTACAGAATAATAATTAAAAATTGTTTTATGGAAAAATACACGTTCACTAAAACTAAGGCCAAAATAGATAGGTGATAATCAACTTACAGAATAAAAACTAAAAACAGTTTTGTGAGAAAATACAGGTTCACCAGAACTAAGATCAACATAGATAGGTGATAATCAACTTACAGAGTAATAACTAAAAATTGTTTCATGGGAAAATACAGGTTCACCAAAACTATGGCTAAGATAGATAGGTTATAATGAACTTACACAGTAATAATTAAAAATTGTTTTATGGGAAAATACACGTTCACCAAAACTAAGGCCAAAATTAATAGGTGATAATCAACTTACAGAATAAAAATTAAAAACAGTTTTGTGAGAAAATACAGGTTCACCAGAACTAAGATCAACATAGATAGGTGATAATCAACTTACAGAGTAATAACTAAAAATTGTTTCATGGGAAAATACAGGTTCACCAAAACTATGGCTAAGATAGATAGGTTATAATGAACTTACACAGTAATAATTAAAAATTGTTTTATGGAAAATACACGTTCACCAAAACTAAGGCCAAAATTAATAGGTGATAATCAACTTACAGAATAAAAATTAAAAACTATTTTTTTGAGAAAATACAGGTTTACAAGAACTAAGATCAACATAGATAGGTGATAATCAACTTACAGAGTAATAACTAAAAATTGTTTCATGGGAAAATACAGGTTCACCAAAACTATGGCTAAGATAGATAGGTTATAATGAACTTACACAGTAATAATTAAAAATTGTTTTATGGAAATTACACGTTCACCAAAACTAAGGCCAAAATAAATAAGTGATAATCAACTTACAGAATAGAAATTAAATACTATTTTGTGAGAAAATACAGGTTTACCAGAACTAAGATCAACATTAGGGATGCGCACGAGACAAGATTTGAGACTGTTTCGTCTCGAAAATATGCTGTAAAAGTGATGTCTCGACTCGAAAAATATATATTTTTCTATTGGAAGAGCTGTCTCTCGACTCGAATTTTGTCAGGAAAATTCTGTCTCGACTCGTCTCGTGCGCATCCCTAATCAATATAGATAGGTGATAATCAACTTACAGAGTAATAACTAAACATAGTTTTTATGAGAAAATACGGGTTTACGAAAACTAAGGCCAAGATAGATCGGTGGTGATCAACTTTCAGAGTACAATTCAAGATTGTTTTATGGGAAAATACACGTTCACCGAAACTAAGGCCAAGATAGATAAGTGATAATCAATTTATAGAGTAATAATTAAAGACTGTTTATGGGAAAATACAGGTTCACCATACCAGATGCCAAAATAGGTAGCTAATAAACAACTTACAGAATAATAATACATAGGTGATAAACAACTTACAGAGTAATAACTGAAGATCGTTTTATGGGAAAATACACCTTCACCATAACTAATACCAAGATAGATAGGTGATAATCAACTTACAGAGTAATAATTAAAGATTTTTTTATGAGAAAATACAGGTTCACCAATACTATGGCTAAGATAGATAGGTTATAATGAACTTACACAGTAATATCTAAAGATTGTTTTATGGGAAAATATAGGTTCACCAAAACTAAGCCCGAGATAGAAAGTTGATAATCAATTCACAGAGTAATAACTAAAATTGCTTTATGAAAAAATACAGGTCACCAAAACTAAGGCCAAGTTAGACATATGATCAAGTTATTATTCCCTTGGGAATGCAAAGATCATAAAGGGGACGCAGCTAGTTCATACAATGTTCTTCACTCGACTGGTGAGAAGCTGTTTCCTTGACATCAATTCAGCGTCCAAAAAATAGGTTTCATATCTTCAATTAACTCTCTATATAAACCTGAAATGGTAAAATTAGGTCTTCTCCGATTTTAAACCGTACAACAAAACGATAACAGATAGCTAGAAGCTATTTTCTGCAATAAACTGGATGTCTCAAGAATAGATTCTGTTTTCATCTTTATATCTGTAATAAAATCAGAAATGGTAGAAAGTTCCTACAACTTCTGGTTACAAAATTGATCTCCTAACTCTCTGCAGCACTTGTGCACACAACTATCACTTATAAAGTTCTCGTTTTCTTTAATCATTTGGCAATGAATTGCAACTGCTGTATTATGTCCTTCCGTCTGAAGAAATCGAATGACATCGTGTAGTTCACACTTGGCGGCCGCTTCGACTCAACTTGATACGTTTTCATACTTGCTAGTCTACAACGATTGAACTGTCGCATCTGTCTTTCAGTATGAGAGATGTACGGTCTTCAATGAATAGATTTGGCTCATCAGCGTTCCTATATCTAATATGGTTCTCCACTGGTGACTTAACGGAGATTAAAAATAAAACCTTCTTATAACGTTGTACGGGTATTTCCAAGATTTTAACACAAAAACAATAATCACCATCTTATAAAAATTTAGAAGAAAATTACATGTATTGTACAGGTATGTGAAGAATGGTGATAGGCTGGAACGGGCTGTATACTGTTATTTACCTTAACTCAAACTCAAACTCACTGACAAGCAACGTACAGAACAAGGCAGGATCAGATCCAACTCAAACTTCGCCCAGAAGACACATAATATAAAAGAAGAAAAAATGCCAAATTGAAGCTGCCCCCATCCAGAAACACCGGAGATATGCTCCGCAAAATAAAGCACCACGCGACAATATATGATATAAGGTAAACGTAGCTAGATACCCATTTATGTCGAAAACGGAAAGGATGGGCAGCATCAGGATGATATCAAGATATTTGATATGTTATAACACTGACTTAGCGGCCATCTTGAAAGCCGCGATCTTGGATATAGCGTAAGGTATTGAAATGAGAAGCGGGGTGTATGATATATCAATGTAAGGTAAAATGCAAAAGGAAAACCAATGATGTAACCACGAAAAACATATGTGTAATGGTGTGGACGGGACGAAGTGTGGAAGACTCGGGCAAAACAAACGTGTATTCGAAGGACAGAATAATATGGAAAGACCCACGACTATGGTACACGAGGGGGCCCGGTGGCCCAGTGGTAGAGCGTTCACCTCTGGTGCTTGGGGTCCCGGGTTCGATCCAAGCCCGTGCCAAGTGAACTTTGTGGTGGACAAACACCGTGCTCGTGGGTTTTCTCGGGGTTCTCCCGTTTCCTCCCACTTTCTTCATTCCACCATTTCACTCATCTCTCATCATCACCGTTTTCTTTAGTCTAACCGGTACAACCGTGGGTCGTAAAAATCAAAGATTTCATTTCATTTTTACAATGGTACGCGGCAAGTAACTGTAAAAGTGTATGTATATGGAAGCGCATCCGCCTTGACAGGATAATGCCTTCGAGGGTATTGGGATTCCGTTTGGAACAGTGAAAACCGCAGTTGCAACCCGCGATACGAGCGCTCGTTTGGAGACTACATAAACTACAAAGGACTCTCTTATGGGACACCAATTTGCCAGCTCGCTCCGGAGTGTAGGAGATATCATCTTGAATTGGTGATCAAAAGCACGACCTACCTGGAATTGAAGCCCACTCCTGGACAACGTTTCGTACGTTCCTTGCTCAAGTTTCTTGCTGTTTCTTGCTCGAATACACGTTTGTTTTGCCCGAGTCTTCCACACTTCGTCCCGTCCACACCATTACACATATGTTTTTCGCGGTTACATCATTGGTTTTCCTTTTGCATTTTACCTTACATTGATATATCATACACCCATCTTCTCATTTCAATACCTTACGCTATATCCAAGATCGCGGCTTTCAAGATGGCCGCCAAGTCAGTGTTATAGCATATCAAATATCTTGATATCATCCTGATGCTGCCCATCCTTTCCGTTTTCGACATAAATGGGTATCTAGCCACGTTTACCTTATATCATATATTGTCGCGTGGTGCGTTATGTTGCGGAGCATATCTCTGGTGTTTCTGGATGGGGACAGCTCCAATTTGGCATTTTTTTCTTCTTTTGTATCATGTGTCCTCTGGGCGAAGTTTGAGTTGGATCTGATCCTGCCTTGTTCTGTACGTTGCTTGTGAGAGTATCTCATATACCAAGGTAAGATCAATCAGTTGGGTTTTACTGCAATAGAAAGGAAATAATTTCAAATATACAATACATAAAAAAGAGCGAATTAAATAATCATGAAAATGATTTTAGATCAGGGTTTCTGGTAATAAAAGACAAGATATTCTATGTTAAGTAGTCCTTAACGTGAAAGATAAGACTGGGCTTTTTCTCACAACAGAAAGAGGTTCGATTTGTGCTGCGACACCCTCTCTCCTTCTGAACTCATCCAGACTTAGAAAAATGTGAAGTTTATACTTGGTTAGATTTCTTGGGAGTGTAACTGGCTGTTGCCCTCTCCTTGTAGTAACAATTCGTTATTTCGATATCCAATAGGATGATCGTGGATTCTTTCTGATGTCGTATTATTTGACATCCAAGTTCAGCTCGATAATAGAACGACATTAGATTTAGTGGAAGTGCACTAATGATGACCGCTTCCGTGGTGGTCATCGAGTAACAAGACGCTGTCCTCGGCATTTGACGTCGTCGCAGAAATCCAGATGTATGGAAACTGATAACATAATTACAAGAACACAGGATCACTTAGCTTAGCGAAAAAGAATAACAGAAATATATCATGACGATAGATAAAGAGGAAAGTAATGAACAGGTATTTATTTATTTATTTATTTATTTATTTATTTATTTATTTATTTGCCATCAACAATACAGACATAAGCCCAATTATAGTGTTGGTGTATTACATAATACATTTACAATAGTTTTCTTAAACATAGAGTTTATATTGCAGATGTCAATTTCTTTGTGTTTGATACATATTTTGTTATAAGTAGAACACATTCTCCAAATTGGTGATTTCAATAATACGTTGGTCCTTGCTTTTTTGCAATAAAACAGACCAGAGTTATTAGCACGAGTTTTAAGTGTTGGGACATGAAATTTTAATGTTGATATGAGATCTGTACAATTAAATTCGTTTTGTACTATTTTATGGAGAAAAATCAAATCTGTCACATTCCGCCTTTGTTCAAGTGTAGGGATACAGAAGTTGTCTATTAATGTTAGATAATTTTCATAATATGGATAGATTCCAGTTGTCTTGTACGTCAAGTATTTGATAAATTTAGATTGGACCTTTTCCAGTTGGTGTCTGTATTGCTGTTGTGATGGGTTCCAAATCACAGCAGCATATTCCAGTTTTGATCGCACATAGGCATAATACATTTTTGTTAGTGTAGTACTATTGTTAAATTCCTTTCCAATTCTAATTATGAACCCTAACATCTTGAAAGATTCGTTAACTATGTTCTCTATATGGTTATTAAATGTCAGTTTCGTATCAAATATAACTCCAAGATCTCTGACTGAATTTAATCTATTTAGTAAGATCTGATTCATTGAGTAATCAAACTCTATTTGACTTTTGTTTCTGGTAAACGATAAAATGTTACATTTGTTTATGTTTACATTAAGTTTGTTAAGAGAACACCAATTAGCAATATTTTCCATGTCACGTTGTAAATCGAGACAGTCATGGATGGTTTTTATCCTACCATATATTTTGAGGTCATCAGCAAAAAGCAATTTGTTACTTATTAATATATGATCAGGGAGATCGTTAATGAATAAAAGGAACAATAACGGACCTAGATTTGAGCCCTGGGGAATTCCAGAATATGCAATATAATCAGATGATTTATATTCCTTGTAGATAACAGTTTGTTTTCGATGATTTAAATATGATGAAAAGAACTTGATCAAGGGAGAGGAGAAATTATATTCGCCTAGCTTATGTAATAGTACCTTGTGATTGACTCTGTCAAATGCCTTTTCAAAATCTATATATATTACATCAACCTGAACTGTGGAAAGGTATAAGGAACTGTGGAAAGACTAGTAAGATAAAAGGTAGACGCTGACGCTCTCGGTTTATTGTTTTCAAAGAATTTTACAATCGTGCATCATGTGATATTTGAGACTACAATAATTATTTTATGATGAATGTTCAGTGCCGGATTTAGGTATAAGCTAAACAAGCTATAGCTTAGGGCCCCACTTCTTGGGACCTCAAAAATTTAAGAAAGCAACTGGATGTACAGAAGGTCGATCCGCGTATATATGTCCAATTTTACACCCGTACCCCTGACCACAGAAGCAACCGAACCAAGTGGTTAAACGCGTGTGCTATACCTGGAGGTTTATTCTATCGTCTTCCAAGCGAAACTGTGTATCGTGTGCATCATGGCTCCAAAGGTGAACCGTTTTTGAAAGGGCTACGTAATTGGACTTTTCCACGCCAAATATTCGGTTTCTAAAATTCAAAAGCAGTGCAAAGAAAATGGTTGTGCATTGGGTTCGACGACTATCAAGAACATAATCAAGCAGTATAAAAAAGAAGACATACCAGGTAAGCATGTACCACAGTGACTCCACAAGTAGCTCAGAAATTGCGGCAAACGGCCTTACAAGAAAATCCCCCTCCGCAACGTGTGATGGCAGCTCGACTCCACATACCACAGTCAACTGTTAACCGAGCCCTGAGTGGGAAATTAAACCTTCGGAGGGTCTTTAAAAGTCATGGGCATTACCTAAGTGCAGCCCATCGCCGTGAGAGAAAGACCAACAGCAGGCGCCTCTATGAACGCCATCTACCTGGGGAAAAGTGGAAGTTTGTGGCCACACTAGATGAAGCATGGGTGTATCTATCAGATTGTGGCAAAATTCGCTCGATAACTTACACTTCGCGAGATGCAAAAAGCCGTCCTGCGTTCACCCGTCATTACAAAGCAACTTTCTCGAAAGGATTTATGGTTGTCGCCGGTTACTCTTACCAGGACAAGTTAACAATTCGTCAGGTCCCTAAAAACTGTAAAATCAACTCTGCATTCTTTCAGTAACATATACTGACTCCAATTTATACAGAAGATCTGCCTCGTTTGTATGGGCATGCCATAAAGCAAGTGTCTGAGCATGTGGATAAGGCCTCCTCACATACATCTCGCTCTACCAAGAACTTTCTGAAGCAGATGGAGACAGACACCGGTATTCGTACTATTCCATTTCATGATATACCAGTGAAATCACCAGTCCCATGGATTTCTGCTTGTTTGGTCTACTGAAAAGGGCACTTTCTTCTCGTCGTGTCACTACTCTCGGGGGCCTGTGAAAAGCCTGCCGGGAGGAATGGGAGAAGATACCACTTCATGTACTTCGTCGTAGTCTTCTACAGTGGAAGTTACGGTGCAGGGCTATTGCCAGAACACATGGCCATCACATTGAGGCCAACCGATGGTGGTCCCATGGATTTTCATAAGGTTAGTGCTATTTCAAAATTGGACACATATACGCGGATCGACCTTCTGTACATTTCCAAAATATAAGAGAAATAATAAATAAAATAAAGTCTATATATAGCAATAGTGCTTCGTGTTGTGTAGACTCATATGATGTAAGTAATGGGGCTCCTTCTGCTAGCCTGCTTTCTAAAATATCATTAGTTTCTTCATTTCTGTATATAATGTTTAAATAGTTAGGTAGATAGGGATCTATTGGCTGTTAGATGTTAATTAATAGATTAATATTTTTTTACAACAAGCAAGACTTTATTTTAGATGAATTAAAGACCAAAATGTAAATTTAATTTATGCTCTTTCGCAGGAAACCAATTCGACAAGCTTGGAGCCTTATATAAATGATAGTGTTTTTGGTACTAATGAAAAATACAATTTACGGTATAAATGTTAATTTTCCACCCATGTTGTGCAGGTGCTGGTTGATTACTCGATGAGATGCTGGTTAGTTGCTGAAATGACACTTGGACTTCTCCCTTACCTTTTTATATGGTATAAATTTTATTACTTAAACCCTGGGGTTCTCCATAACAGCCTTGTTTGTTTACTTAATTACTTTTTACGCTACGTGACTGCCGGAGAACCTCATTAGTCCACGATAAGTGTAATTGTTTTTTTTTTAATTTTTTGTAACCTAATTTAAGTACACATACATTTTTTACATATAGTTACTAAAAAAACAATGTTAGTTATTTAACAAAAAACTTTTTAAATATATTTTTTTGCAGTATGTTAAGCTAACTTTTTTTTTAAAAAAAACTCATGTCATAATTTCATTACAATAAGGCGCCTATGTTAATCTGGCCCATTATCTTCAATAGCTTAGGGCCCCAAAAACCTAAATCCGACTCTGTGAATGTTGTTTTCCTAGTTGCGTTGAAATGTGTATAATGTCTTCCTGGCAGACTCTGGAAGAGTAACAACTGTCAATAGTCCCAGGCAACTGGTCTGGAGATTGATCCTTCTTCTGAGCAGTCAGAGATCACCAACTAGCAATGGCTATTTGGGTATGCAACAGTGTTTTTTAAATTGCAAACAAAAGTTTATTAACAGAGAAAATCATTAAATGATCCTTGATTTCGAAAATTTTTTATCTACGATCAAGTAAAAAAATAATAAAGACGTAAAAAACCGATATTGTTTGAGTCGAGACGTTCTGCATTACGTACATTTCATTATCTATCTATCTATTAAAATGCTACAGTACGAATTAAGAGCGACCGAGCTCTAACCTATAACCTTAGCTTTCAAACCTTTGATTTACGGTTATTTGTGTTTATAACAAAGACTAATATTTTTAAAAGAGTGTACTTTAAATAAATTACTTACAGATATATTTTTCACAAAGTTTATCCTTTTAAATTATTGTTCAAAGGCCTTTGCCTTTAATAAGCCTTCTCCGAAATAAATGCAACTGAATTGTGCTGCCTTCTTTGGAGCTCTTTTAAACTACATTTATATGTTTGTGTCCAATCCTTTCGACAATGAGATCTCGGAAACTACAGGCTCCAGAAAGATGACGTTTTCACTGATCGATTGCAAATTTCATGTAGATTGTCCAGTTCTAATTGAATATTTAAAAAAAACATGGCCACTATTTCTTTGTTACATTTTTACGGGTGCATTGGAAGTGTTGAAATTAAAAAAAAAACTAAAGCATCACATCCTATGCATTATACATTCCAACACCACACTGTTGTATATAGGGTTGCATATGTTTCAGGCGTTTGTTTCATGTCCAAATAATAATGGAAAAGGAAGGATAACCATTTCTCCAGTCTAAGATGAACCTTTTTTGGGAGTGTTTTGCCCAATGAACACCATATATAACTGACATTATAATTAATTGACTATGTAATGTATTTGCTTATTACATACTGCATGCAAGAAGAAAGAAAACACTGGTCATACATGAATTAGAAACTCCAACCGGAAGCAGGCTGAAATCTTGCAAACGGTGCGAGATATCGAGAAAAATAATCGAAAAAAGTCTCCCCTTCATGATACCCCTTGGCTTTTTTTAAAAAAAATCAATACGTCTTTCACTTGTATCTGTAAAGGGACATGTACAGATGTTGTATGGAATGATAAGGAGATTTATGCTCATATGCGAATGATGCGTTGTGTAGAGAGCGCAGGTTCAGCTAGTAAATTAACAATTAATATAATCGTGCCTTCTTTCGGAGATGATACAATGATGATAATACTATACCATACAGAATATTACAACAAAGCTACTTCCCGTAGGAAATAATTAGTTGTCTATTTTCCGTTCTGTCTCGTCTGGTGGGAAACACAAATTATGTTATGAATTCATTCAAAAAGCGTTAATCGTTGACTCTCCGTTATGCCGACAGCATTATCAAGACATAGGTGAGAAAAAGTAGGTTAATGGGAGAAACTAATTTCATAGTTAATAACTACATAACACTAACACATTATTACTTGTAAACACAAATATCTTGAGGCGTAGCAAATTATTATCCTCTGTAATGACTCCAATTGAGTCACATGATGGGAAAAAAAACATCAATAATTTGCAAAATTAATATCATCCTGTGTTAAAGCAGATTGTAGTCCCTTTTTTTCTTGTCTTTAATGTGCTAATGTGTAATAATTAACACGTTAAGTGCTGCGTGAGACCACGTTGGTCTCACATAAAATATTTCCTTACGGCCACGTGGGGCCAGGTTAATCTCACACAACGTCTTGTTAGCTTATGGTCTGTGGTGACTCAGTGATCTCACTTTTTACATTAAAAGCTATTGCAGTGTATAGTGGTTGACCTGGTAATACGAGAAACAGCCTTACCTGTGGAATTGTGAGTCCAACGTCTAGGGACAATCGTCTAAAAATTTGTGTGGTGGCATATTGGCCTCACGTGGTCATTAAGCCTACTCGGGACTACGGTCTATCTGGGGCCACGTGAGACCAACGTGTCACCACAAGAAAGAAATGAAATCTTTAAGTTTAACGTCCCACGGTTATGCCGGTTAGGCTAAAGGAGACGGTGATAATGAGAAATGAGTGAAATGGTGGAATGAAGAAAGTGGGAGGAAACGGGAGAACCCCGAGAAAACCCACGAGCACGGTATTTGTCCACCAAAAAGTCCAGACGGCGTGAGCTGGGATCAAGTGGACAGAAACTCCATAGTCTGTGACAAAGTCTGCATTGACCCCCAGGAAGGTTATGCCGAAGAGATGGGAAACTCCATAGTCTGTGACAAAGTCTGCATTGACATCCAGGAAGGTTATGCTGAAGAGAGGAGAAACTCCACAGTCTGTGACAAAGTCTGCATTGACATCCAGGAAGGTTACGCTGAAGAGAGGAGAAACTCCACAGTCTGTGACAAAGTCTGCATTGACATCCAGGAAGGTTATGCTGAAGAGAGGAGAAACTCCACAGTCTGTGACAAAGTCTGCATTGACCCCCAGGAAGGTTACGCTGAAGAGAGGAGAAACTCCACAGTCTGTGACAAAGTCTGCATTGACCCCCAGGAAGGTTATGCTGAAGAGAGGAGAAACTCCACAGTCTGTGACAAAGTTGGCATTGACACCCAGGAAGGTTATGCTGAAGAGAGGAGAAACTCCACAGTCTATGATAGAGTCTGCATTGACACCCAGGAAGGTTATGCTGTGCGTTTGGCAGGGGCGGATCCAGGAGGGACTTCTGAGGGGGCGGTGGGTTGTAATACTGCTACTTAGAGCTACTTTTAAGAGCTCCAAACTCTAAGATGGGTTTTATTTGTATATATAAAATAAGACAGTTTCATCTTCTGGGGGAGGGGGCGATCGCCCCGAACCGCCACTGGCGTTTGATGAGATTGGAAGGGCACTGTGCATCACGAGCTGCTGCCGTCGGGCACAACGGTCAACTGAGACCTAGACTATAGACAATTAGCTTGAATGTACCTAGCAAATCAAAAGAAATGTCCGGAACTAGCCGAGAATGGTTTTGAATTCCTTGTGAAGAGTTAGGGTGATTTTATTTCATAAAATGGTTGATCGGTATTGACCACGAGGTATCCTAAATGTTTAACAACCATTCCTCTTGAAATAACTTAACTCGGAAATGTTAATGCATCCATCGTATAGCCCAGACCTGGCATCGTGAAATTATCCCTTGTTTTGGATTCTACAGATCTCTGAATGGTGTTTAGTTTCAATAGAGGCCTGTAAAATAAACGTGGCACTTTTTTGTTGTACCACAAACCATAGAATTTCTACAGCAACGGAATTATGGTGTTGCTGGAAAAATGACAGAAATGAAAATGAAATGAAATTTTTTAGTTTTACGTCCCACGGTTATGCCGGTTAGGCTAAAGGAGATGGTGATGATGAATAATGAATGAAATTGTTGAATGAAGAAAGTGGAAGGAAACGGGAGAACCCCGAAGAATCCCAGGCACACGGTGTTTGTCCACCACAAAGTTCACTTGGCGGGGACTGGGATCGAACCCGGGACCCCAAGCACCAGAGGTGAATACTCTACCACTGAGCCACCGTGACCCCCGGAAAAATGACAGATCATTGAATATAAGATTTATATATATATATATATATATATATATATATAGATAGATAGATAGATAGATAGATAGATAGATAGATAGATAGATAGATAGATAGATAGATAGAGAGAGAGAGAGAGAGAGAGAGAGAGAGAGAGAGAACTTAATGACCAATCTCGATCAAATTTGCCACATAGATGAGGTTCAGACCTGGGATGGTTTTTATTCATTTCGCTTTAACGGTGCAATTTAGGGAAGGAGAAGGGAGAAGATATTTTAAAATGATCGAAAATGACCCATATTAGTATCGGATCGGTTCCGATCATTCTTCGGAAATGTCAAATCCATAGTTTTCGGAGTGACTGAGATGAACACTGACACTTCCGATGCCGTTTAAATCACAATTCAACCTTATATGTCCAAAATGAAACATATTCTCCCCGCGCGAAAAAACAGGTAATCCTATTCTGCTAGTATTTTAATAAATACACAATAAATAAGATGATAATCTCGTTCCGCAATTCAGTGTTGTGTTATCATTGAAAATTAAAAATTCTTAGATCGCCAATAACGGGGAAAAGATCATATAAAAGAAGCTTACACCTTTCTTCCATTATCTCCTCCATATTCGGGGAATTTTAAGACACACTCGATAGTAACATGTACACTCGATAGTGGATTTAAAATTTTAATTTGTTAAACAATAAATACATACGATGCACAACGGTTGAGTCTTCCAGTACTCACAAGTAAACCTTACGTTTGGGTGAATTGAGTTGCTGACTGAGACACATATGAGCAAGTAGCACTAAATGTGGGCAGTATTTCAGTGAAGTTGTAGGTGCGAAGCTCCAGGGGTTTAGGAGATATAGCTACCAGAACATCATATGGAAGTACAGAATAGTCTTCATACAGTTGGAGGTAAAAGCCCTGTAGGACCTCTTGTAACGACAAAAGGTGAATAACAAATATATGGGTACATATTAGGACTAAGGGGAAGTCATATAGTAAGGGTATACCTGACGGCGGCCATCTTGAAATTCGCCATTTTGAATTAAGGCTAAGTTTTTAAAATAGGAATAGGGTCATGTGATACATGAATTAAGGTGCAAATTTTATCAGAAGAACAATGGCAACGTTAATTTTGATTTACGCGCAAATAGTAAAAAGTTACAGGGAAATTAAATATTGTTGTAGCATATGTATTAGTCCTGCTCTGCTCTCAGTGAGCACACCTGACAAAGGCAATCGAGTTACACTTGACACATTTGTCGTCAACAATTCCGTCAAAGCAGTAATCGTAAGGAGCGATCCATTTAATTTTGTGCTGGTTAATGATAAAGCAAAAATGGTTATACCGTTGGAGTTATGGTAAAATTTGCTATTAATAAGGTGTCACTGTTATGCGTTTTGTTTAAAACTTTTGTCTGATTCAAAATGGCGGATTTGAACATGGCCGCCATCGAGGCAACTCTTACCATAGACCTAATATTTATCCACCTGCTTTTTATTTAATTATTATCATTAACACAAAATGTACAAGGTGGGGTGAAGGACTAATACATATGCTGCAACAATATTTAATTTCCCTGTAACTTTTTACCACTTGCGCGTGAATCAAAATTAACATCACCATTGTTCTTCTGATTAAATTTTCGCCTTAAAGCATGTATTACATGACCCTATTCCTATTTTAAAAACATAACCTTAATTCAAAATGGCGGATTTCAAGATGGCCGCCGTCAGGTATACCCTTACTATATGACTTCCCCTTAGTCCTAATATGTACCCATATATTTGTTATTCACCTTTTGTAGTTACAAGAGGTCTTACAGAGCTTTTACCTCCAACTGTATGAAGACTATTCTGTACTTCCATGTGATGTTCTGGTAGCTGTATCTCCTAAACCCCTGGAGCTTCGCACCTACAACTTCACTGAAATACTGACCACATTTAGTACTACTTTCTCATATGTGTCTCAGTCAGCAACTCGATTCACCCAAACGTAAGGTTTACTTGTCAGAAGTAATATGCCACTGGAGAGAAACGAAGTTTGACCCTTGTAGCAGAAGAACTGGAACAGAGCCCTGGAGACCTTCGTTTAAATTTAACAACCCCTCCTTTTGTTGCATGTTTATTTCCAGACTTTTTTTTTCTCCTTAGTTTACTTGAGAAAGGGATAACTTCCTTATTATAGCTATGATTCTATGTGTGTTTCTCTAATTCCCTTGTAGCATTTTCTTGCCAGATCGAACTAACTTGGTGAAACTTTAAAAAAAAAAATGTAAATGGTAAATGGTAAACAACGGTAAACTACTATTACCTCTCGGATGTGTTGTGTATTCCTTTTCTCCCTTCATTCTCCTATTTCTACCTTTCTTGCTTTCTCATTTTTTTCTCTCTCTCTCTCTCTCTCTGTCTCTTCTTCTGCTAAAAACCCACTCATAATCGATCGTCAGCATCAATAATTCACATACTCCCGAGCAGGGCTGGGCTCGGTTTTGTAAAAGGGAACGGATACATACAAGAATCACACTACGCAGTAGATGAGTCGCTAGGAAGTGGAAGTACTGTTGTTGTAGGTATATGAAGAAATACTTGAGAACGTCTCCCTTGTATATATATATATATATATATATATATATATATATATATATATATATATATATATATATATATACTGAGAAATTCTGTAGGGAAGAAGGAATATTACAAAATTTCCGCTCCTTCAAAGTAATAATGACGTTTCGACTGCTTCTCCCCCCCTCTATCATCCACCTCCTTGAACTAATGGTATTTTTTATGGTTCTCTTTTTCATTGTTACGAGAAATTGATGGGAGAGCTATTGCAACCCCGCTACCACCCCTTCTTACAATCCAACAAACCCTCCGCGTATTTTCATTTTCAGTTCCGTTTTGTGCTTTACTACTACTACTACAAAAAAAAAAGGAAAACAGGGAGCTGTGGGTGTTGGGGGAGGCAGAATATCGTATTTAGAGTGAAATATATGAAAATTGAATTTATGAGTATTGTATGTTATATGTGAATGCTTATTTCATCTTAGCATCTGTGTTAAGCTGTCTTTGTTGTCGCACGATAAAGAGTTTTCTATCGTCGATCTTTGGTTGAAAGGTTCGGCTTTCTTATATGTATGTACAAAGTGATTGGGAGCTAATTGTAAAGCTACATAAGCTCTTATTTGCGTATCTTGTAAATGTAACTCTTACTTGTATTATTACTAATTGTTGTTGTCACCAAACAAACAAACAATTATTTTGTATTCAGGTGTTGCCAGATCATTAAAGTGTGGAGCAATATTTTATTTCCTGTGTAACGATTTATTGAATGTGGAGGTGATAAAGAATGATTTAAGGTTTATTTGCATGATCTGTTTCTCGTTATTCGAAATCTAGCAATTATTTCATTTTTCATTGCTAACAAGAATTGAACATTGAACAAATCATCATATTTATTGTGTCATTATTCGTAGGTCCCTTGCTGCAGCTGAGAAGCTTCTATGTTTGACGGTCTTATTGAAATGAAATGAAATCGTTAAGTTTTATGTCCCATGGTTATGCCGGTTAGGCTAAAGGAGACGGTGATGATGAGAGATGAATGAAATGATGGAATGAAGAAAGTGGGAGGAAACGGGAGAACACCGTGAAAACCCACGAGCACGGTGTTTGTCCATCACAAAGTTCTCACAGTGCGAGCTGGGATCGAACCACGGACCCTAAGCACTGGAGGTGAGCGCTCTAGCACTGAGGCACCGCGCCCGCACGGTCTTAACGCTAGCCTCTTCTTCTTCACGTACAATTTCTCTGTTTTGATATCATCCATTAGTCTCCTTCGTCCTCTCCTTCTTTTTCCTACCACCATACTCTCTAGCACATCCCTCATGATACAGCTTCTTCGTACCCAATGTTCCAACCAGTTTCTCTTCCTCTTCTTAATAATATCTAAAATAGTTCTTCTCTTTCCTACCATTTCTAGCACCCTCACATTCGTTTTTCGCTCAACCCAGCTAATTCTTTCCTTTCTCCTACAAACCCACATTTCGAAAACTTCCATTAGATTTTCATTCTTTTTCTTTTTCGTAATGTCCATGTTTCTGGCTCATACTCTACACGAGGTATTTTGTAAGTTTTTTTCTTAGCTCTTTATTCAAGATCCCACACAATAGTCTTTTCTTTCTCCTAAAGGCTCCTTTCGCCATTCCTATTCTTGTTTTTATTTTATGTTGCTGCTATTGCTGACATTGAACAAAAACAACAGTTTATTGCATGTGTAACAAATTTACTAAATGTGGAAAAGATAATGTAAAGAAATTGGAAGGAAAAAAAGGTGTTTGTTTTACTTACATTATCCCTTCTTCGTTACTAGTTCCCCGAACAATTATTTTATTTTTAAGTGTTAACTGTACTGAACTGTCAAACAACAGTAATAGCTGTTACATTATAATTCTCTTCTTGTTATTCACAATCTAACAATTATTTTAGTTTTCGATTGATAACAGGAAATTGAACTGAGAAACAAAGACAACCGTTATTGCTTGTGTAACAATTTATTAAATATGGAAGAGACAATGTAAGGAAAAAAAGTAAGAAAAATCTAAACTTTGCTTGCATTATCTTATTTTTGTTATTGATAATTTAACAATTATTTCATTTTCAATTGTTAACAAAAACATTGAACTCTGGAACAAGAACAACTTGTTTCCTGGGTAACAATTTATTAAGTCTGGAAAATATATCATAAGGAGAGGATAAGAGATGGCGCTGTAAACACTAAGTATTGGGAATCTTTGCTCTCATTTTTTATTCAATTTTTACTATTTACAATTCATTACTTTGGACAATTTTATTATTTGTTACAATCTTCATTTACTATTTTTCATTGTCAATATGTTCATGCGCCGCTTATTCTTCTTTATTACATCAATAGTGTGATAAAACAATCATATTTAAAACAGACAAATTCAGCCATCTTGGCACGTGCCATTTTAGTACACATTCTTAATTCAAACAATTTATAATTAAAACAAATATAGTGACGTAGTCCACAGGACTCTAAGGCCAGGACTTCCTTTACAAATCTCCCGTAATGGAAGTAACTGAACTGAACTGATAACGTAAGAATGGTGGAACAAAATTACAAGTTTACTTCCATTATATCTTTCAGGGGCGTATCCAGGGGGGCAATCGCCCCTTCCCCAGAGGAAAAAACTTTATTGTTTTTTATATAAATAAAATCCATCCCAGAGTTTGGAGCCCTTAAAAGTAGCATTATGACAACCCACCGCCTCCCCAGAAGTCGGTCCTGGATCCGCCCCTGCTATCTTTCTCGTTATTCATAATCTAACAATTATTTTATTTTCAAGCGGTAATCAAATGCTATGGATCAAGAGCTGTGGAGCAAGAATATCAGTTCATTTCCTGCGCAGACATATATTAAATATGGAGGTGATCATAGGCGCCGACTTGAGGAAAATATTAAGGGGGGAAGCCAAACAATGAATAAATATATCAGGCCTTTTCTATCCACTGCTTGATGAAGGCCCCCTTCCTCCACCCAAGATCTCGGTTCGTTGCATCCGCTCTGCTGGAAAATTCACGACCTAAGTCAAATTTGCCTACAGGCATTAAAACAAATTCAACTTCAAAATTTGGGAACGCGGTGGCTCAGTGGTAGAGCGTTCACCTCTGGTGCTTGTTGTCCCGGGTCCGATTCCAGCCCCGCCAAGTGAACTTTGTGGTGGACAAACACCGTGTGCGTGGGTTTTCTCGGAGTTCTCCCGTTTCCTCCCACTTTCTTCATTCCACCATTTCACTCATTTCTCATTATCACCATATCCTTTAGCCTAACCGGCATAATCGGGGAACGTTAAAGTTAAAGATTTCATTTTCAAAATTTGGGCTCTTCACTACAAGTTTGCGTACCACATTTATCATCTATTGTCATATCAGTACTGCCAGAGTGTTGGTTGAAGCTTCACTGCTCTATTAAACACATGGCGTTTTGTGTCAAATAAGAAGACAGTACCTAATATTGAATTAAAGGCACGACAAAGTTCACGACAGAAATCCTTGATCCTCTGTTTATTTTCGCTCGACTGGATTATATTGAAGGGGCGAGGACCCCACCTATAAATATTGGGGGGCCAAAAGAGTCCTGCCCCTCCCCCAAAGTCGGCGCCTATGGAAATGATAATTGGAGCGAAACTCCCTTTATTCCGACTTAGGCATTCGTTTATCCAGATACTCCTCTGAGTTACCTGAAGAGTACTTAACCAAATTTGACATTGTGATTTGGGAGCGTGTTCTGAGTACTTACGGGGTTGTATGTCCCGATCGGACATACTATTGAGGAATAATCACCCAAAAACTGGATCTCCGAGATGCTTGAACAGTTCTCCAAATTTTTCATGGTGATTTGAGAGTGCGTGCTGTGTGTCGTAAGGGATCCCATGTCCCGATCAAACATACCATTCAGGAATAATCACCGAAAAACAGGATCCCAATAGATTTAACCTTGGAAAAGCATTTGGCGCTCAAATTCTCATTCTAAACAATGGAAATGAGAATTTTCAGCACTAGAACTGGGACGAAGCCCCTTTTCGTTTTGTTCTGCGAACATAATTTTTCAAAGCTACAGTATTATGTTTTTCGCTGATAGCCAAATTGAACTATTTGTATGTCGTTCGTTTACGAAAACAATTGATGACCTAGAAAATTCTATGAATAATCAATAACGTCGATCGCTTTTCTCTAAATTTGCAATTAATGCAATGCATTCCCAGTGTAAGGAAGGTGGGATAAAGGTGTTAGTTTTATTTACATTATCTCCTCTTCGTAATTAATAACCAAACAATTATTTTATTTTTACAGGTTAAATCAACATTGAACTCAAAAACAAGGATAATAGTTGTTAAACTGAAAGATTTCATTCCATTTCCTTTTCAAGAAAACTAATTTACAGTAGAGCGTCGATTATCCGAATGTCGGTCAACGAAACGACCGCTTAACCGAACTGTGTACTCGCTCGCACCTGTTTCTCTCCCACCCTACCGTCCATCATCCCCCTCACTCCCAAACCAAGTTTTCCACAGTAGTCGCCGCACTGAGCCACCGCTGGCGGAACATTGCTTCTAATAGGACCTTCATAAGGCGTTGCCTTTTTACGTTACTTTGTAATACTTAAAGAGATGCCTGTTTTTATGAATAAATTTACTGTACAGTACTTCTTTTGGCAAATAAACATGTACAGTTCGATTATCCGAACAAACCAGTTTTCCGAACACCTATGTCCCGCAGTTACTTCGGATAATCGACGCTCTACTGTATTTCTTGTGTAACAATTTATTGAGTGTGCTAGAGATAAAGACAATGGAATAAAGTGCAAAGTATGTTTGTATTATCTTTTTTTGTTCAATAAATTGTTATACAACACACGAACTTTTTTTTAACAGCTCAACAACAAGCTGTGACACTTGGAAACAAAATATAGTTGTCAGCTGTTCTGGTGACTCGTTACTAACGTGAATGTGAGAAATGGGACGAACTTATGAATCCATTACTATCAATACCACGGGTTAGAGCAGCAGAGTATGAAGTTATAAAGCAGAATATTGCATTTGTAAAACTTCGTGATTTTCCATTCTTTTCTCTAGCTTACTAATTTCTTTGAAATAGTTTAATTGAAAGATAATTTTCCAACACTTTACTTAATTAAGTATTTCAAGGAGAGAATAAGCAGAAATTACGTGGCACAGTAGTCATCTCTCCCTTTGATAGACCGCCACGTTGTAATACTGCTACTATTGAAATTGAGCTGCAAACATCATATGCTTACAGTCAGTGGCGTATTTAAGGGGAAGCTTCCGAGCTTACGCCCCCCTCCCCCCGAAATTCTATTGACTATATTAAAGTAAATGAAATATCTTGCAGAAATTTCACATTTGCGGTACTAAAATTAGTAAAGCGCCCCCCCCCCAGAAGCAAAATCGTAAATACACCACTGCTTACAGTACATCTGTTTCAGACTTTTTGGTCATCCTGGACGTGACATGATAGTTTAGATGATGAAGAAATGCAAGAATGGAAATCCCTCGTATGAAGTTAAAATGGCCGTTATAGTGAGAACGTACATTGCGATAAGATACTGAAAAAAATATGATAATACTCAGCAGCAGCGTTGCCAGATGTACAGATTTTTCAAAGCAATACGGAAAACAAAAGTTTTTGGTAGGATCTGCAGATTTCTTTTGTTGTTTTCAAGTTTTGTATTGCTGGATATAACAAATAGCCTTATGAACTTAATCCTTCGCTATCCTTTTATATTCTCTGATTTGTCTGAACCAATCTCAATGAATTTCCCGAATTATAGCGTTTGTCATATAACAATTTATTTTTCAAAGTTAAAACGTATTACGAGTACACTAACCCTATTTATTAAAACAGAACCGAAAATAATGGTGTAATTATTGTTCACTAAAAAAGGAAAGTAGCAAAGAAATCAAGGAGCCGCATTGTACAGTCGGCAGCAAAAAATCTGCAACATGAGCATATAAGTTTATTGTGAAACTACGCCTAACAGCCCAGGGAATTAACATGACGTCTAAGTGGCACGAATCACGCCAGGAGAAACCTTGGAGTCCTCCCCTGCACATTTATTTTGGAGCAAAAAACCTTCATCGTTTCACAATAAACTTCCATGCTCATGTTGCAGGTTTTTTTGCTGCGGACTGTACACAAAGTAGCGAAGAAATCTACCTCCGACAGAATCAACTGCAAAAACCATGTCGATCGTGACTCGACATCGAACTGTAATAAACAAGATGAAATATCGAGTCTTACTCGACAAAGAACCGGAAAGGTTTTCACTAGTACTACTCGACAAAGTACGGAAAAGGCTATACCATCTGATTGACAAAAACGCCGGTTATTACGTATGTTATTGAAATGTGTGATGCTCCTGCATGGTCTATGAAGAATTTATTCCATGTGGTGTGTTTTGGCATTATTAAATAGTCCCATTGTGTGAATCTTTTAAAAATTTATTTTGTATATATTTCTGTGCAATACCAACACCTATGGCCTAAAGTTCATTACGTAAGAGGAATTACGTCCTTCGGCGAGCACACCATCCAACAAGAGGGAAGGAAGAAAGTGGCCTGAGAGTTGTATATCAGGTATCATCCCGGCAATTACCTGGTGTGAATGAGGAAGACTTATAGAAAACACCACTCAGGAAGACTGGAAAACATTTTTTTTTTCCACCGAGAGTCCACATCGAAAATCGAATCCGAAACCGCTCGCGACAAAGCGACTGTGCCTCGCGGGGTCACCACGGTGTTGAAGAAGTAGCAAAAAGCTGAGGTAAGTACAAATAAATCATTACATATTTTTACCAGGTATTTTAATTTAAAAAATTAAGGATTTTTCAGATATTTTACGGTAGATTTACAGATATTATGGCTTTTTGACCTGGCAATACTGCTCAGCAGTCCTGAGAGTTTGACGTTCGTGGTAATTGTGGATGAACACTCAAAAATGTTTCACATTTAGAGTTTCCTTGAAGAAAAATCAAATTTATCACAGATATTGTGTTAATAACAGCACTATGAAAAGAGTTGCGACAGATCAGAGCTCGGAATAGTATTTGATAAGAAACTTACATTCGTTCATCACATCACTGTTACTATGAAGAATGTAATAAGAATACTGGGTACTCTTCACAGATTTACTGAAATTCGAGCTCAAATCACTCAGTATTTTCTTCAAAGCTTTTGTATCTCCTCAAACTGAATATTGCTCACCAGCAAGGGCGCCCATGTTGTGGTTTCCAAGGGAGGGGCAAGTATAATCGACATTTCAAATGTAGTCGCAAATTTTCCGGTAACTATTCTTAAAAAATCTATTGGGTTTTCCATCTTCCGAAGCACAATTTCCTCTAAAGAGGCGGGGGCGAGCGCCCCACCTTACCCCCCTGATGGGCGCCCTTGCTCACCAGTATGGAATATGACCTGTGCTTCAAACTTATCTCGTTTTTATTTTGTTCTTAACATTTTTCTTGCCATTGTGAAACAAAGAGTTCCTTCAGTACGTAGTGTTAATAAAATACAGCTCCTAAACAATATTTAGACTCCAGTTACTCGACGCATGGTGAAAGTCCTGCTGATTCCTGGTAAAATTATCAATGCGAAAATTACCTCCGATTTAATTGTTTCTGTTCTCAGGTTTCGTGTACCTTCTGGCCTTACTCCCAGTCATAGGCTACTATCATATGTATTACCCAGACTATCAGTTATATAGCGCTCCTTATATTTCAGGCCGGCATCATTGTAGAATAGTTTATCTCAGATGTTGACATTTTTGACTCCGAAAATCATTTTAGAAACAAATTGGGGGTATGTTTAGTACAAGGGGTCCAGAAGCACGTAAAAAACACAAAATTTACAGGAGAAATGAATGATGCAAGTACTTAGACGTAACATAACGTAACCAAATCTAACCTAACCTATCATACACTAACCTAAGCTAACCTGAAGCAACCTAAACTAACCTAATATTAGTAGAAATAAGCGAAATTCTATCATTTTTTGGAAAATTATGCGGGACCCCTACACTAATATAACATAAACTAAATTAACCTAACCTAACCTACACTATCCTAACCTATCCTAAACTAACCGAATGTGAACAGAAATTACCAATATTGTAACATTTTTTAGAGAAAAGAGCTGGATCCCTTCTGCTAAACATAGGCCATAAATTGAAGTTTTTGTAAATGTTGTACATACTATTATTTTGTATATATTTTAGTTTTTAATTTTCTTTTGTATTTCTTATATACTTTGTTACATTGCTTCAGTGTAAAATGGACTTAAATCTATATCTGAAACATTTATAAATAAATAAATGTTTTTACTGTCATTTTTGTTCTGAGTGAGATCAGCTTCATAACAGAATATGGAGCGTATGTGGACACCTGTTAAATAAGTTTGACTACGGAATTTAATGTGGTATGCAACTTTAAACTTTAGACCTTCCCTAACCGAAAAAAATACCTGGTAAACTAAGCTACTACCTGGTAAACATATGACCTCAGAAACATCCCTACTTTTGGTTCTTTAAGAATAAGAGTTGAATAGATACTTAGAGGGAGAATTGTATATTTATAAAGAACAGGAATAAAAGGGAACGAAGAGTACCGTAGGGATTATTATAAGATCAACTTAGTAAATAGAACAGAATAAAATCAGCAACAGAAACTCATCCAGGGCTTGTAAACAGAACGCAATTTGCTTCAATTCTTCACTGAAAAGTAGTTCTATCTATGGAAAAGAATTGACGTAAATAAAACACTAATCACCTTATTCATAAGCAAAATGGGTATTTTCTGGATATCTATAACTGAAACCCGAATCAAGGTCCATATTAAAAGAAACGCTATAATCATCTGTAATTGACATAGACTATTGGAGGCATTAAAAGTGTAGCCATCTGATGTATTGAAGGGAGAAAACCTGGGATTGTTTTTCTAGATTGAATACAAAATCTGCTTGAAGAAGTGCAAGAGATAGCAGGAAAGAAAATAAAATATTGGAGAAAATTATAAAGATAAAAACAAGACTTGTTTGGACCAGTGTCGTGTCGTGGGAGTCGAGAGGAAAAAGAAAAGAAGGAAAGAAGAAAGAGACAGGAAAAATTACTTAAAATATTTTAGATGGACAATAATATATTTGTCTAATATTTAATTTGACCAGGGTCACCCCGGGCGCTGATTTTCCACAGCACAGCATTTGGTTTGCACATTTTTGAGAAGGAATTCTATACAGGATGTTTGAGATAATACGTCCAGTGCATATGAATCAGAAACGGGTAGAGATAAAAGAATGAAAGAAAGTAAAATAGGAACATGTCAGGTGGCGAATTAAATGGAACTCTATTCTTGCTCCCACAGGGCTCCGAGGACAGAAGCGTCATTTGAGGAGGGCAAGGAGAAGCAATTGCTCACCTCCGTGAGTTTGAGAAACATATGTTTTTTTAATAAATTGTGTATTAATTTACTAATAAAGAACGTCAAAGTTGTATGTCTGTAAACATCCAACCGCTCCCCTGGCAAAATGTGAAATGTCCTTACTGCCCGGGGATCACCAGTACGGTACATGCGAGGTGTGATCAAAAAATACGGTGAATAAATTTATTAAAAACAAAGTAATAAGCTTACATAGAATTTTATTAGCAACAAAGCAATATGCTTACATGGAATTTTATTAGCAACAAAGCAATAAGCTTACATGGAATTTTATTAGAAACAAAGCAATAAGCTTACATGGAATTTTATTAGAAACAAAGCAATAAGCTTACATTGAATTTTATTAGAAACAAAGCAATAAGCTTACATGGAATTTTATTAGAAACAAAGCAATAAGCTTACATGGAATTTTATTAGAAACAAAGCAATAAGCTTACATGGAATTTTATTAGAAACAAAGCAATAAGCATTCATGGAATTTTATAAGCTTACATGGGATTTTATTAGAAACAAAGCAATAAGCTTACATGGAATTTTATTAGAAACAAAGCAATAAGCTTACATGGAATTTTATTAGAAACAAAGCAATAAGCTTACATGGAATTTTATTAGAAACAAAGAAATAAGCTTACATGGAATTTTATTAGCAACAAAGCAATAAGCTTACGTGGAATTTTATTAGAAACAAAGCAATAAGCTTACATGGAATTTTATTAGAAACAAAGCAATAAGCATTCATGGAATTTTATAAGCTTACATGGGATTTTATTAGAAACAAAGCAATAAGCTTACATGGAATTTTATTAGAAACAAAGCAATAAGCTTACATGGAATTTTATTAGAAACAAAGCAATAAGCTTACATGGAATTTTATTAGAAACAAAGCAATAAGCTTACATGGAATTTTATTAGCAACAAAGCAATAAGCTTACATGGAATTTTATTAGAAACAAAGCAATAAGCTTACATGGAATTTTATTAGAAACAAAGCAATAAGCATTCATGGAATTTTATAAGCTTACATGGAATTTTATTAGAAACAAAGCAATAAGCTTACATGGAATTTTATTAGAAACAAAGCAATAAGCTTACATGGAATTTTATTAGAAACAAAGCAATAAGCATTCATGGAATTTTATAAGCTTACATGGAATTTTATTAGCAACAAAGCAATAAGCTTACATGGAATTTTATTAGAAACAAAGCAATAAGCTTACATGGAATTTTATTAGCAACAAAGCAATAAGCTTACATGGAATTTGATTTAATCTCCTTCAAAGTACTGTCCTTGGCTAGCAATGCACTTATCCCAGCGTTTTGGAAGGGCGTTTAGCTGCTCTCTCCTGACTCTCTCAATGTCAGGAATGGTGTCAAAATATTTTCCTTTAAGCACATTCCAGAAGTCGAATGGTGCTATATCTGGAGAGCACAGCAAATGTGAACAGACAGGGATTTTTTTTCGGCCAAAAACTTGCGAACAGAAGTAAGGTATGGTACGGTGCGTTTTCATGGTGAAGAAGAAAACCGTTTTCCCATTTAATCGGCGGTTAAAACGCCCTTCAAAAGGACTCATACGAGGTGTTTAGCTCTTCCGAAAGCTCTCGAATAGTCATTCGCCGGTTTGAACTAATCATTTGTGTCACCTTTTGCACGTTTTCATCTGTTTTTGACGTCAAAGGACGTCTCGATCGTTGCTCGTTTTCAACCGACTTCTTGCCGCGTTTGAGTAGCTCATACCACTTGTAAACAGTCTTCAATGTCACCGCTTCCTCGCCATACACAGATTTTGTCATTTCGTGAGCTTCTTTCGTACTTTTTGTAGCTTAGAACAAAACATAAGTTAGCGCGCGACATACACTCTTAACACGTCTTCCTTCTTCTGCCTCTGGAAACCAACTAACATGTCACAACTCGTTCAAAATCGACACTGGCTATACCAAAGGTTTAGACTACCGGGCTTACTTGTTAAAATGGATAGAACATTGATAGATGGCAGTATGGAACTATATTCATGATACTTTTTGATAATACCTTCTACAAATAATTGATATCACTGGAAAGATCATGAAAAACAAATAACGTTTATAGAAAGTTTTCCGTTAGCAGATTAATTGTGACTTCTTGAGCATTCAGGTAAATGGTCTACTAGTTATAAATCACAAACGGCTTGAAACCAAAGGACGAAATACAAAAGAAGGTAGTAAAATGTCAGAAAGCTAATCCAACACAGCACTCTGCTTACCCCACAAAGCCTTAAATCATGGGATCACTGAAAGCCACCCCATTTTGACTTGAAGATCAAAAATAGTCCCCATCAGCATCGATGACCTTCTGCCAACGTTCTGGAAGGCCATGGATTCCATCACGATAGAACCTGGTGGTCCGTCAAGCGAAGGCGGCGTCAAGTGCATTTTGCACCTCAACTAGGGATTTGAAGTGGCATTCTCTCAGGTGATTTCCAACGAATGGAACAGGTGATAATCGGATGGTGCAATGTCCGGACAGTATGGTAGATGCAATAGTATTTCCCACCCAAGGCGTAGAATCGTGCCCCGAGTCATCCTAGCCACATGGGTCTTAGCATTATCCTCTAACGGGAGGACTTCTTTGCGATTCAAAAGTGCTGGTTCCAGAGATTTGAGTTTTTCTTGAACACGGCTCAACTGCTGACAGTAACAGTTGCATTGATGCTCTGACTAGCTAGTAGCAGTTACCGCTGCACGAAGCCACGAGCAGTCCTCCAAACACACGAGGACCTTCCTCTGGTACAGTGCTGGTTTGAGCTGTTTTGGAACCGGTTCATGGGGTGATAGCCAATGATGACGGCGCCATGGAGCTTCGTATAGGACTCACTTCTCATCACATGTCAACACCCTGTCCAGAAATGGGTCCTTCCTCAGACGAGACAGCACAGAAACACAGGTGTCTGCTTGCCTTCTGGCCCAGAGTCAAATCATGTGGGATCCATCGACCCAACTTGTGGTGCTTCCCAAGTTCATGGAGGTGCTACCGAATGGTTTCTGAATTGTAGTCCCAGTTCCTCACATGTCTGGCCACTGTTCACCTCAATTGTTGCCTGAAGAGCTTCATTTTGTACGTGTGTTGATCTTCCGGCACATGGTGCGTCTTCGAGTATTTCGTCACCGTCCTTAAACTTGTTAAACCACCGCTGCATTGTCCGCATTGTCACGACACCCTCACCAAAGGCCTGGGATATCTTCCCGCCCATTGCAGCGGCGTTTGACCCCAGTTTGAACTCGTACAACATACACGCCCTTATGACGCTCTGTGGAGGTCCCATGTTCACTCTGTTCTTACAAAAGTATCACGGTGTAACTGAACTGCCACAACCAGGTAGTATGTTGGATAAACTCAGAGCAACAACTGATCTTCGCCTTATCCCCATTCGCATTCAACTCACGGTGTGAGAGCCAATTGAACACATGCCTCCACTAAAAGCGACAGAAATTTCATGGTTACCTTTATATCTTAGATTGTAATTTCCTAACATATCTGATAAAGGTGACGGTACATTCCAGAAACAATTACATTTAATGTTTAACATGTGTCTTGGACAGTGTGTGATTTATTAACACACTAGTTGAGACACTCGTTTCTTTGTATGAGGACGATATGTTTTATGCAAAATATTTGAAAGTAATGAAATAAGTTGAAGAAATAAGTAACGGAAAAACAACGCCTTCGGTGTTTCCCCTGTTAACGAAATTAATAAACAAATAGCAAAAAAAAAAAAAACACACACACACACACACCCACACTTGGCGTAAAAGCTCATTTGAGGACCTGAGCCGCTCCAACGCCATCTATGAACGACTTGCTTAAGTACGTCCAGCCTAGTGACAGGTCGTGTCACGAACTGTGTCGGGAGCTTTGTAGACCTACTGGCTGTCACGTCTTTCATTCATGTGACTCCCCAGCTTGCCCCACGACGCTGGGTGGGGTGGACGCCGAAAATTGGAATGTACCGGCCGGGAATCGAACACCGAACAACGTGGGTGTGAGTCCAACGGTGTCCTCTTAATAACCAAATAGCGGAAAGCAACAACTTCGGTGTTGCTTATGTCAATATGACTAAAATAAATAAGTAAACACCAATAATATACAGGGTAATTCAAAATAATGGACCGGATTTCAGACATTTATTTTGTTAAATCTAATAAAAGTAAGTTATTGTGGGATACGCGCTGAGAAAGGTTAATGTTCAAAGTTTAGTTTCCACTCAGTATTTCCACTTTTTACCGCTAAGAGTCAGCAGTGAACAGTTAAGGAAAATGGCGTTGACCGGAGAACAGAGAGCTTTCTGTGTGCTTGATTATCAAGTAAACAAGTATACAATAGCATTTTCGTATCAAATATAGGAGAGATCCACCTACAAGGAAGCAGTCGTTCTTTCGAAAAAAAAAAAAATGTTCCGGGGGGCACTGCTGGTACTACTCTATTTTTTTATTTTATCAACATATTCTTTTGGTCCCCTTTTGGGGCTTAAATTCCAACCTTCTGCTTTATACGTATAAGGTATTTGTTCGCCCCGCAATCACGTACGGACATCTCGCCAGGCTCTCAGCCAATAAATATTACTATGACCACCTCGAGATATTGGAACGCCGAGCTATTCGAATAGCCTTTTCCCTGCCACCCCGAACACCAAAAGCGCTTGTCTATACACAAACTACAATGCCGTTTCTCCTTCGTCACATTTATCGTCTCCGAACCCGTTATATCCTACAACACATTACAAACGCTCATCTGATCGTTGCAGACCTATTAGATCAGACGCCTACCTCTCCTCGTCGCATCTACCCACCTGTGGACCATCTGCTGGCAATCTATGAAAGAGGCTCACACAGCGGATTATAATCCAGCGCGCCGCATATACCAAAACCATCCGCACATATACCCTCCTTAAACTTCTTTTTCTTGGCAGCTCATTCGTCCACTGCACTTTGTCGCCTTTTGTTATGCCACACTAATTAACAATCCTACAGCCCATTAAGGCTGAATCTTTTACCTCTATAAACTCGTACATCTCCTGATTTCCATCTATCTTTCCTTGCATCTACAATCAATCAGACCTCTGGCCAGAGAGAAGGCGTAACCTTCTGTGGCCCTCCCATCTCCGGATGGGAATGAAATGCTTTATATATGTATGTATGTATGGTCCCCTCAGAGGGAGCAGTGCCCCCCCAAAAAAATATGTCTGAAAGAAACACTGCAGGGAAGGCCTTCATACCACCATTTCCAACAACATTAGATGACCTGCGTGTCTACACGACAACAGCCATCGGTAATGTTAAGGTCAACATGCTACACTGTAAAAAAAATGAGGTGTTGAAACAACACAAAATGACTACCTCTTTAGCGTGTTACTTGTGTGTTAATTCAGCACCAAGACATCGCCTTCCGAGCATATCATTAATAACTAGATACTACCTGAGAGAATTTGCATTGGTATTTATCGTTTAATATGAGCAAAGCTTTGCAAAATATCTTTGGCACTTATGCCAAGTAACGAATGTTCTTGGTCTATGTTTTCTGTAATCGGTCACAATGTTCTATGTTTTCTGTAATCGGTCACAATAATATTGATGTAAACCTGTGAATCATCTGACAACAGTTACACAGATAGCTGTGCTTCCATCAGTTTTCTTTGTTTGTTATTCTTGTGTCTTAGCATATATGAACATAAGATGGCAGAACTGTTTTCTATGTAAATGTTGTCAGACGATTCACAGGTTTACAACAATATTTTTGTGACCGATTACAGAAAACATAGAACATTATTCGCTACTTGGCATAAGTGCCCAAGATATTTTACAAAGCTTTGCTCATATTAAACGATAAATACCAATGCAAATTCTCTCAGGTAATTAATAGTTATTTCTGATATGCTCGGAAAGCGATGTTTTGGTGCTGAACCGGTTTTTACCCACTGGATTGGAAGATTTCCAAAATATGTATGTTTCTCAAACCTCATAAACCGGCAGGTGATGTAAGTTCTTATCGCCCTATACAACTCACAACAGTCTTTAGTAAGCTGTTTGAAAAAATCCTGGTACAGAGGCTTCATTTACATATCCAAGAACATAATTTATTACCCGTACATCAAGCAGGTTTTAGGCCAGCATTTTCAATTAATGACCAATTACTTCGTCTGTCAACACTGATTACCAATCAGTTTAACAAAGGCCTTCCATCTTGCCTCGTTTTAATGGATCTCGAAAAAGCTTTCGACAAAGTATGGCACTACGGGCTCATTCGAAAGTTACAGAAATTAAACCTTCCGACCAGTTATTTACGTTTCATATATACCTTTTTAACTAATCGGATCGGATATGTCTACATTGGATTTGCTGTCTTCCACCCTATTTTCCCCTATTCTGGTGTTCCACAGGGTTCTGCGCTCAGTCCACTTCTCTATATACTGTACGCCTCCGATATACCTCAACCCACGCAGAGTGTGTACTTATTCCAATACGCTGACGACACAGCCTTTTTAGCTCTGGGCAAGACCATGCATCAGATCAGCACACGTTTGCAGTCAACTCTCAATCATTTTATACAATGGTGCAACACATGGCGATTAAGTTTAAACGCCGCCAAAACGCAAGCACTGGTCTTTCTACCTCCTAAACGCCGCTCGAAAGTTCATCGTAACCCACGGAACCTTAACGTTACTCTGCAAGACCATCAACTTCGGCCAACTCCTACGGCTACATATCTCGGGGTAGTTTTTGACTCTAAATTAACTTGGAAATCTCATCTAGAGAAAATAACGCAAAAGGCTAATTTACGATTCAATCTTTTACGGCGTCTCACAGGAACCACTTGGGGATTACACGCACCTCTCTTAATTAATACATACAAAATGTTCCTCAGGCCCATTTTAACTTTTAGCCATATTGCTTGGTGCAATGCTCCAACAAAGTTCTACGACCGATTATCCATACTAGAACGACATGCCATTAGAACTGCGTATCGCATAAAATTACCATATCCGAACTTCCTGACTTATGAACACATCAACTTTCCTCACCTTATCCATCACCTTGCCGACATTCGTTTGAAATACATAGTCTCTCGTCTGCCATTCTCCCATCCATTACTTCTTGATACTCTACAAGCTGATGCGGAAACTGACTCACCGTATAAATATTTGCATACAGCGTTAAACGTTCTTATCACGTTATATATCAAAAACGCACATCCTACAGCAGAAGAACAAGAAATCTTTCATATATATCATATACCCGATCACCTGCCTTATTTATTTCCATTTTAGCACCATGTCTCAGTTCAATACTAACTTTGGGCTTTCCCCTTGTTGCCATCAGTCTCGAGTCGCCCCGAGACAGAAGAACTAAACTGCATTCGTTTATCTAACACTATGTTTGTGACTGTGGCGTGTAGGCACTGCATTTCATTTTACATCATCATGTTTATTTCATAAAGCACAACATACTGCTTCTATACCATTTCACTTTATATTTGCACTATTTAGATTTGAATTTTGTTTTCTTGTATTCATATTTATATTTATTCACTCACCTGATATTTTGTTGTTATTGTTTGTTACTTTTCAGCACTATTTGTTTATAAAACTGCACTTAGACCATCATACATAATTTAAAACTACAATGTCTACAATTCTGTGCCAAAGAGAGGGCGTAACCCTCTAATGGCTAGGGTCAGGAGTCATACACCAACTCATCTAATTTTGAAAATAAAAATGAAAATTGATGAATAAAGTACAACCTACAACTCCCTGACCCTTTACCTTAAAAAAAAAATGGTGCTGAATTAACACACAAACAACACGCTAAAATGGTAGTCATTTTGTGTTATTTCAACACTTAATTTTTTGCTGTGTAGAAAAGAATTGGCGGGAGATAGATTATCGGCTTGATCTATGACGTGTTACACGAGGCACTCATGTAGAACATTTGTGATATGTTTGAAGAAAACTTTGAGAGATTACCTTTCTTAACACATGTCTCATAATAATATATGTTTTATTAGATTTCGCAGAATACATTTCTGAAATTGGGTCTATCATTTTCATTTTACTCTCTATAACAATTACAGTTGAGTTGATTTTGAATTTAATGTCCCTTTCAGCAGCGAGGCTATATGAGACGTGAACCTACTGATTAACATGGAATCCGAAGTACATGGGTGTCTTCCCGTTGTGCCTACTTCCCGTTATGCCTACAGGCCCTCCAGCACTTTGTAGAAAATATTTTTAATGATCTTATCTGTAGGCAGAACGGTAATTCCCGTTGTGCCTACTTCCCGTTCTGCCTACTCTTTCGAGACGGGGAATTCTGTGCAGGGAGGGATCTTTTCTAGGGATTTTTTCTTTAGTAATTCTAATAGATTCTGTAAGAAGAATAACTATTCCTTTAAATTTCATCATATATTTTAAATGTTATCTTACTTGCTCTTCTCAGAAAAAATGACTAGGAACAGTTTTGTTATTAGCAGCGTTATTCACGTCTACTTTAGTAGAGATGTGTTTTTTTAATACTTACAGAGAAATGGAAAATTAATTGATTCAGTTACAAGAAAATAAACTTATTTCGGTCTAATATCAAGTCATTTCACAACAAAATTTTATTCAGTTTTCCAGTAGTTCATCTCCAACATTCTAAGGCTCGCAGTACGTAATAGGTGCTACAGTTCACATCCTCAAAATATATTTGGCCATATATTAAACAAACAATGCAAGAAGATGCATAATTCGGTCTCTTTTCTTTTTCTAAAAAAAGCCTTTGTCTTCTACATCACAGATCTTTTTCCGGCATCACCTCTATATATGATCAGGTGCTTTGTCCTCTATACATGATTCTGTATTACACGCAATATGTCGTACTTATATTGTAAAAAAAGAAAAAAATGGGACCGCAATGGCTCAGGGGTAGAGCGTTCACCTCTGGTGCATGGGGTCCATGGTTCGATCCCAGCTCGAGCCAGGTGAGCCTATTACACGTGGTTCCAGCCTTCCTAATAATCGTAAATATCTGTGATTTTATTCTGTATGTGACCACACAAATAGCATTTTAATTTCGATTATTTTACGGTAAAAATATTCTGTGAAATGTAATGGAAATTCAGAAGGAGCCTTCTTTGCGAATTTCTCAGTTTTCATTCTCACCGTCGTGAGTAATCCGATTGGGTAGAGAAGCGTGATTATCTAAGCAAACTCATCACCAACAAAACGCCGAACACGTATTTCATACTTTGACCGTTTCTGATTTTGAAAACACTCCTGTGTAGACTATAAGTCATTACTAGGCACCTTGCTTATCACACTGACACTAACAAATCATATATAATAACTTTTTAACGTAATAAGTAAAAGCTTGTTGTGATTCTTATTGAAACGTTTATGTTGCGAGCGGAGCAAGCAAGAAAATTTTTATCATATCTATTTCTTTGCAAACTAACAATATTGATTTAATCGGATGCCAATACGTTTTCAGGGCGACGCGTCGTTTACTGACTTCCCATATTTTTTCTTTCTTCTTGCTTGTTCGGCGACCCCTACTATTAGCGCTCAGGGCAACAGCCCCGCTCGTTCCCCTCTAGCTACGCATCTGATTACTATAACAGTATTACTATAACATTGACGATATGTAGTATTTACATTGACAATATAAGTATATGTAACATTGCATGTAGTATAGAATCGTGTTAGAAGACAAATTACCTGTTAAGGTAATGCCAAAGAAGGAGCAGTGATGTAAAAGACAAAGGCTCTTTTTTTTCAAAAGGGCCGCCTTATGCATCCTCTTGCATTGTTTGTTTAATGTATGGCCGAACATGTCTTGAGGATGTGAATTGTGGCACTTTTTAGTACTGCAAGCCTTAGTATGCTGGAGATAAACTACTGGAAAACCGATTAAAATTCGGTTGTGAAATGAATTGATATTAGCCCGAAGTAAGTCTGTTTCGTGTTCGTTTCAGATACAATGTCAAACGGGTTACTGGCAACTGAATCAATCAATTCGAGGAAAGAGATATGATGGAGACAAACACTCTTTTTAAAGGCCGCCTTATGCATCCTCTTGCGTTGTTTGTTTAATAGTTGGCCAGACATGTCTTGGGGATGTGAACTGTGGCATTTTTTAGTACTGCAAGTCTTAGCATGCTGGAGGTAAACTACTGGAAACCCAAATAAAATTTTGTTCTGAAATTGCTTGATATTAGATCTTTTTTTTTTTTTTTTTAATGTTTGTTTCACATACAATGTCTAACATTCTTGCAACTGAGTCAACCAATTTTCCATGTATGATGAAACTTGTAGAGGTGGTGGTTGTTTTTACAGAAGCTTTTAGAAATACTAAAGAAATATTCCTTACAAAAATTCCTCCCTGCACATAATTCCCCGTCTCGAAAGAGTAGGCACAACGGGAAGTAGGCACAACGGGAATTACCGTTCTGCCTAGAGATAAGATAATTAAAAATATTTTCTTTAAAGTGCTGGAGGGTCTGTAGGCAGAACGGGAAGTAGGCACAACGGGAATGAACCAGTACATGAGCTCCCACCGGGAATCGAGCCCGGGTCTCCCACGCCGTATAACAAGTACAATTATCACATTTACGATAGATTTGTATTGTAATTGTCAAAAGAAAGTTGAAATGTACTTATATTCAGCAAATTGACCAGTTTTTTTAAGGAACTAAAGGTAATGGCTCATGTAGATAGGAGTACATGTTTATTATTATTATTATTATTATTATTATTATTATTATTATTATTATTATTATTATTATTATTATTATTGTATTTCATTATGAAAATTTATATGGGTCAATTAGGGTGTCGTAAAAGGCCCAAAATTACCACAACAAACACAGACCGTCGACTATCCAAGTTATACTTCAGGGATCTTAGATTGTTAATATTCATTCCCCGTCCCGTTAGCAATTTCATGTTTCCAAGATGCTGAGCGTACGCGTAGACTTTTAATAGTAATCCCTCGGTTCCAAAGCTAACTTTACTATCCATCTAAGATTATTATCGTTAAATATGATTATAATTGCTCAGCTAGGACCTCTTGCTTAAAAGACAATAACCATACGTCATATAATGTTGCTTCAATAACGTAAATGTTGAGGAGAAAAAAAAAGATTCTTTTAGTTCATGATTCGTTGCGAATGAAATTATGTCAGCCAACAAATTGCTCACGCAGTAACGAGCGCTTCCAATGAAAATTTTCCGACCTCCATCAAATTTTATCCAATGTTGACTATGTAAAGAGGTTCATACGTAGAAGAGGGTGGGTGCAGGCAGAAAACAGAAGGGGGGAATATTCATTAAGCCCTCTCTCAAATCCGCCCATGTTAACCATGTGCTCAGCGGACCAAATAAGATAACGATCCATCCATAATGTCTGTCGGTGGTTTACAACCCCCGTGGTATTTAACCCGCTCTGCTCCCTTGTGTATCATTAGGACATTTTACCGTCAGACTTGTAATCAATTACGCCAAGGCATATAAGGAAAGTTGTATCTGCCTCATGTTATAACGAGATCCATATCTCACACCTTACAACCAACATGCTATACCCGCTATGAGAAAACCCAAAGCGAAATAACATGAAGAAACTATGAGCTTTGTTGTTGGGTTATGACTTGTTAACGTTGCGTTTATTTGAGAAAACAATTAAATACTTTTAAAAAAATACTGTATTTCAAGTTTGGAAAAGATAAAGAAAAAATAAAAATGGTTAATCTTCCTTAGACTAAATTTGGCTTAATTACAGGAAAGCGATTATATTTACCTATAGCACTGGCTTGTTTAGGATTTTGTTTCGGGGGCTACGCACAACACGGGCAAGCAGAGGGGGCAATTGTCCACCTGAGTTTGAGAATTAAATATTGTAATTTATGCATAAATTGAATGGCAAAAATTGTAGACCGGTGAATCGTATGTGATATGATGCACACAAAAATTTAGCAGTGAATCTAACGTTTTATTCTATTCATAGAACAAAAGGAAGCATCCTCTTGGCCTACCTAAGTTCTCGGGATACTTATTCTCTCCCCCCCCCTCTCTCTCTCTCTCTCTCTCTTGATTTTCTTTAATTCGAACATTTACCTTTCTTTATAACTAAACAATGCAACTATTCCTTTGCTATAATAACTAAAGTTCTGTTCCGTTGATATCCGTACAAGTTGATATCCAACAAACCCCGTTGATATACAACAAAAAATTAATTTTGTTCATAAAAATAGAATGCAGAAATGCAGAGCAATAGAAAGAAATGCAGAAGTCTTATCAAACCCTTATAGAAACACGGGTTTAGAAGTAAAGGTAGAGAAAACTAAATACACGGACGTTTGTCGGGATCGTAATACGGCAAATTATGGATGCGTTAAAATATCGAATAATACTTTTGATAAAGTGGATACTTTCAAATATCTAGGATCAATATTAACAGACGAAAACCATATTCACGAAGAAATTAAATGTCGACTAAAAGCAAGGAATTCGTGTTATTATTCAGTTCAAAATCTCTTGTTGTCGCGAATTCTGTTGAGAAATTTCAAGCTTAAATAAAATGATAATCATGTCTGTCGTTCTGTATGGTTGCGAAACATGGTCGCTTACTCTGAGGGAAGAACGTAGACTGATAGTATTTGAGAACAAGATTCTGAGACGAATATCCGGACCAAAGAGGACGGGAATGGTGGAAACTTCATAACAAGGAACTACATAATTTATACCGTTTACCAAACATTGTTAGGGTCATCAAATCTAGGAGGCTGAGGTGGGCACGTCATGTAGCCAGGATGGAAGAAAGTAGGAACGCTTTCAATGTTTTAACTGGAAGACCAATCGGAAAACGACCATTTGGAAGACCTAGGTGCAGATGGGAGAACAATATTAAGATAGATCTCACAGAGATAGAAATACAAAGTGAAAACTGGATCCAGTTGGCTAAGTCAGTGGCAGAAGTCAGTGGGGAGCTTTTCTGACCGCGGCATTGAACCTCTGGGTTTAATATGTCATAAAGTTAGTTAGTTCATAAAGATTCCGAAAAGCAGACAACAAAACATGATGATATGAATGCAACTGAAATTTAACACATGTCAGTGGTCCCAGCGTTACCACAGTTCAGCATCTTATTTCAGCACCAAAGGTCACACTTGTAGCTGAAAAATGCTTGAAACTCTTTACAAGTAAGCAAAAACGAACATAAGTAGGTTTATACACTACACAGAGCACATAGTAGGCTATACACACCATAATATAGCAGTGTTTCAAATCCACTTTCTTATTAACTAACCTTGGACGTGTATGCTGCAATAACGGAGACAAAACATTAGTGTAGACCGCAAACTAATGAAAGACAGGTTGCATCTGTACCAAATGTGGTTAATTGGGGCAAAAATTTTCCATTTTATGAGTGTATGAATTTGTAAAATTACGGAAAAAACATGTTACTTTATTTCACAATAGAATTGTACAAGTAATGAAAATATTTCGGAATCCTACTTCTTAGATGTATAATAAGGTAGAAATGTGAAGCCGAAAGGCACGTATTTATGTTACGTATGAAGTGTTTTCCCACTATCCTCGAATATGTGTATAATCACCGACACTGACGCACCTGCTCCTACAGACACACTCCTCGCTACCTGTCGGGCGCCCCTTTTGCTCTCTTGCCATGATTCGGTTAGATAGCATTCATGCTTTTAGTGTCACCTAGTACAAGTTGGTTTATATTTTAAAGTTAATTCGTGTTTTATACCGTACGGTTTTTATGCTATATGTGCATACACTGTAATTATTCTCAGCCCTCCTGAAGTCAATCTGCACCTATGAATGCAATACATCCCTTAAGAAACACTTTCCAAGACAGTAAGAGTACAGTTACTGTTAAATAAAGTTCATATTTCATAAATATAAGTATCCCCTTGTGTGTGGTAATCTTGCACAGGAAAGAAGTATTTTCGCATGCGTTTTGGAATTTTCGATGTCTCAGGAACATGTATTTGGTGGAAGGAGTCTGCCCAAACCTCTCCCTCTAAAAGCTTATTTATGCAACATTAGAAGGGTTTTTGTTATAATACTGTTTAGAAACAGAAAAAAAAATCAGTGTTTTCGTTATTTCTGAATAGTGCGTAGTCTGCAGCACTTAACAGTTGGAATGTACCAACTTTGCACTGTGATATAGTGAAGAACAAAGAAAGCATGAAAATAAGAAATATTTGTGATTAACAGTTAAGAGTGGACGATTGAAATGAAGTAGGAGTTATTCTGGATAAAGTATATATATTAACAACAAATAAATAGTAATACTGTACAACGTTTAAACCCAGGTTCTTGCGGAGCCATCCCAAGTTCTTGCGGAGCCTTACAAGTTTGTTCTGTAAATTATATATATCGGGTATTTCAAAAAAAACACCGACAACGTTTGGGAAGTGACATCAAGATAAGGCAAAAAGTATAGACCAACCTGAGTGCACAAATGCTTCCTTTCGGAGCTATAGGCTGCCGAAAACATGAAAAAATGAACTTTAAAGATTTATAGCTTCAAAACTATGGGAACTACCGTAGTTGGGCCAACACTACACTTAGGAACTAGTATGTGCCCTATCCAAATTTCCACGTTTCAGAATCCTGTGATATTTCCGGAAAATTTTTTACAGAGGTATATTTTAAATTATATGCCTGTATCCAAACTCCCTCCATAAAAATTGTTGCGGAAGTACCACAGGATTCTGAAACTTGGATAATTGGATAAAGTACATACTAGTTTCTTGATCCGACTACGGTAGGTCCTATAGTTTAGGAGCTATTGACCTTTTAAGTTCATTTTTTCATGTACTCGGCCGAAAGGAAGCATTTGTGCACCTAGGTTGGTCTATACTTTTTGTCTTATCTTGATGTCAGGAATCACCTCCCAAAAGTTGTCGGTGTTTTCAAACACCCTATATATATATATATATATATACAGTGGCGGATCCAAGGGGAGGGCTATAGGGGCTATAGCCCCCCCTTGACGCTCAGGTATACACTGGATAAAATGAGCTTCAATCCTGCTTTACACTGGATAAAACGGCAAAATATGCTTTAGCCCCTCCCTTGATCATATCCTGGATCCGCCCATATATATATATATATATATATATATATATATATATATATATATATATATATATATATATATATATATATATGTGTGGGGGGGGTGTATGTGTGTGTGTGTGGATCCGTACAGTAAATAAACACCATCCGGTCTTATCAACAGAAGATAAAACGAATAAGGTTCTTTCCGATCTATATGATGATGATTTAAACCTGCACTTACCTTAAGAGAAACCATGTCGCCACCATCGAGAGTGTTCTATTTGGTGGCCCTACATCTGGGCAACTACCCGACAGGGAAGTTTTAATTGTAGAAGACTGGCACGCAGTATAGTAATGTCAAGCCACAACCACTCCTTTTGACAGGCTGTTCATAGCCCTTCAACGGTTTGGAGTCTTCTGTTAGACAAGGCTCGTTTTAGGAGGCCGAACGGTGACGCATCAGGAGGCTTCACTGGAATATCTGTGAATGCAATTGCATGAATTCCAGTTTCTGCTGCCAATTGTTGGAGGAAGAGGTGGATTGAGCGAGGACGCCTTGTCTTGATGCACCGACACATGATTCTTGTTCCTTCCCTAGAGATGGAGAATGTCATGGCGATAAAAGCGTGTGAGAACTTTAGCCTGATAATATTCCGAATTCAGCTTCGCATTTTTGGCTACATGATGTATGGTCAGCTCACCCTGGTACGAGTATCCAGCATTGATCATGAAACCTGTCCCCAAACTTTTATTGCATTCAGTGAACCACCTTTGAAAGTTCCTGTCGATCAATAAAAAATTGCACGTAGCTTGTGACAGTCATCCAGATAAACATATGCCTCTTCCAGTGTTACAACAAACTTCCACTTTCTACCCACCAGGTACCACTCATACAGCTTTCGACAGTTAGTGCGACATTCCTGGATGTGTTTTTGGTAAGAGGTTAGGGACATACCCCTTCCGACCCTTTACCAACCTCAAATCACAGTGAACGATGGTGTGCACTGTCTTCTGTGATGTCTATAGCCGGTTCGTGATACTCCTCTGTGTATTCTCCCTCGTGACAAGAGCCCTAACTTCCCGAATTCTAGCTCGGGTGCGGCTAGTGGCAGGTCTGGGATTGGCCTGTTTCTGCCCCACAGGAATCATCCCACGCCTCCCCCTACCTGCCCCTTTCGACGCCTGTAATATACCATTTTTGGACACAGTGAATCCACGCTCTTTGCACAGTTTGGTAATGGCGCTATGACTGTAGTTCACGTCGGAAAGGGCAGTTATGTAGCACTCCCAATAAGCACTTATTTTGGGCGGCATTTGTCCCGATATGCAGTTATCACACCTGTAAAGCACAGTCAATGTTCCAAAGTACCTACACGACTGGGAGCTTCCTTCTCTTCCCGCTTGGTGGTGTTGCATAAGATGTGTAATTTCGTCACCATAGATCGGAAACAACCCCTGTATATGGCTATAAAACAGATTACAATTCAAATCATCAATTCCGTTTTATCTAGACTTTGCTATCAAATTTCCTAGATATACGACTACTGTTGAGAATTGGTATCTATTATACTTATTGTTTTAACACTTAATATTAACTAATTTATGAAATATTTCGAAGAAATCATTACGAAATACTTCCATCATAGTCATTACTGTAAGTAGCGTATTGTAAGACCTACTATGTCGCCTCTTTAAAGAAAAGAAATAGATCAATTTATTCTTTTTATTTTCTGACTTTTTCCTTTCCAAATTCCCAATCGATAAATATATAAGACAAATAGACTTGCTGTATAGTTGCGACATCTTGTGGACGCTGTGAAAAGAAAAAGCAACCTTAATGATAGGTTCATGTTTTCTTACCAGCTTGTCTGACTCCTCACCGACGGTGAGTTATACACGAAAATTTAGATCACATTTATTTGACTGACATCTCTTGTTCCCAACTAAAACACCTTCAGTCAGACAGGAAGCACTATCAATATTTTTACAATGTGCAGCACAGCTATGACTTCAAAACCTGTCTAACAATATAATACATGTATTTCAGAGGTAAAAAAAAAAGAAAGGTTTGTTTTGTTTTCCTTCAAGAAAACTTCATTGAAATATTGTAAACTTACTGTAACAATTTTCCCATGAGTTTATAGCAATGTGTTTCATCTGTCGTAGCCAAAACCTCAACTGGAAGAGCCACATACCTTCTTACCAATATCCTTGCCTCTTTTTCTTAAAGAACTTTGAAAATTTAAAATATGTTATATTTATGTTTCCGTGTGGAATATTGCACTGTATGGATCAGAAAAATTGGCATTAGCAAAAATGATTAAAAACTACTGGAAGCTCTCGAAATGTGGGTGTGAAGAAGAATGCAGACAATTAGCTGGGTCGAGCAGAAAACGAATGAGAGGGTGTTAAAAATGGTGGGGGAAAAGAGCAATTTTCGATATTATTAAGAAGATGAAGATAAACTGGTTGGGACATTGGCAAAGAAGGAACTATATCATGAGGAACGTACTAGAGAGTATGTTAGCAGGAAAGACAGGGAGGGAGCCAAGAAGACTACAATTAATGGGCGATATCAAATCAGAAAAATCGTATATGAGGTCGGAGAGGTTAGTGGAAGACAATGGGGCTTGGAAGCTTCTTAGTTGCAGCAAGTGACCTAGAATTAATGGCAGAATACCTATGATGATGGTATATGTCCTATGCTATGCTCCTCAATTTCCTATAACAGCTTTGTTGTTGTTTTGTTTCTATTTGCTTGCTGATTTTATTGTTTTATGAAAATTAACATTTGTTTGTGCTTGTTGCGAAAAGTATTTAATAGTCCTTCGTATAATTTGAATTTGTTTTGGAGTTACATTATTTATATTTATTTATTTATTAAAAATCACAACCTATTTTAGGTTTGTACCACGACATGTTAACATTTGCAATGTTGACAGTTATTTTGAACATTGTACATCTTTGGACGCTATAAGAAAACGAATATAGTCATACAGGGTCTTTCAAAACAATACCGACAACGTTTGGGAGGTGATTCTTGACATCAAGGTGGGACGAAAAGTATAGACCAACCTGGGCGAGTTGGTCTATAGAGAGAGATGGTGAGTACTTCAAATTATATGCCCGTATCCAAACTACCTCCTAAAAGATTATGGCGTGAGTACCTTAGGATTCTGAAACGTACATATTAGTTCCTAAGTTAAGTCTTGATTCGAATACGATAGGCCGTATCTATTGGCCAATAAGCTCAATGGACTTTTAAACTTGATTTTCTCATGTTCTCGGCACCTTATAACTCCGAAAGGAAGCATTTGCGCACACAGGATGGTCTATACTTTTTGTCTTATCTTTGTGTCAGGAATAACCTCCCAAACGTTGTCGGTGTTGTTTTGAAACACCCTGTATATTTAAGAGGAGGCGATCACTCCGTTTGTCCTCCCCGTGGAACCTCTACTGAAGCAGAACAACACTCAGATACCCAAATGCTTGTTGAATTTAATGATATAAGTACTTACACTCTTTTAAATGAACAATGTCATTGATGTAAATTTGTTTTATAAACTCTACCTTTACTAAAAACTCAATGATTTTCTATTGTTTCCGTGCTGAGAGTAGAGTTCTTCTGTTATGAATTTTATGCTAAAAGATCAATTATTCTCTCGTTAATTCACAGTGCTCTTTTTCCTAAACCTACAAAAACGTATGAAAAAAAAGCGTAATCATAAGAACAATGCCTGAGCGTTTGAAAACGTTTCGTACTACATTACCGAGCCCATCATCACGTCATCGCTTTGTTAGCAAGGGAGTCATCAATAAACTCAGTGGTTTTTGGTATCAATATCAGATTGCAGTTTGTTTTCAATCAACTCTTTCTCTCTGACAACCAGCAGCCACTGGTCTGTTTCTACTTTTTTTTTCTGCCTCTATGGTGTTTGTTTTTTTGCTTGTTAACTTGATGGGTGTCTGTGGTTTGCCTCACCATTCAAACACACGCAAGACAACAAAGCGCGATTGACATCTCGTGGTGGTGTTATAGGCAGACGGTCAAGTATATCGAGAGAGAGAGAGAGAGAATACGAGGAAATATAGCTTTTTTTTTCCTTGTCTTTCTTGTAGAACAACATTACTTATTCTCGACATAGCAACAAATCTCTTCAGGGTACTGGTGCAAGAAGGTACAGTATTTTAGGTTCTTGCTATCAACAAGTTGGCTCCACTCGTGAAATTTATTTGTGGGGCTCCCATTCTGCGAGTTATTTTGAAGATATAACAAATGAAAGCATTATATCTTTGCTAGAAGTATAATAACGCCCCCTGCCTTGAATTGAATTATAAAAATGAGAAAATGAAATGAAATTTTTGAGTTTTACGTCCCATGATTATGGCGGCTAGGCTAAAGGAGGCAGTGATGAAAGTAATTAATGAAATAGTGAGACGAAGAAAATGGGAGAGCCCCGAGGAAACCCACGCATACGTTGTTTCTCCACCACAAAGTTCACTTGGCGGGAGCAGGGTTTGAACCAGGGACCCCAAGCACCAGAGGTGAACGCTCTACCATGGAGCCACCGCGGCCCTGAATTATAAATATGGTTCTCCGGTTGATCTTAGGCTTAGGTAGCTCAGTGGTACACAGGGACGCATCCACGCGAGAGTCCAGTGGTAGAGTGGTAGAGAAAGTGTTGTAAGTCCTTAATAGTGACAAGTGTTTATTCTGTTCTAGCTGTAAAGTTTTAACACTGGTAAATGTTCCTTCAGTTTTGAGTGAAATCTTTAACATTGACATGTGTTCCGTGTATTCTCGTTTAAAATATTTAGTATTCATATGTGTTCCTTCTATTCACAATTAAAATGTTTAACATTTACTTGTGTTATTTCTGTTCACGATTAAGATCTTTGACATGTATTCTTTCTGTCCACGAGTAAAATCTTTACATGTATTCTTTCTGTTCACGGATAAAAACTTTAACAGTGATATGTGTCCCTTCTATTTACGTTTAAAACCTTTAACATTGGCGTGTGTTCCTTCTGTTTATGATTAAAATTTTTGGCATGTGTTCTTTCTGTTCACGATTAAAATCTTTACATATGTTCTTTCTGTTCACGAATAAAAACTTTAACAGTACCATGTGTTCCTTCTATTTATGTTTAAAACCTTTAACATTGGCGTGTGTTCCTTCTGTTTATGATTAAAATTTTTGGCATGTGTTCTTTCTGTTCACGATTAAAATCTTTACATGTGTTCTTTCTGTTCACGAGTAAAATCTTTAACATTGGCGTGAGTTTCTTCTGTTCACAAGTAAAATTTTTGATAAGTGTTCTATCTGTTCACGATTAAAATCTTTGACATGTATTCTTTCTGTTCTCTCTTAAAGTCTTCACATGTGTTCTTTCTGTTCATGAATAAAAACTTTAACAGTACAATGTGTTCCTTCTATTTACGTTTAAAACCTTTAACATTGGCGTGTGTTCCTTCTGTTTATGATTAAAATTTTTGGCATGTGTTCTTTCTGTTCACGATTAAAATCTTTACATGTGTTAATTCTGTTCACGAATAAAAACTTTAACAGTGATATGTGTCCCTTCTGTTTACATTTAAAACTTTTAACTAGGGATGGTATCGAGACGAGACGAGACGAGACTTTGTACAGTCTCGGTCTCGTCTCGGTTTAAAAATAGCTGTCTCGGTCTCGGTCTCGTCTCGAGTCAAAAATCGCCGTCTCGGTCTCGGTCTCGTCTCGGTCAACAAATGCTTGTCTCGATCTCGGTCTCGGTCTCGAGGGCCAAATCTCGGTCTCGTCTCGGTCTCGTCTCGAAAGTCTCGAAATAAAAAGGTGAAATTAAAATTGTAAAAGCATTATTATTGTAAAGTCTGTCGTTTCTGCTTCTTATTTTTGGCCTTATTCTTGACTTAGAATTATATTATAGTGTACTTCTTCAGAGCTAATTTGCTAACGCTGATGCCTTTCATGCTTGTGTTCCAGTTTCAATCATCAGTGGGTATATCATATCTGGGATAAAATTCTAATAGTAACCCATATTTCACTTTCAGCAAAAGACTTTCTCATATGGCCTCAGTACTGCCTATACAATTAAACTCTATTAAATTAACTTCAGTACTATACAGTAATTTATTTCCTTAGAATCCTTCAATACATTCTAACGGATAACGCAACACATAGCAGCATGAATGTATTTAATCGTGCCGAAATTGAAATTTTACAATTTCTCATTTATTATCCAATACATTCTGTTTTGACTGTCATTTTAAAAACATAATATAACGTTCATTATCTGAACAAATAGGGTAAATTATTACTACAACATATTTTGTTTAAAATTGATCAAATGCTTTATTACCGTTTCACATCTACGTGTTTAATTAACACCTTATAACACGAAATTCCTGAACTTTGTGGTGGGAGCTACGGCACTCATCTTTTCTATGTGAGGCCTTGGGTTGCATCATGAAACAAGTTAGATTCAAAGTCAGATGTTTCGCATAGTTCGCGTCTAAATTTAAGTACATTCTGTTTCGTATACAAGTTCCTAAAGTTGTAATGCATTACATACGCATACGTATATCCACTGCCGTAACATAGATTAAGCTTATTCCTGAGCTCTTAGCGGTGCATGTGATCTTTATTCGAGAAAACCAATCGTGCGTTCATTACGTTGAAATTTTATATTGATTGAAAATTACTTGCGAAACATTGAACATACATATTATATAATTATATAGGTAATTCGAGCTAGCTGTATCTATTTTCTCTCTCTCGCCAAAATAAGTGATTCTTAACTTTCTAGTTTTCTTTTGTATTCGTTTTCGTAGTTTTGCAGCAACATGTATTAAATAGTCAAAAATATTTTTTTTTCGCTGTATGACTTTCGTTAAATTTTGGATCCAATTTTACCCTACCTTACCTAGTAAATTTCTACAGTATATATATATATATATCTGAACCAAGTCACTTTTTGGTCAAATTGAGTTAGAATACTTTTTTTAAAAATAAACTATGTTCTTTCTAGTGGTGTAATAATGTAAGTCTAAAGCCATCTTACTACTTTGTAACTACTTAGTATAGTTTGAAAAACAGTATTATAGATCTTAGTTAAGGAACCGGCTTTTATCTTCTCCTGTAAAATTACGAAATTATGACTTGGTTTAGTTTACCTCTGAGGTCTCGATATAAAATCATCACCATCATCATAATCAAGCATTATCAATCCACTGCTGTATGAAGTCTTCCCAAGTTTTCACTACAACTATCTATCTTGGGTAATTATTTGCCAGGTTACTCCCCAGTGGTCCCTGATTTAGTCACAATTTCTTGTATGCGGACATTCCCTAGACTGTTTTTTTCACGTCTTATCCAATCTAAAATTGTTCTCGTGTATCGATCATAATTTCGTCTTGCAATATGCCCATCACATTTTCCGGTCTATTTTAAACATTATTTCATTAGTACCAGTCATTAGTTGCCAAATAATTCATTTCTATATATTTGGGCTACAAATAGTTCATATCCTTTACTTCTGGAGCACAGACACGCTACTTTTTTTATCTTCGGATCTGGCAACACTGACTCAATTATTTAAATCAACACAATGTAAGAACCCCCATTTGCTGTAATGGCTAGTACGCTTGATTTTGGTTCACAAGGTCCCGAGTTCGATTCCCGATGTCGGTAATGTTCAACGACCGAAGTTTTTCGGATTCCACTATGATCAGTAACTCCACGTCTCCTTTTGCCGCCCTAGCATAATTGTGAGACGTTAAACTAAAACAAAACAAACCAAAAATCAACACAATGTGTATTACTAACTGTAAGTCTTTGAATAATTGCATATAGCTGTATGGTATGGATCGAGTTTGAGATGATCGGTGGTCAAACTATAACAAATGAAATGCAGTTAGGGTGTAATTAAGATTTTAATAAAGCAGTGTTTTAATCTAAAAAAATACACAAGGCCTAAGGCTTAGGGAGAACAACTAGTGCTATTGAAAAGCTTTCAGTTACGTTTAATTTCAGTTACAATTTGCTTTTACATGTATTGCTGGAACGAAAACTTTGATATTAACATTATAAGTAGCCCAAAGACTATGAAAAACATCGTGTTTTGAAAACATTCCTGCACCATAAAACAAATTACGAGTAATTTTAAAATATTTTGCACTTTAGCTACGTTATTTGCACTATATTTATAATAATATTAATAATTTATTTAAGTTCGCAACACTGCTTAAAATAATGTAACTGTGACTTGTTGTAATTAAAACTACTGAATACTAATGTTATAATGTTCCTGCCATTATTAGAGATCTGCAAAATGTTGATGTCAGTGATATGTATTGTCCTTTGTTACACTGAATAATATATGTGCTTTTGTGGTTTAATTTAATATCTAAATTAGAAATATGTAGAGCTCTTTCGTGGCTAAGCAGGTAGCCTATGGCGTGAGAGACCCGGGTTAGATTTCCGGCGGGAGCTCATGTGGTTTAGATTCAACGTTAATCAGTAGGTTCAGTCTCATATAACCTCGCTGCTGAAAGAGGCGTTAAACTCAATTAAAAAATAAAATGAAATATTTGAGTTTTACGTCCCACGGTTATGCCGGTTAGGCTAAAGGAGACTGGAATGATGAGAGATGAATGAAATGGTGGAATGAAGAAAGTGGGAGGAAACAGGAGAACCTCGAGAAAACCTACGCACTAAACTAAATTAACTGAACAGAAATATGTAATATCAAACCTAGTGCAATTTGAGAAATTACAATTTTATGTTGCGTTGGCAACATTGCTTGTTTATCTAGTGGTATTGCAGAGTATCTAGAAAAATTTCCCCTTCCATATTTCACACAGCATGTTAAAAAAAAATTCAGCATTTTTAATATATATGACTATTATATACAACCAGATGAAATACCCATTTTTCGCATGAGACCAGTATTTGGAAGTCAAGACCTGTGGGCGTATCACTATCTCAGCAAGCGCGAAAACTATGTATTTGACACTAATATCGGTCATTTTGTATTATTTTTACATGTCTCGGTACCCCCTCCCCAGCAGGTGAACCCCGGCCCGCATGCACTGGTAGCTGAATTTGAAAGTCATCGCTAATGGAAGTGACACCATTGATCTCAGCGACCGCAAAAACTAAGCATTTGACACTAATATCGGCCATTTTGGATTACTTTTACATGTCTCGGTATCCCTCCTGTGAACTCCGGTCCGCAGCTGAATGGGGTGAATTTGTAGGTTAATGCGATCGGAGTTTCACCATTGATCTCAGAAAACGCGAAAACTATTTGACTCTAATATCGGTCATTTTGTATTATTTTTACGTCTCGGTACTCCCCTCCCCCGCAAGTGAAACACGGCCCGCATGCACTGGTAGCTGACTTTGAAAGTCATTGCTAATGGAAGTATCATCATTGATCTCAGCAACTGCGAAAACTACGTATTCGACACTACTATCGGTCATTTTCTACTACTTTCACATGTCCCGGTAAACGCCCCTCCTGATTCAATTTTTCTTTTCTTTTTTTTTTTTTTTTTTTAAAAAAGCTTCTTCTTGGTCTGAGGCGTGGGACATGATACTTGTCACCCAAATTTCGTAACTCTTGGACTCTCGTGTGGTCCCCAGGCAGCACACAGGCAATCAGAAAGACAGGCACGCAGACACAGGCAAACTCTTCCTTTTACTTATATTAGATATGATATACAGGCGAGGATCCAAGGGGAGTGTTAAAGGGATTATACCTCCCCTTGACGCTCAGCTATACAGTGTATAAAATGGGCTTCAATCCTACTTCTTTCTTTACAGTGCATAAAAATGTTAAACTATGGTTTAGCCCCTCCCTCGATCATATCCTGGATCCGCTGGTGTGTGTATATGTATATATATATATATATATATATATATATTTGTGTGTGTGTGTGTGTGTGTGTGTGTATGTGCGTGTATGTGTGTATGTGTGTTGAGAGAGGGAGAGAGGCAGAGATGACTATACACATCAGCAGCGGATTTTGTTTCGGGAGAGGCTTGAGAACGAGTAAGAAATATTTGTTTTGTACGTGCAATGCGAAAAAATGATCACAAATCTATTTCGGGAGGGGCTTCAGTCCGTTAGCCATCCCCTAAATACTCCACTGAACATTAGTCAACTGTTCCCATATTACCTAATACAGCAATGAAAGAAATTTTGAGTAAAGGTCAATCTTAATAGTTGTCTATATCAATATTCGAGACGAGACCGAGACTTTCGAGACTGACCTAAGTCTCGTCTCGGTCTCGTCTCGATTTATAAAGCTCCGTCTCGGTCTCGGTCTCGTCTCGGTACATAAAAGGCCGTCTCGGTCTCGGTCTCGTCTCGGTATATAAAAGGCCGTCTCGGTCTCGGTCTCGTCTCGATGATTCGAGACGATACCGAGACGAGACCGAGACTAGTCTCGGTCTCGGTACCATCCCTACTTTTAACATTGACATGTATTCTTTCTGTTCACGAGTAAAATCTTTAACATTGGCGTGTGTTCCTTCTGTTCACAAGTAAAATTTTTGATAAGTGTTCTTTCTGTTCACGATTAAAATCTTTGACATGTATTCTTTCTGTTCTCTCTTAAAGTCTTCACATGTGTTCTTTCTGTTCACGAATAAAAACTTTAACAGTACCATGTGTTCCTTCTATTTACGTTTAAAACCTTTAACATTGGCGTGTGTTCCTTCTGTTTATAATTAAAATTTTTGGCATGTGTTCTTTCTGTTCACGATTAAAATCTTTACATATGTTCTTTCTGTTCACGAATAAAAACTTTAACAGTACCATGTGTTCCTTCTATTTATGTTTAAAACCTTTAACATTGGCGTGTGTTCCTTCTGTTTATGATTAAAATTTTTGGCATGTGTTCTTTCTGTTCATGATTAAAATCTTTACATATGTTCTTTCTGTTCACGAATAAAAACTTTAACAGTACCATGTGTTCCTTCTATTTACGTTTAAAACCTTTAACATTGGCGTGTGTTCCTTCTGTTTATGATTAAAATTTTTGGCATGTGTTCTTTCTGTCCACGAGTAAAATCTTTACATGTGTTCGTTCTGTTCACGAATAAAAACTTTAACAGTGATATGTGTCCCTTCTGTTTACGTTTAAAACTTTTAACATTGACATGTATTCTTTCTGTTCACGAGTAAAATCTTTAACATTGGCGTGTGTTCCTTCTGTTCACAAGTAAAATTTTTGATAAGTGTTCTATCTGTTCACGATTAAAATCTTTGACATGTATTCTTTCTGTTCTCTCTTAAAGTTTTCACATGTGTTCTTTCTGTTTACGAATAAAAACTTTAACAGTACAATGTGTTCCTTCTATTTACGTTTAAAACCTTTAACATTGGCGTGTGTTCCTTCTGTTTATGATTAAAATTTTTGGCATGTGTTCTTTCTGTTCACGAATAAAAACTTTAACAGTGATATGTGTTCCTTCTGTTTACGTTTAAAACTTTTAACATTGACATGTATTCTTTCTGTTCACGAGTAAAATCTTTAACATTGGCGTGTGTTCCTTCTGTTCACAAGTAAAATTTTTGATAAGTGTTCTTTCTGTTCACGATTAAAATCTTTGATATGTATTCTTTCTGTCCACGAGTAAAATCTTTACATGTGTTCGTTCTGTTCACGAATAAAAACTTTTAACAGTACAATGTGTTCCTTCTATTTACGTTTAAAACCTTTAATATTGGCGTGTGTTCCTTCTGTTCACAAGTAAAATTTTTGATAAGTGTTCCTTCTGTTCTCGCTTAAAGTCTTTACATATGTTCTTTCTGTTCACGAATAAAAACTTTAACGGTGACGTGTATTCCTTTTGTTTACTTTTAAAACCTGGCATGTGTTCCTTCTGTTCAAAATTAAAATCTTTAACATTGACATGTGTTAATTCTGTTCACGATTAAAATATTTAACATTGGCAGGTGTTCCTACTGTTGTGGTTTAAAAACTTTAACATTGACAAATGTTCTTTCTGTTTACAGTTAAAACCTTTAATATTAACATGTGTTCCTTTTATTCTTGATTAAAATATCTAACAGTTATATGTGTTCCTCCTGCGCGACATATTTCTTCTATTTACGATTATTATATTTAATATTGACGTGTTCCTTCTGTTTTGACTTAAAATCGCTAACACTTATATGCGTTCCTTCTGTTCTGGAACGCAATTTTGATTATTGTGGTAAATATGCATGAGTTGAGTAGCATTTCGTGGAATACAAATTATTTTGGTATCCCAATAGTTAGTTATTGCTAATACAGAAGAATAATTCTGTTCAAAAATGTATGGCCGTCACTTGTGACTAGGGATGCGCACGAGACGAGTCGAGACAGGATTTTCCTGACAAAATTCGAGTCGAGACACGGCTCTTCCAATAGTGAAATATACATTTTTCGAGTCGAGACATCACTTTTACAGCACATTTTCGAGACGAGACAGTCACAAATCTTGTCTCGTGCGTATCCCTACTTGTGACAAGATGCCACAAAGGCCACATTTTGCTATTTTCATTGTGAATAAATGCCATTTATTGTCATCATTGGCCATATTTGCTATTTTTGTATTAAGTGTCTGCTGCTTCTGATTTTGTTTATCTTTCTATTGGAAATACAATTCCCACTGTTCGTCGTTAGATCACCAGTGTGATGAGCAATTTAACACTCCTCCCAGGAGGAGATATGTCATTTTTGAACAAGCAAAGACTACAAGTCCCGAGAAAAATAAATGTGGTGAAAAAATCTGACAAAGATGTTTTCTGATTATTGAATCCATTAAAACTATTATTAATTACCGGTAATTAATTTTATTTTAATACTAAATGAAGATTTATGCATTTAATATGAATTTCTGGTAAATTAAATATATAAAAACACAATAAATATATTCATTTCTGCAGTATAAGCTGTCATTCCTTATGCTGCGTGGGTTGTTCAAGTCAACCCAGGACACAGATTTAAAATCGAATCCCAGGGTCAGAGTTGCCAACCTTGGAGAACAAAATTACTAATTTTCTTCTCTAAGATTATCGTATATTACCAAAAATATAGTATATTCATTATGTACTTGATAATTGTAGAATAAGCCTAATACTATTAATAATAGCATTAATATATAATAAACTTATCTACTAATCTTCACTTTCGAACTCCAAATCGGCGTCACTCTCTTCATCATTTTTTCAAAAAAATCTTTATTAACATTACTCTAAACAAAAATATTATTTCCATCCCCTCGTAAACACAATTGAATTTAAAGAATGAATAAAGGGTAGCCATTTGTCATTTCACAAATCGTTTTCATTTATTTTAGCGAGAATGATTGTCAAAATCCTCAGTGTATGTGTTTTATAATTGTTTAATGCGCATCTACAATTTATTTGCACTCGAAAAAGAAGAGTACACTTAAATTATTGTATATTCACCAGGGGATTATCGTATCGATAAATTATCGTATGGTTGGCAAGCCTGCCCAAAGTGAATGTACTGAATACAATAGAAACTGGTAACTGTTATATTGTTGATAGATCGCAACCGTTTCGGGAGCGAAAACCATTATTCAAGATGATAGATAACAGTGTGAACATGAACACGGAACAGCGAGAGGTTTTGAAATATTTAGTGAAGGAAGACATAAAATCAGCTGAAGTTTACAGAAATCTCAGTCGCAATACGATGATGAGACACTCAACCATAGTAAGATATTGTATAGAACAACCGCTCCAAAGATATGTCTGTCACTTATGAACCCAGTTCTGGTGGATCCCATTCCATAACCGTTATTCCTGGGAACATTCAGCGCGTTGAAGAGCTTACTATTGTGCCGGTGCTGTGCCATCAGTTGTAGCTCAGAATAATCTCTAAAAATACTCACAGAATATTGTAGCAATTGGGATGGAACTGATGGACAACACGGTACTTAACAACTAAATTATGATTGAATTTAAATGAAATTCAAATGTTTCTAATTTCAAGATGACTAGTTGGGGAAAAGGTGAGAGAGAGAAATAGGTTATGATTAAAAGATAAAGTTTGAGCACTAGCCTGAAAGTTCCATCGAGATTGGCGTCGTCCTGGTCATCTGGTACGATGAAGGGTTTGCTGTGAAGGAACCTGGATGTTCTGGTAACAGCCAACAACTGAAACTCAATCCTGCTGGACTGCTAGGGGCGTCGAACTCTCTCCGTGAAGCGTCTCTACAATAATGCGTCTTTAGGATGTCCTTTTACATGTTCATTCCACTAATCTCAACTGACAAAAGTATCTGCGGTGATGAACCGCAGAATGGTATTCTTTGAACATGGAGTCGGTGTTCCTCCAATGGTGGGATCTGCTTGTCTCCGATGATCCTGCACCTTCCTCAACTTCGTGACGAATACCCCTTGTTGTTCTGTTCCTCGTGGTTTTGTTCGGCTGAAGAAATGATGAGCTCATAGTCCAACGAATCGGGAAGTATCAGGCTGTGCTTGAAGGTATGCGGAAGGGTAAGAAGGAAGCTAGTCGAGTTTATTAACAAAAATGTGTTTATAACAGATGTCTAAAAATGTACAGTTTTGATCAAAGTTTTCTTTCAATGAGTTTTCAAAAGTTCATGTTTCTTTATATCCAATACACAGTTACTTCACACTATTAACAAACGTCGCATAACCCATTACGAGATTTTCAAAAGTGTGGAAGGAAACAATTCAAGACCATTTGCTGTTCCCAAAACTGATTGCACACTGGGCTCCGAAACGGCTTTCCTCTTTTGACCGGCACAAAAGATTTAAGTCTAAACTGAATTGAGGGCCCACCAAGGGATTTCCACCTGTTTGGACCCCTGAATGAATTCCTTGAAGGTCAGCATTTTCACTGTGATAATAACGAAGAGAAGCAGACTGCCCTAGATTGGTTCAGAGATACTGACATTTTTTTCCAGGCGTTAGTTAAACATTGGAATAAATGAATCGCTTGCATGACCATAACTACGTACAAAAAGTGGGGAAAATTCAGAATTTTTTCATTCACTTCTATCAATAGAGTACTTATTTCAAAAAGATTTTTGTGAACAGTAGATTATAGAATTACAAACTACATCGTTATGTTTTGGTTTGTAACATAACATAAATATGAAGTGTTCATGAGATGCTCAACTTGAAATGTCATTCCTGGAAACTTTCAAATATGAAGTTATCCCACTTGGCATCAAAGCGGTCCAAATGTATGACTGCAATAATGGGCTATATGGAAAAACATACGCAAGTCCTACTCCTCGAAATTTATTCTTTTATAGGCCTATAGATATAAAGTCCTGGATTGATTTGAACAGCTCTTCTTGACTTGAGATATTTTGCCATTTTTGGAGTTTTTTTTTTTTTACCATAACTGCTGATCTCTATTTATGACTTGGGGTTTTTTTATTTGTATTTTTACAAAATCTCGCTGAGCCATTGATTTATCTCGCGGTATACTGGTTTAGAATGCATCTTTGTACTGGTTATGCTTAGAATATACTTGAAGGGCAAAATCCCACAAGAATTAGTTGAATATTTGTGAGAAGAGTGTCAAATAACAGGAAAGTTTGAGGATTTATTTTAAGGTACTCATAAAGAGTATTTTAAAATAAACTTTATATACATATATATATATCAGGAAAAATACAAAGAGAGAAAGCTACTGTCCGAAATTTCATTACTAAAATTGAAGTTGGAAAATTGCCCCATAGATCCACTATTTTTAATATATATATTTCTCTTTGTTGGAAAACCTTGGTCCTTCATACAAATTGTTCCCGAATCATGAATTCTCTCTGAGTTTCAGACCACTACAAGAGAGTAAAGACAGCGTTGCTAACGTATGAAATATATTTGGAATTATTTTTTTTTTCTTCTGTAATACAAGAAGCAGTGGCGTACAAAGCATTTTATCAAAGGGGAATCAAGCACCCCAAGATCATTTCGTTTCAGGACATCTTTGTTTTTGTATGAATATTTTAATATGGCAAATGTTTTTTTTTCAAATTACAAGACAATCCCCCCCTCCTTTAAAATACGAGAAACTAAATTAATCCGGTCCAGAATTCCACTAACTCGAATTTTCGAAATAATTTTAGCAATAAATACACTGTATTAAGATAAAATATTATATTAACAAATTTGAAAACTGAAAATTACTAAAAATTTGTGTGTATTTCTATTTACCTTAGCAAGGAATGATTGTGTTGGATGTGAAAGCTGTAGGAGAGAAATTATTTTTTCTTCCGAATCCAATGGCGTACACAAAGGGTATTATGGTTTTACCCCACCTTCCATTGAGCAAGATATACAAAGATAAACATTATAAAATACGTACACAAACACTAAAAATGATATTAACTTGTGAGCTTGAAGTTCCCCCTGACGGGACTCTGCTTACGACACAGAGGGAGTCACATTCCATGCTATCATCAGCTAACTGGTTTCTTCTGCTCGTTCTAGTGTCTGCATTCTTTGGTTTTTCCTTCTATTAGCTAAGATAGTATCATTCGTATGTAGGTATATTGTCAACAACGAACTGAACGACAAACTGTATGGGTAACAGATCGCTAGGGAAACGCACGCACAAATATTCAGATTTTTAGTCAGAGTTTTCAACCGGATTCCAAGTTTTTTTCTTTGTTTTACGTCCCACGCTTATGCCGGCTAGGCTAAAGAACGGATTTAAAGTTGTTCGAAATGAAATGAAATGAACATTCTAATTTAACATCCGACAATTTAGCAACAAGGCTAAGGAATACGATGATCATAATAACTAGAGCAACCCAAAATCATAAAACGCATAATAGCAATTTAGACATATGGTTGGTACCTTGAACATGGTTGTGGTTGTTTAAGGGTCCAGAAGAAACTAATTTTAAAAGCATAATTTTAGAAAATAAAGCTTAAAGCACAATTCTTGGAAAATTCCGTTTAACTGCAAGTTTAACATACTGTATTAATATTTTTAAAATCCAATATTTACAAAGCAAAATCATTGAGGACATAACAATGCAACAATGAAAAGCTAATTTTTATTTCTGTGAATATTTTGGTGTAATCTTTTGATGTTTTGGAAAAAAGGAAAAGAAGAATAAAACTTTCCGCCAACAATAAATAGTGCACAAGAACTCAACACTATGTTGTTATGTGTACCTCTTGAACTTGAGTACTTTCTGTACTTTTTGGCGGCATCTTTTACTTTCCCTTTCTGAATATATGCACCTCTAAGGCGCACTCAAGTGATAAAAACTGACTCGAGTAAAGTATATCTCTTTACAGTGCATTAAGTAGAAAGTTCATTAAATATGAAACTGGTTGCATAAAATATTAATAAATAGATCAAGATATTTAGAATATTTAATGTATAGTAAATATTATACATTATACACGATTAATATAAAACAATGATTGAAATTGACAATAAAGCATAATAAAGCATAATTTGGAAAAAAATAAAGCATAATTACACAAAAAATAAAGCATAATGTGGGTTGCTCTAATAATAACGAATGAAACATTGCAATGAAAAAAGTAGTGGGAAAAATAATTATGTAATTACTACCATATTACTTTATTCATAAGTGTGGTATCTGTGGAAATAATATCCTTAGGCGTCACTCTTCCTTTGTGAATTACTAGATTTTATTCGAAAATTTTCTAAATGGTTGTCGCCATATTTTTAATCTCTGCTTATTACCAATTTAACTTCGTCTTCGAAACGTTCTATAAAAATAACTTCTGAAAGTTCAGTAACTGACAAGTAGGCAACCTGCGGTACAAAGCTGAACTGCTGATTGCATAACATTAGATATGAAGTTGCCAGTGTATCGAGTACACAAGCACTAGGCCAGGAGGCACTCTGCCCGTTTATTATTAAAATTCCATTCTTGCAATCTTCCGTGCTACTTTGCGCATTGTTTTTTTTTATTATTATTATTTAAACTATATTACTCTTTATTTTTGTTGAATTTGTCTCTTTTCAGCAAAGAGGCTATACGAGATTTGGGCCTACAGTTTAAAGTGACATCGGAACCACTATAAAGTATTTAAACTGAAAAGGTCTTCTTAACTGTGAATCAAATCCGGGACCCTCTTCACCAAAAGCGCTTACGCTAACCAACTAGACCAGTAGAAAGGGTGTTCATAGCTTATATTATTGCACTTTTATTAAAAGTAGTTCTAAGAATTTACATTCACTTAAATCATTTTATTCCGCTCAATGATAACCATCAATTGTTATGTGTCTTATCTTTGGACATTTGTTTGTTAAACACTAATAACAATAGAATTATTGATTCAGTATGCATCTTATTATATTTGCAATGTTTGGTTTACCAAACTGTTTTATTTATCTTTTCTGTTCGTGTGCCTAACCGTCCGGGAGACAAAAAATGTGTGTCCGTCTGTCCAGGAGATAAAAATGTGTGTCCGTCCGTCCATTAGACAAAAAAATGTGTGTCCGTCTGTATGGGAAACAAAAAAATGTGTTCGTCCTCTCAGGAGGCAAAAAATGTGTGTTCGTCAGTCCGCGAAACAAAAAATGTGTGTCCGTCTGCCCGGGAGACAAGAAGTATGTGTCTGTCCTTCTGGGGGACAAAATGTATGTATGTCCGTCCGGGAGGCAAGAAATGTGTGTCTGTCCGTCCGGAAGATAAAACATTATGTCCAGAAGAGAGAAAATGCATGTCCGTCTCTCCGGGAGACAAAAAAAGTGTGTCCCTTCTTTCTTGGAGACAAAAAAATGAGTGTCCGTCAGTCCAGAAGATAAAAGATATATATCCGTCAGTGCAGGAAGCAAAAAATATGTTTCCGTCCGTCCATGAGGTAAAAAATATGTGTCCATTCGTCCGGCAGACAAAATAATACATCTCTGTCTGTCCGGGAGGCAAAAGACGTATGTCCGTCCGCTCGGTATACAAGAAATGTGTCTCCGTCCGTCCGGGAGATAAAAAGTGTGTGTCCGTCCGCCCATCAGGGAAAAAATCTCAATAATTACTTCACGGATCACTTTCAATTTTGGCAAGGATGTAGAAGGGGCTAAAAATCAGAAAGTGAGTCCGTTGGTAGAGGTGATGTTCAGGCTAGAAGCAAAGAACAAAAAACGATAATAGATAGCAAGAAGCGGTTTCCTGTAATGGATTAAACGTTCGAAGAATACGCTTAATTTTTATACCTAACACACTACTAAAACCAGAAGTGATATAAATCTACTGCAACATCCAGTTTTCAATATTGATCCTACATTGGGCAAAAATGATAAAAGGATACCGAGGAGCGCTTTTGTCTTTAGAATCGATTAAGCGTTCTAAAAACAAGTTCCATCTTCTCTGTTAATTCTCTATTCGAACCGAAAGTGAAGGAATCCTACCATTTCCAGTTTTAACGTTGTTCACTATATACCTAAATCGGTAATAGAATGATAATGAGAAGGGGTTTCTTGCAATTAAGGGTTAGGATTAGAATTAGGTTTCTGGGCTTTCGGCATCTATGGCCATGTTAGCCCGTCACTAGGGTTAGGATTAGGAATTAGATTTCTGGGCTTTTCGGCATCTATGGCCATGTTAGCTCTTCACTAGGATTAGGATTAGGAATTAGATTTCTGGGCTTTTCGGCATCTATGGCCATGTTAGCCCGTCACTAGGATTAGGATTAGGAATTAGATTTCTGGGCTTTTCGGCATCTATGGTCATTTTTGCCCGTCACGTCACTCGGCGAACACACTATCCATGAAATTTGAAGTAAGGAAGAAAGCGGCCTGGAACCTGTATGTTAGATACTATCCCCACATTTGTCTGGTGTAAATAAGGAAAACCCAGGAAAACCTCAATCAGAATGGCTGACCTGAATAAAACTTTTAGACCTTCTCGATCGAGTATCTCCCCCCTTCCCTCGCGGCCCTGACTTGGGCGTACAAATCACTTCGGGCTCGGGCCGGGATTGGGAAGTAAATTTTTGAATATACAATGATATTTCTCGGGACTTTTCGGGCGTAACTTCGTAAATATACTGTACAACGAGATTTATTGATTCCTTTCTGGGGAGCTTTTAAAGAACAATTACAAAATTAAACCTCTAACGCTTTAAATAAAAATTAAATTTTGCGTTAATTATAAGGCTTTTGTAATTCGGGCCTACTTCAGGCTCGGGCTTAAAGGCTAAAACATATTTCAGACTTGTGTCGGGACTCATTTTATAAATTCATGGACCAGGTCCGGGCTAAAAAATTTCGTCCCGTTCAGACCTCTACCGCCCGATGAATTGTACCCGATACCGCTCGCACCAAAGACGAGAACTTTAGCGACTACGCTATGTTGCAATCAATTAAGCACCCTATGAGTATATTTCATCTCCATTCTAATATTTCTACTAAAACCGAAAATGAAAGAAATCTACTACCATATCCGGTTTCAGTTTTAATTGAGACAATATCACGCCATATAAACCAAACTCTTTCACGTGGTATACTTGTGATATTCTATTATATTCCTTAGTTCTTTTTCATATTAAGATAGATTTCGAAAATGCCTGGTCGTGCTACGAAGCGTAGATAGGAACACTATTAAACAGAAAACAATACAATGTTTACGAAAAAAACTGATAATTTTCGTAAATTCAAAGAATAATAACAAATGCAAAAGTTTGCAATACTGGCGAAACAGCACATATCGAAAATGACGGGTGCTGTGTTAAGGGAAAAGAGGGAGTGGTCAGTGGGGGGGAGTGGAGTCTGCATATAGATCAGGGGATGGGGAGAAGGGCAAGCAAGGAAAATTAAATACAACCGCAGACAAATTAAGGGCCTTGGAATGCTGCGGCCATAGCATTTTTAGCCGGTTTCTATCCAGAAATATCCTGCTCTATTTCAATAAAGACTGGGAGATCCAATCAGTTACGCTGGACAGACGAGGATATTACAATAGCAAGAACTAAATTTTAGAAGGTTATTTCTCAGTAGGCTTCTATTTTTTATATTCAAAATATAGCTTTTAGCAGAATTTTTAGAAAAGGTATTTAAAAATAGTTTTTTAAGAACCTATTTCATTCTCATTTCGTTTATGAAATTAACGAAGTAGCTGTGTCACGTTCACGTGAAGGAGTTTGGATTGTACGTGATAATATTTTATCAATTAATATTGAAACCGGAAGTAATAGTAGATTTATACCATTTCCTGTTTTAGTAGAGACTTTAGAGTGAATTGAAATATATTTTTTGGAGCTGTTAAATTATTGCCGGAAACGCCTCTATGTCTATGTGTGTGTGTTACCGTTTTTCATTCCCTACCTATAACCTGTAAAACCGGAAGTGGTTAATTTTCAGCCACTTCTTGTTTTAATAGAGAAATTAGTGTGGGAATGGAATGCAGTCTATATACACTTGAGACGCGGAATTCATCGTAGAAAACCACTTCTCGATGTATGTTTTTACTCTAGTATAATGATCAACCTTAAAACCGGAAGCGAATGACTTCTGGCATTTCCGGTTTTAGTAGAGAGAGAGATTAGAGTGGAAGATGAATTAATCGATTACAGTACGCCAATCCTCGCTGTCTATTACATTTTTTTTTATACTATGGTGGTCAAAATTAAAATCAGAGGTGGTTGATTTCTGCTACTTCCGGTTTGAATATATGGTTAAGAGAGAAAAAGAGATACGGATTCTTAGAATGCTAAATCGACTCCACAAAAAACTTTTCTCGCTTTTCTTTAATGTTTCTGCTGTAGGTAAATCCATATTGTAACCAGAAGTTGTAATTAATTTCCACCACTTCCGGTTTTAGTAGCAAGTCAAGTATTGAGATGAACTGTATTGTAAAAGTCTCCTTTAGGGTAGAGTTTAAAAATGGTACACACGAATTTTGGACTTTCCCAGTCACCTTTTATTACAAAAATTCCTCTTATGTATAGTAATAATAATTACAGTCTTAAATACTAACTTCTTCTTAGATATTTTGTGATTTGTTGGTGGGATTTTGTACGAACTCGAATACCAAACGTCCTAGGGTGATAAAATCCATTGCTCTTTTGGCCAAAAGTGTATATAGGTACCTCTGAGAGACCGAGCTGAGTTTCTTAGAGAGGATAAAACTCAAAAACCAAGTGTCTTATAGAATGGTTAGGATATTGCGAGGATCAGGCGTCCAGATGAAGGGAAGGTCTCAAAGACCAGGAGTAATAGGGAGGTGTAAGGATATTGCAACAATCAGGCGTCCAGGCAAAGAGAACCTCTCAAAGACCAGAAATCCTAGGGAGAGGTAAGGATATTGCGATGATTAGGCGTCCAAGCGAAGGGAAGATCTCGAAGACCAGGATTCCTAGGGAGTGGTAAGGATATTCCGAGGATCAGGCGTCCAAGAGAAGACAAGCTTTCAAAGGCAGGAGTCTTAGGGAGTTGTAAGGATATTGTGAGGATCAGGCGCCCAAGCGAAGGGATGCTCTCAAAGATCAGGAGTCTTAGGGAGTTGTAAGGATATTGCGAGGATCAGGCGCCCAAGCGAAGGGAAGCTCTCAAAGACCAGATTGGTAACAATCAATTCTCTAAAGAATTGGATTCTTCAATGAATGTAAACTTATGATTGCCACAGTTCAAATACGAGATACGTCTAAGTCTGAAGGTCTCCAGTTTTTTTTTTTTTTTTTTTTTTTTTTCACAAACTAGTTACATCAAGAAGCTGGAACTTCTCGCTTCTCAACCTAACTTCTTTTTAGACGTACACATTTTTCGTAACGTCGATGCAATGTTTCCATGGACATCAAAAAAGCTTCTCAAAATGGCCAGACTGGAAAATGAAAACGTTCAGGAAGAGCATGGGCGTCTCTGGCGGGGAGGACGAGAAGGACGTGTCCCCCCAATATTTTGAAGTACAAAATATTCCATATTTTATTCTAATTTAATTTATTTACTAACGACCGTATTTGGAATATAATATTCAAGCTGTGAAACGATTATAACAGAGTTCTGAGTTCTCAGCGGGTCCGTGAAAGTAACAAATTGAATCAAAGATAATAAATGGGTTAGGTAGTACCATTTTAAATCTTTTTTATGTCCCCCCTCCCAATTTTACATGACAGAGACGCCAGTGAGGAAGAGTGTCCATTTTCGGAAGCAGACAGGAATAGCTAGGAGCAAGGTCTGGTGAATAGGGAGTATAAGCCACAATGTCAAAGTTGTTGCGAAGAAAAGTCTAAGTTAGAAGTCCCCAATGAGCAGAAGCATTGTCCTGATGGACAAGTACATGAGGGAACTTCTCAAATCGTAGTGCTTCAAGTGCTGGAATGACCTGAGTCTTCAAAACATAACGCATTGAATCCGTAAGATGCATTCGTCACTACAGTGCTCTCTGGAACACAGTAAGTGAGGATTAAGTTTTTGCTGTCCCAAAATATGACCATCATCAGTTCTTGTGTGCTTGGGGTAACCCGAAATTTCTTTGTGGTAGGTAGGCTTTGTCTTCCATTGTGACGACTGCCGTTTAGTTTCAGGATTGAGAGGCGGTAGCAGTATTGTGACAATTGGAGCAAAGAAAGTGACACCATTCATGGCGTTATATAGTATTAATTGATTATAGCTACCCGTGAAGGTCTGTGGCTAACGGTCACCATTTGAAAAATCCACCTTGAAGAAATCTTTCACATTTTCAGGTCTTCATACAGAATTGTCTTAACAGATCACTGGAATTGCATAATTTATGGACGATATGTATACCTATTCAGCTGTTCTGGTCCGGCTTGTTCCTTATGGAAGATGTTTGGGTTTGTTTGCACCTTCTTTAAAAGTCTGCCTTCACAAATGCACATTTGCCACATCTATTCCACCTTCACTATATGTCTCATTGAATTGCAGATGAATATCGATAGGTGGCGCACCAGGAATAAGGAGATGATGACCACGTGCCGCTTTTGCACACTGAACGTCTCTATTTGTAGTGTCGAAAACGTTGTTCACTCTAGCGTCGGTTCTAGAAACTATAAGGCTGATTTCTATATCACAAATTCACAAAGAGTAACTACATATGTATTTCAAGGTGAATGAGCCCTTCCATCTGCTCACACAGTACTTGGAAATAAATAACAAGAAACCTTAGGATCCGAATGCACTTCTTACGTGCCTAATTCTAACCTAATTATAATCAACATTTCCTGAATTCCGTGTACCTAAAATGTATTTAATGATATTCATCTTTTTCTTTCAACTCATTCAGTTATTTTAATACGAATACAAAATTGTAACAATTACAAAATCTGATAAACAAACTTCAGCTTGTTTTCTATGGACAGTAGCGACACCATAGGGCTGAACCCTGCTCTGAACAATCTTGTTGTTGTTTCGCAAGTACATGTTGTTATTATATAGATGTGTAGATGGCAGGAATGCTCTTCCACCTACCGCAACGATGAGGCAAGTTTAAGAACTAAGTCCTTAGTCGATAGTGACACTAATTCGATTCTAAGATAAATATCATTTAATACGGTAACTTTTTTAATAAATGAACATGCTACTGTCTACTACTGTGACAACATGTATCTGTGAAATTCAAAGGTAATCTCCAAAGTTGATAGGTATGTCTAAATAAAATAGTAATAGAAACCCATGGCTATTTCCGTTATTTTCCGTTTCCTCCCACTTTCTTCATTCCACCATTTCATTCATCTCTCATCATCACCGTCTCCTTTAGCCTAACCCGCATATTCGTGGGACGTAAAACTCAAAAATTTCATTTTTCATTTTTTATTTCCGTTATTTTGAACTTCTTGCTATGACACCAATATATCATTAAAATCAAAGAAAAATTCCGGAAAAAATTATATCATCGTTGAAATTGCAATCCAAGCAGGGGTAAAAGTCTGGAGGAATACGAGGGGACACAATCTCCCCACACGAAAATATATATACTGCGTCTCTCCAGTTCCTAAAAAATTATAATTTGCAAAGATAGGTAGGGGGAACGCCGTATGTCATGCCGCTACCTGCCGTCCCCTCACCTTTACACGTCCACTTTTACCCCTGAATCCAAGGGAAAACCTAGGATATTTTCATTATCTTTTAGTTTCTACTGTGACAGTCACATCCCATTGAAATTCAAGGGGAATCACTTGGATATTTTCATTATCTTTTAGTTTCTACTGTGGCAGTCACATCCCATTGAAATTCAAGGGGAATTACTTGGATATTTTCCATTATCTTTTAGTTTCTACTGTGACAGTCACATCCCATTGAAATTCAAGGGGAATCACTTGGATATTTTCCATTATCTTTTAGTTTCTACTGTGACAGTCACATCCCATTGAAATTCAACGGGAATCACTTGGATATTTTCCATTATCTTTTAGTTTCTACTGTGACAGTCACATCCCATTGAAATTCAAGCGGAATCACTTGGATATTTTCCATTATCTTTTAGTTTCTACTGTGACAGTCACATCCCATTGAAATTCAAGGGGAATCACTTGGATATTTTCCATTATCTTTTAGTTTCTACTGTGTCAGTCACATCCCATTGAAATTCAAGAGGAATCACTTGGATATTTTCATTATCTTTTAGTTTCTACTGTGACAGTCATATCCCATTGAAATTCAAGGGGAATCACTTGGATATTTTCCATTATCTTTTCGTTTCTACTGTGACAGTCACATCCCATTGAAATTCAAGGGGAATCACTTGGATATTTTCATTATCTTTTAGTTTCTACTGTGGCAGTCACATCCCATTGAAATTCAAGGGGAATTACTTGGATATTTTCCATTATCTTTTAGTTTCTACTGTGACAGTCACATCCCATTGAAATTCAAGGGGAATCACTTGGATATTTTCCATTATCTTTTAGTTTCTACTGTGACAGTCACATCCCATTGAAATTCAAGGGGAATCACTTGGATATTTTCATTATCGTTTAGTTTCTACTGTGGCAGTCACATCCCATTGAAATTCAAGGGGAATTACTTGGATATTTTCCATTATCTTTTAGTTTCTACTGTGACAGTCACATCCCATTGAAATTCAAGGGGAATCACTTGGATATTTTCATTATCTTTTAGTTTCTACTGTGACAGTCACATCCATTGAAATTCAAGGGGAATCACTTGGATATTTCATTATCTTTTAGTTTCTACTGTGACAGTCACATCCCATTGAAATTCAACGGGAATCACTTGGATATTTTCATTATCTTTTAGTTTCTACTGTGGCAGTCACATCCCATTGTAATTCAAGGGGAATTACTTGGATATTTTCCATTATCTTTTAGTTTCTACTGTGACAGTCACATCCCATTGAAATTCAACGGGAATCACTTGGATATTTTCCATTATCTTTTAGTTTCTACTGTGACAGTCACATCCCATTGAAATTCAAGGGGAATCACTTGGATATTTTCATTATCTTTTAGTTTCTACTGTGACAGTCACATCCATTGAAATTCAAGGGGAATCACTTGGATATTTCATTATCTTTTAGTTTCTACTGTGACAGTCACATCCCATTGAAATTCAACGGGAATCACTTGGATATTTTCATTATCTTTTAGTTTCTACTGTGGCAGTCACATCCCATTGAAATTCAACGGGAATCACTTGGATATTTTCCATTATCTTTTAGTTTCTACTGTGACAGTCACATCCCATTGAAATTCAAGGGGAATCACTTGGATATTTTCATTATCTTTTAGTTTCTACTGTGACAGTCACATCCATTGAAATTCAAGGGGAATCACTTGGATATTTCATTATCTTTTAGTTTCTACTGTGGCAGTCACATCCCATTGAAATTCAAGGGGAATTACTTGGATATTTTCCATTATCTTTTAGTTTCTACTGTGACAGTCACATCCCATTGAAATTCAAGAGGAATCACTTGGATATTTTCATTATCTTTTAGTTTCTACTGTGACAGTCACATCCCATTGAAATTCAAGGGGAATCACTTGGATATTTTCATTATCGTTTAGTTTCTACTGTGGCAGTCACATCCCATTGAAATTCAAGGGGAATCACTTCGATATTTTCCATTATCTTTTAGTTTCTACTGTGACAGTCACATCCCATTGAAATTCAAGGGGAATTACTTGGATATTTTCCATTATCTTTTAGTTTCTACTGTGACAGTCACATCCCATTGAAATTCAAGGGGAATCACTTGGATATTTTCATTATCGTTTAGTTTCTACTGTGGCAGTCACATCCCATTGAAATTCAAGGGAATCACTTGGATATTTTCCATTATCTTTTAGTTTCTACTGTGACAGTCACATCCCATTGAAATTCAAGGGGAATTACTTGGATATTTTCCATTATCTTTTAGTTTCTACTGTGGCAGTCACATCCCATTGAAATTCAACGGGAATCACTTGGATATTTTCCATTATCTTTTAGTTTCTACTGTGACAGTCACATCCCATTGAAATTCAACGGGAATTACTTGGATATTTTCCATTATCTTTTAGTTTCTACTGTGACAGTCACATCCCATTGAAATTCAAGGGGAATTACTTGGATATTTTCCATTATCTTTTAGTTTCTACTGTGACCGTCACATCCCATTGAAATTCAAGGGGAATCACTTGGATATTTTCATTATCTTTTAGTTTCTACTGTGGCAGTCACATCCCATTGAAATTCAAAGGGAATTACTTGGATATTTTCCATTATCTTTTAGTTTCTACTGTGACAGTCACATCTCATTGAAATTCAAGGGGAATTACTTGGATATTTTCCATTATCTTTTAGTTTCTACTGTGACAGTCACATCTCATTGAAATTCAAAGGGAATTACTTGGATATTTTCCATTATCTTTTAGTTTCTTCTGTGACAGTCACATCCCATTGAAATTCAAGAGGAATCACTTGGATATTTTCATTATCTTTTAGTTTCTACTGTGACAGTCACATCCCATTGAAATTCAAGGGGAATCACTTGGATATTTTCATTATCGTTTAGTTTCTACTGTGGCAGTCACATCCCATTGAAATTCAAGGGGAATCACTTGGATATTTTCCATTATCTTTTAGTTTCTACTGTGACAGTCACATCCCATTGAAATTCAAGGGGAATTACTTGGATATTTTCCATTATCTTTTAGTTTCTACTGTGACAGTCACATCCCATTGAAATTCAAGGGGAATCACTTGGATATTTTCATTATCGTTTAGTTTCTACTGTGGCAGTCACATCCCATTGAAATTCAAGGGGAATCACTTGGATATTTTCCATTATCTTTTAGTTTCTACTGTGACAGTCACATCCCATTGAAATTCAAGGGGAATTACTTGGATATTTTCCATTATCTTTTAGTTTCTACTGTGGCAGTCACATCCCATTGAAATTCAAGGGGAATCACTTGGATATTTTCATTATCGTTTAGTTTCTACTGTGGCAGTCACATCCCATTGAAATTCAACGGGAATTACTTGGATATTTTCCATTATCTTTTAGTTTCTACTGTGACAGTCACATCCCATTGAAATTCAAGGGGAATTACTTGGATATTTTCCATTATCTTTTAGTTTCTACTGTGACAGTCACATCCCATTGAAATTCAAGGGGAATCACTTGGATATTTTCCATTATATTTTAGTTTCTACTGTGACAGTCACATCCCATTGAAATTCAACGGGAATCACTTGGATATTTTCCATTATCCTTAGAATTTCTAATTCCTATTGTGACAGATACATTCCATTGATGTTCAGTGGAGATCCTGCTGATATTTTCATTATCCTTACAGTTTCTAGACAATGATAGCCACATCCTATTGGAATCAAGAGGAAATCTCGTGGACATTTTCAATATCCTTAACATGTGCGGTGCGTCTCTAAACATCACGGAACAGGTATTAAACATGTGCGACATTCAAAGAACATCGTATGTATTATGTGGGAGTTTGGCAAAGTGTTCAACTTGGACTTTTCTCAGGAAAACTTTGGAGAGTCAATCAAGCCTATTTAAAGGAAATAAAATAGATTCAACATAAGTAGTCAGATGTGCAGCAATATATAAAAGTATATGTATTCATTTCTCATTTTCTATATTTTTGCCTTCTACTAGGATTTGTTTCGGTGAGAAGGAGGAAAGGTGTAAAGAATAAGAATAGTGGAAATAAAGGCGCTGAAAAGACTAAAGAGGGAAATGAGAAGTTCTGTATTTGACGTCGAGAGAAGGAAAACGCCTCAAACAGAATCGTCTTTGAACGCTCTCACATACATGATCTCTCTCTCTCTCTCTCTCTCTCTATATATATATATATATATATATATATATATATATATATATATATATATATATATATATAACAAATCTAAAAAGCAATGGAAGAAGAAAATGCCTATCTTTGACATTCGTCTTTTCCATGTTATTCCGCCCCTTCCTCGTTTTCGAAGTCAAACCCAACTCACTTTCTCGACAACTTCTTTTGACTGGATTTCCCACCTTTTTTCGCTTTGACACGTCGGAAGTTAGCCAGTGTGGCTGTCAAACAACGCATTTGCTCTTCTGTTCACTATTTAGGAAAAAAAAAGATCCCTTTCTCTCGCAGTCTTGTCTCTGAGAATGTCAGAGCGTTCAGCTCTTGTTCCTGTATTGCTGAACGTCCGCTGTTCTTCTCCTGCGCTGTCATGTTTTGTCTTTTCTTTTTTTTCAAATTTTCCATTCAACACTTGATCGGATATAGAAAATCGAACACAAACAGAGGCAGAAAACTATCAATATGCGATTTGGCAGTGGTTTTTTTTTTTTTTTTTTTTTTAGGTTCTTTGTAAGATAGATTAAAGTGAAGTCAATACTGCATTACAAACGTTAAAAAAAAACCTCCTGGTGGAAACGTAGTTAGGGTACCAGAACCTACCAATCGGCTTCTGGTATTCGTGCCTTTGGGTAATGTGTGGTCAGCACATCGTCTACCGTCGCCGTTAATTCTGGCTTTCTTGTTTTCGCTAATTCTTTCTTTCGAGTAGCTCCCCGATTTTCCTCACGACGATGGTTGAAGACAACATCATCTGAATTGTAGAATCAGTTACCCATCTTTCCTCTGATCAGACTCGCTATTTACTTGATTTTACTGATATCACGAAAAGCAGTATTTCGGTGCAGCTAGTGTGTAGAGACAGCTGTTTTTGAAAATGTAGGAATTTAATTGTATAATTTTTAAAGAAATATATTCCATTATTTTTCTTACATTCAACAATTCGCTGAAGAGCAGTTCAGGAAGCGCCAAGGTAGTGAAGCGTCAGTAAGCGAGCATGTCTTTCTACGGATACCAATTCAATCAGTTCTATACTGATTATCGTATTTTTTTTAAAAAAAAAAGAAGGAAAAAAGAAAAGACAGTAGGGGGACAAAAGTAGGAATTGGTGGACTTGCCAACTGTTAACGTTATCTTACGTTGTACTTGGCCGCTTTGCCGAACATTTGCCAACCAATTTAAGTGCTAACGTTACTCCTAACGTTACTCCTACGTTCTAACTTGACACTTTGCTTAGCATTTCTCAACCAACTCAATTGCTAACGTCACTCTTACGTTGTTCTTGGCCACTTTGCCGAGCATTTGCCAATGAACTCAATTCCTAAGTTACCCTTACGTTATACTGGGCAACTTTGCCGAATATTTGGCAACCAACTCAGTTGCTAACGTTGCCCTTACGTTGTACTTACTACTTTGCCGAGCATTTGCCAACCAACTCAATTGTACAGTTACCTTTGTCCACTTTGCCGAATATTTGGCAACCAACTCAATTGCTAACGTTACCCTTACGTTGTACTTGGCCACTTTGCCGAGCATTTTCCAACCAACTCCATTGTTAACGTTACCTCTACGTTGTAATGTCTTCCTAAGATACGCATTAAACAGTATCGCGGTGAGTGCAATCTACCAATGTGTACAATGGAACGTCACAGCGGCCGAGCAGCAGATCTGATAGTACGGATGCTATTGGGTACAACATGAGATTTTGGCTCCTACGCATTGAGGGCAACTTCATCATTGATCGTTACCTGAAGGTAGTTCTATAGGTCGGGACTTCCTTCAGACAGCTGCAGACATTGTATTTCAAAAGGACACAGCCGGGCCATATGTTGTGATCGTATGGATGCTATTGAGTACACCACGAGGTTTCCGCTCCTAGGCATTGAGGGCAATCTCATCCCTGATTACCACATCAGGGTAATTCTAGTGGGCGAGCATGTCCTTTAGACAACTGTGGACATCACATTTCAACAGAGCACAACCAGGCCACATATATCCCGTAACATGAAAGCCTTCTTCAACGGACAAAGTACAACAGAAATGGGTATCTTTACTTATTTTGCCCTCTTGAGGAGCGCCCTCAGGGCGAATGAAGCTGATTGTCAAAACGTTGACTCAGAATGAGTTTGAGAGACGCTGAGGACGTCAATACTATTTGAGTGTAAAGGTTAGTGTGTACTTGAGTGAGTCAATTGAGAATGAGTAAGAGTGAGGGCACCAATAATTGGCTGTGAGAGTGAGTTAGTGTGAATGTAAGGGAGTCAATTGTAGGAGAGTGTGAGTGCAGCCGGATTTAGGTTTCATGAGGCCCTACCGCTATTAAAAGTAAAAGGGCTATTCATATGTCCAGTTCCCCATTCTCAATGAAAAATTGTCATTGTATTTTAAGTTGAATATATGGTATATGTTGCCATGCAACTAGTCCATGTACAGCGGGGGACACTTCTAAATGGTACACCTTAGCCGTAAATCTCCATATGGCTGTACCATTTAGAAGTGTCCCCCGCTGTACAACGTGACACCCTTTATACAGAAATGAGCCAACTAATGATATTTTAGGAACTAGACCAGCAGATGGGGTCTCATTATTTACATCAAATGAGCCTAAATAATACGAACACTTGAAGGTGAAAAATATAATTCGATAAATGTACAAGTAGTTGTGCGTATGGATCATAGTGTACCTAAATTAACCAGCTCCAGTAAACACTTACTTTGCAATTAAACAACTTGTGTCGTAGTGCGAGAGGTTAGGTTGTAGTATTCTACCATACAAGGTTTGTTCGGAAAGTAATGAGATTGGATCCAGGAAATAAACTTATTGATATGATTGGCACAGTTGTTAAAATTCTTCGAAGTACACTCTTTGGCTATAGACAGACCGCTGCCAGCTCGATTTTCATGCAGTGTGCGTCTCCTGGAAGTCAGCTTCCGACAACTCTCCAACACCCATCCTTGCTGCTTGGATGGCCAAAATATCGTCAAAATGGCCACCTTTTAAGCTACTTTTGAACTTGAATACAAATACGTCCGCTGGGTTCATGTCGACGCTGTGTAGTAGCTGTGGCAACGCCGTAACGCCGATTCTAGCTAGTAATAACGTCATAACGAACGCAGTGTGAGTCGACATCTTATCATGATGGAGCTTCTAACATTTGGCAATCTCCATTCGGAGCCGATTGACTCTGTCCCGCAGGCGTTTAACGAACTTCCACATAGTAAGATGCGTTGACAGTTTTTCTTTGAGGTAGAAATTCTTTGTGTACGACCTCTTTGTGTCAAAGAAGACAACGAGTATTCTCTTGATCCTTGACTTAGACCTTTTTGCCTTTCTGGGGCGCGTGTACTGCTTGGTCTGCCACTCCGACTTTGATGTTACTTTGAGGGTCGTATTGGAAACCCATGCTTCGTCGACTTTTATTACATTGTCCATAGTCAGATTCCCTCTCTACTTGCTAAAACATTTGACAGGAAATGTCAAGTCGTTTTTTCACCTTGCACCACTTTTTGGGGGGAAGATACAGTTCTTCGACTATCATTCTCATACTGAAACGACGGTCTTGATCCAAGAGTTCCTTCATTCTGACCGTTGTTGAGATCTCCATACCTACGGAAGGCTGGGCTCTTCATAAGACTTGGTTCTTATAGGGCTCCTTAATTATGGCGAATATCTCTGAAGTGTTTTTTCCAAGCTTGAAGTAATATTTAATATTGTACAGCAATTGTTTCCTTAAAGTAAAAATAACATAAGGAACGCTTTCATTTTAGAAAAGACGATGAATGAAAAAATTCGGTTTTTTTTAGTAGAAAAATGAAAAGAAATGGAACAAATTCCTTGTTTTGGACAGGAACAGGATATGGAACGAGATAAGGAGAAGCGTTACTTTCTTTTAGTGAAAAGAAGCATGAACAGAATGTGTTCTTTTTAAGGATAGGAACGAGAGAAAAGCGTTTTATCTGTAGAAAAGGAAGAGAATTTGAATTATATTTCTTTCTGAGAGGAGCTTTTCAAGCACTGATGGTTAGAACGCGTGAGCTTAGAGATAAATAGTCATCTCTGCTTCTTAAAGTGAAGAAAGAAAAACGTTGAGTTCCTATAAGGGAGAGTCGAACCTGGTTCAATGGCGTAAATGAGGTCAGGATAAAAGCCGCAATTAGCAAACATGGTTAAGTAGCATGTATATGCATAACACGTGTAAATATGAGAAATGTTTTAGCAGGGCCTTGTACTAATGTGTTTGTGTTCCTTTAAAACCTCTCTGCTGTTTAATGTGTGTTGGTCTGTTAAGTGGCTGTAGGGTTCATGCATGTAAAGTAACAACAGGGATCTTGCATTAAGATTGATGCCACAGCAAGGACGAGTGCTCCGAAAGTATATGTCTTGTAACTTACACCAAGCTTGTAGTGACTATATTAAGTTAGTTATCTTTGAGTATAAGAACAATAAAATAGGCTTAGAAGAAATAAAGTAGCAATATCATAGTGTACACCACGTCAAATAGTTTGGTTAATCCTTTCGGGATTTATTATATATATATATATATATATATATATATATATATATATATATATATATATATATATATATATATATATATATATATATATATATATATATATATATATATATATATATATATATATATATATATATGCCATACATGTGTATTGTTTTAAAACGCTCCTTTAACATATATTACTGCTAGATTTTTTTAGTTGTTCAGTCGTATATGCATTGTGAAACAGGACACAAGTGTTTTGAGAAGCTTTTTGAGTAGGTAGGGATCATGACGTCATTTGTTTGGCCTTCAAGAATACATCACAAAAGGCTTATTTTGTCCCCTCCCAAATACTGTCTAAAAGGTTTTATGGGATCCAAGAATACACACACACACACATACACATATATCTATATCTATATCTATCTATATATATATATATATATATATATATATATATATATATATATATATATATATATATATAGATAGATAGATAGATAGATAGATAGATAGATAGATAGATAGATAGATAGATAGATAGATATAGATATAGATATATATATAATTTCCTTATCATAGAGTTTGAGTTAAAAGGGACAGGGCCGGACCAGAGGGATCTAAACATTTGAAAATGAGATTTTCCCAGAAAAATTCCTCATTTGCCTCGAATTTTCCTTTTCAGGTATAGACTATGGTACGATGTGAATAAAGCCGTTTGAAAGGGTGCTTCATTCTGAAAAGAATGGTGTACGAATCAAAATTCTAGGATTAATAGTGATGTGTTAGGAAATTTTTACATTACGTTCTATTTTTTTTTTTTTTTTTAGATATCTTGGTTATTTTGGGAATGTTCATCGCACTTCCTATATATATATATATATATATATATATATATATATATAGTTTTTCCTATTTAGTTTTCAAGATATTAGATTGATGTTTTACATACGCATTGCGTACACCAGTTAGTATTTTGCAAGTGCGTTAACACAGGGCCGGTCCAGATTGGCCTAATCTTTTGAAAAAGGGATTTTTTTTCAGAAAAATTCCCCATCTTCCTCGAATTCCCCTTTTCAGGTATATGATACGGATATGTTAATGGTGTAATTTGGAAGGCTGCTTTATTCTGAAGAGAATAAGGTACGAACCAAAATCCTAGAATAAATAGTGATGATTCAGTAGCTGGTTGACTGAAAGTCTAAAATTTACCTTAAGAATCCCAAAAGGGTTAAAAATTATTTAGCTTTATGTTAACATTGTATTCCATAGAGAGATTACTATTTTGGCTCCTGATCGTTATATAGCCCGCTATTCTCAACAGCAGTGTGCATAGTCTATCAAGCCAGACTTATATCTATAATTAATCTCATATTAATACATGGGAACCGAGTTTTGATTGCTCATATATTGGGATTAACTGATAAATCATTTCTATCAAGGAACTTGATTCTTAAATGTTGATTTGGTTCGCTATATTGTTTATAAGCAGATTTCTCAAGACAGTTTAATCCACAAACAAGGAATATACATACAATAAACAGACAAAAATCTTTAAATGACGGGCGCCAATCCTGGGGGTTGAAGGATTCGTGCTTGTAAGTTAGTTTCGGTCTCTAAGGAGCTGGGGTTGAATATATAACAACAAAATACAGATACGTGAAGGCCCCTTTATCCTCCCGAAAATTATTTTTTTAAAAAATCGGCATCGCTGAGCGGGACTAGTGGGAGGGTCCCGACACAGTGGAAGGAAAACACTTTGCAGGGTTGGCAGCTGTACAACAATTATCATATAAGTAAAAAAAATAGTTACGCTCTTGAAGTAGATTAGAAGCAAACACGGAGGCACCTTGATAGAATGCTCACTTCTAGAATGATAGGTCTCTGGTTCTATCCCAGATCATGTGACTTTGTCGCTTTTTAAGATTTTCTCAGAATTCTCTCACTTCGTCTCACATTATTATACCATCAATCATTTCAGAATCAATTTTATTAATCATCCGTATTTGTAATACAGTGTTCGTGTTTCTACTTTATTTTTCGCTTCAAAGCTGCTAAGTGTGAAAACCAGCATACTTTTTTTCCTCAAATGCTTATGATGTAAAGAGAAATAGCGACAACAGTATCGCTCTTTCATTGCATTGTCCGAATCCGATTGTTATTACTTCTGAAGCTGGTAGTACTCGAACTTCAATGCAGAATATAGGATGAAATACGTTTGTATATTTCATGTCTGTACCCTTAGAAATCGAATTTCAACGGAGAATATATGAAAAAGTATGTCTGTGTATTTGCCCGTGTGTTCATAAAACTTCAATTTCAATGGAGAATGTAGAAAGAAGTATCTTTGTATATTTCTTGTCTGTGTCCAGGGTTGTAAACGCTCACTTTTGAAACAATCCTAGCTCAGCACAAAAATCTGATTGTAGAAGATAAGTTAACTTAACGCTCAAACTCATTTTTTTAAAGAAGCGCTCTGTATTGACTTTCAAGTTATTTTAGCTTCTCTCAACATCAGGACATGTAATAACAATTGAAAGTGACCTATCCGATCCGTAAGTTTCGGGTTTGCTGAGATGAATAGTGACAGTCCAGTTGCCGTTTAAGTCCAAATTTATCCCCCTCAGTATTCAAATGGCAAAATGATTTCAAATAGGGGAGCGAGAATTAGTGTCGAATTGTTAAGAATTTCGACTTCTTTCTGAAGCATCGTAAACTGCAAACAAAAGATTTATATGTTTATTGAAAGAGTAGTGTATTGTGTTTGATACTGATGTACTACTACTGGGTCATTATATATAGCAAGTTTTTAAATATTTGGATTTATCCCACTAGTGGAGAATATTATGACTATTACATCTTACTTAATGCTATCCTAAGTTAACCTAATAATGAAAAATAACAGTTACGCTGTGGAGGATAAAGTAGGGGAAAGTCGGATAAAACCGGGTAGGTGGATAAAACCGGGACGTGGGTTTTCGGGCTTTATTAGTGCCACTATCCGTCGGTCAACGCATGGAATTAGTTGCAAACAGCCGCCATGTCATTCTTAGTTTAAGAGAAAGCTGAGTAATTGGCACCTTTGTTGTTGGCGATGTGTTGAAGAACTTGTGTAGAAAAGTTTTGATTTGTCTCCCATCGATAATATACTGCTGTTCCTAACCACTGCAAGATTGACTTATGTAAGCATACAACATAAAATAATAACTCTTCCTGCTCTTATTTCATGCCTTGAATCAGGATTTTTGTGCTCTTTGAGAGGTGCTAGGTCTGTAATTCTGAATAATGGCGTAGTAGGATAAAACCGGGACATCAACAATCGGACAGAACCGGGTAGTACAATGTAAATCTGAGAAAGATACAATGTCTTAACTGTAAAGGATGGGCACACAAAGCTTGTAGCAATGTGGACGAATATGATCAAACTTTTATTTGTGATTTTTGTTCTTAGATTTAACAAAATCGTGACCTAAAGTTATTTTTTCAATGTTATTGGTCTAATATAGTATAGCCCTCTATATTTTCCATACTTTTTAAGCTCACATATTTTTTCACTTGTATTGATTCTTACTGTACTAGTTCGTGGAGTAATTACATATTTTCCTTGTAAAAGAAAAGTTTTTAATAATTATTTTATAGGTACCCGGTTTCATCCGACTTGGTCGGACAAAACCGGGTTTCTGCATACCCTTTTAAAAAATGTTTTTGCTCTCAAAATTTACCAGCTTTTTCTACTGAAATAAACATTTTTATGTCAATAACAATTCTATTTAGCACTTGAAAACTAATTCAAGCTATACTATTCATATAGATGCTGAGGAACCAGCAAAAACAATTTGGGTCCCGGTTGTGTCCGACTTTCCCCTAATAATATAGTATAAGAGGTTTCAGCTGCTCTTCCCGCTGAAACTGTAGAGACTGTGACGCCACCACTCAAGGAATTTGGGTACTACGAACTACTAAAAGCAAGAACGAATCAAATCATTCACAGCGCGTGAGTCTGATAGAATTAGCCAATGATACATTTGGATACTGCCAGTAGCAGACGATATAGTTAGTTACAACTCTAGCGGTAGTGTCGCAGAGTCACTTTTGTTGCATTGTGGGAACGATTTGAATTTCCATTAGAAATCATAGGGAGATGTTCATCCGGGTATTCAGTGCTGTGACACTTGACACTAAATGTCTGAATATACTTGATTATGCAGTATGAATGTATGTAGGAGCTGGCATACGATACACAAATTATACAGTGTTCTTAGTTCACTCTTGGCTTATCTACGACAACTGACTTCTTTGTTATGGTGTTTAGCAGCAGAGGTTACAAATGTAATTTTTTTATTCGAGCTCTCTGGATCGAAACCTCTACACTGTTTCAACATGACACCACATCGCACACTTATAACACTGAATTCAAGTCTCCGTACAAGTTCCCAAATACTTTTCCTTGCAGAAAATGCAAAAGACTCCATTCAGTTTTGAACTATTAACTCACCCAGACATTACAAAAGCTGCATTGATGTGTTAACTTTATTCCCTCATATGTTTACTAAATTTTCTCTATAGTCGGAAAGGGTTGTAACCGGCATTGCAAATTCCTTAATTTAATTTCTAAAATACAGAATTTATTGTCGATACTTTGTAGCGCAGAAAATCTGAATGCAGCACACGCCTGTCGTTCAAAAATACTCCAGTCGCTACTTGAATGAAATTTTTCCATTTACCGGCTGAACAAACACAAACAAACAACATCGAAATAGTATTATAAATTATTAGGTCAATATTCACCAATTCCACTAATAGAATACTATTACAAAAATCGAAATGATACTAGTCCTATATAGTTGATCAATGGATCATACTCGATACTGAAGTCTTGGATTTTATCCCAAGTTATGAGTTATCGTGCTTCCGGCATCAGGGATTGAACCCAAGTCCTAAGAAAATATGCGCGTTAATCAGTTGGCTATGGAGAACTAACATTTGAAATTGGCAAATATTCATATTAATTTAATTATCCGCCTCTTTTAGGCTACGAGGCAGCACTGTGGAATGTTAATTTGTTTAAAACAAATCTCGGAGGATAAGTTACCAACTCTTCTCGACATATCTACCTTCTTAACATGACTTTTTCTTCTTATTATTAGCCACAATATTATTCATGCTTTTATGTATTATCACCTCCAATACGTTGTCAACAATCTGTTGTTCGCTGCCTGGAAGGAGGAAAAGGGGTACATGCTAACCCAGTGGTGGTGTGCACTTACATGGCAAGGGGTCACCATTAAACCCACGACCAACTGAGTTTGTGCTGAAGAAAATTATATCATTTTTTTTTTTTCGCGGGATACTACTCCCATTTTCTCGCAAATTCTCATTGCATTAATTCTTCCAAAAATCATTACGTATTATTAATGTCCGTCTTCTGTAGCACACTGGTAATAATTGTGAGGTCATTAACGTGGAAATGTAATGATTTTATTTTATTTAATTTTATCCGCTACATTCAGTAATTGTTGTAGCTATGCAACCACGCATAACACACCAAAAATCTTTACCCATCTTGATTCTGTTCAAAATACCGATGGTAGCCTTAAGTTCAGAATATTTGTTACTTTGTGGAACGTCGTTCCATCTGTCATGAATCGGGTCCATCTTTCCTAAGGGAAATTCGACACTCCCTTCCTATGGAGTACTCCCTTGCGCCACCGCTGAACGATTCAGAACCATGCATTTTTGGATAGAGCAGATTACGATTCTAAGATAATAACATGCCGCCTCAGCTCAATGGATAGTAGATTTGGAGATATTCGCTAAAGATATTCGAGATATTTGGGAGATGGAGATAACTTCTGGCTCTGTATTTTGAAATATCTAATAAAAATACAGGGTGGCCCAAAATAGGTATACACCCCTGAATTGATCAAGTATAACATTCTAGCCTATAGGTTTATTTGCTTCGGCTGTTCGGCTGCTTCGGCTTAAAGTATAAGTAAAAATACATTAAGAACAAATAATAAAGAAAGTAAGTCTACCTGATGGATAACAATAAGAAATTATATAAAAAGCAATGAGTTGATCAGTATGAGACTGTATACCTACTTTTGGGCCACCCTGTATATTGATTATTGAATACTGTTCGTATTTTTGCATTGCATGCCTTTTCTTAGTACATTTTTCCAATACAGAGACTTAAGCACATGCCCCGTCTGTTCTCCTTCAGTAATTGCCGCTCAGGACATGAATACAGCAACGAAGCACGCCCGTATCCACGGGGGGCTAGGGGGCCGTGCCCCCCTTAAATTTTTGCTGGCCCACCTTAAAATTTTTACGGAAGGCTTGCAAATGAACTATAATATGGTGATGAACTATAATACGGTTGGATCACCCCCCCTAACTTCAGCCTGGCCCCCCTACATTTTTGGGCTGGCTACGGGCCTGCAACAAAGTGTAACTAAGGATCAAGAGACGTATTTGCTACTTAAAAAAAAAAAAGATGGGACACTGTCTAATAGTCTCTAATTAAAAACAAAATAGAATTGACCCTCTTTCCAGTTTGCAGTGGGGTCTCTAAGCCATTAGTTACGCAACGCCACTGAGAGTCGTAATTACGTTAACATATTCTCACTTTAAACCAATGATACTTTTCCGAATTAGCTTGAAATTCGTGGAACATTAGCAGTTAAAATAAAATGTAACGTATTATCTTTCCTTTGGTAATGAATAAAAAACGTTTTAAAAATGGCCAAAACCATATGGTTATTTTACAAGCTATGGGAGTGTCCCTTTTTCGCCTCGCACGATGTAATGGGTTTCCCTGACGCGACGCTTATGTGATAGTTGGATATTTTGCTACCACGTGGCAGCACAAGCCGTTCAAGGAATCGATATAGTTTTACAAGGGTGGGAAACGAAACATGTGGAATATATCCAGAAAACTTTTACCGCGCTAGCGTTCTGTTTCTGTAATTGTTACAAGTGGAACATCTTCGTGTGTTCAACCAATAAGACTATTGTTATTTTGAAGGGCCTGGAGAAGGAACTTAATATTTTAAATTCTTTATTTATACGCTGTGTTTCGTAAATCCAATTGAATTATCTGTATGTTGTTCGTGACGCGTACAGTATATCCACCAAACCATACAGGTCAGATTCGCTACTATGATAAACAGCATTCTACTTTTTTTTTTTTTTTCTTTTTATTGAACGTGATTTATTCGCAATAGGAAAGTCCCATGAATAACAGTCATAGTGGTCCACATAGGTGCCCACTACATGGATACGCCGGGGCTGTAGCAGCCATTGAATTTCTGAGTTGGACTTAAATTTCGAAAGTAACGTTCATGTTGTGAAAGCAATTAAAAGCATGTGACCCCAGATTTAATGTCAGGAGAGTTGCACAACTTTTAATTTCTCTAAGCAAGCAAAACAATTTTTCAAAGTCCTATTTACAAAATCGTAATGTCCGTCATGTACAAATGTAAATTTACGTAAATGTCCGTCCGTCATGTAAATTTACAGTCCATCACGTACAAAGGATATGTTCCTCAAAAAAGAATTTTAGGAAAACTAAAAATGGATCAAAAGATTGTAATTCTGGCCAATAATTAGTTTTTAGGTCAGAGGCCACAAAATTTTTGAACGGCCCTTAAATCGTCTTTTCGTAATATTCTACGGAATAAACACATCATACTGGGTTAAGTGAAAATTTGGATTTGGCTACACTATATGTAGTTCTCCAGATATACTGTAAGGACTACAAGAAAATGTTTGATTTAAATATATTGAATCTTTTGATCTATACACACACATACAAAAAAAAAAAAAAATCCCAGCCTTAACTGGAGTCCCTCAAGGTTCAAACCTTGATCCACTATTATTTCTATTAGTCATCAATGATCTACAGTATCACATCAATTATTCTAACACTTTTCTGATGACTTTAAAATATTCTCCAAAATTAATTAGCTTGAAGGTCTGTGTAAAACTGCAAACAGACTTATGCAATATTAAAAACTGGTGTGACAAATAACAAGATTAAGTTAAACGTGAATAAATGCAAAACTCTTTCCTTCACCAGCAAAGAAATAGAAAACAGTATTAAACACGACTACTCTTCGAAGGAACTATTTTACAGACACCTAACTTAATTAAGGATCTACGAGTGCTAATTGATCCTACATTAACTTTTAGCTATCATATTGAAACAATTGTTAATAATTCATATAGAAATCTTGCATTTATTAAGAGAATAGGCAAAGAGTTTCAAACTAATGTGACATTAATGAATTCTGTTTAGTGAGATCGCAATTAGAGGATGCGACTCTGTCTTGGTCACAAAAAAGCAACTAAGCACTTTAACATGATTGAAAGGATACAATCAAAATTCTTGAAATTACATACTTATAGAAAAACTGGCATATATCCAAAATATGAGTTATATTCAGAACTGGTGCAAAATTGCAATATGCACTTTGAAACAGCACAAAGAACATACAGATCTTTTATTTTTACACAAAATTACTACATGGTAAAATTGACTGTCCCGATCGTACTTCGAAGATTCAATTGCATGTCCCGTCAGGTAAAACCGGAATAGGAAATAACAGTACATTTTACTGCAAAAAGGCAAGAACAAATATCATCGCTAAGTGTCCTATAGGGTGAATGAGTGTTTCTTACAATGCAGATGAAAGGATATCTGCTATAGATGTTTTTGAAATGTCGGAGACAATGTGTAAGAATAGGCTTTTAAATATCTGTGGTAATGAAAATTTAGAAATCTATAATATTGTTACAAAATATAGGTAAATGTATTTATTAAGGAATAACACTCTAACTGGGGGCAGAGCCTGTTGGTTGAATAAATAAATAAATAAATAGAATAATTAATTTATCAATAGCTATTTTAGACTCTTTAGGTATAAGGCACATCAAGCATCGAGTGATATGACATTATGATGAGAGTACCCCAAATCTGTGTATGACTTAGATTCTGCGAATAATATTTCTTGTTTCAGATGTTTAGGGAATAGGGGGGGGGGGAACCATTTTTGTCTTAAAGGCAGCGACGCAAATACGATATTCGTTGCCCAGGGCAAGAATTCGCCTTAGCGTCCCCCTGACTAACCGAACCAAAACGCTCCCCCAAATATTTGTCCAATTTTGCGCGTTCCCAATCCGACGCCCGGGACACAAGTTTTGTTTGCGCCCCTAGTTTCATCACTGCTTAAAAGCCACATTAGCAATGCCCATTCCCCAAGAATTTCATATATAATAGTTTTAACGTAATTTTGAGTTTTAGTAAAATATACCAAGTAAGGTCGGATACAAAACGATTATCATGCCTGTTGTTTTGTATGGCTGCGAAACATGGTCACTTACTCTGAGGGAAGAACATAGACTGAAAGTATTTGAGAACAAGATCCTGAGACGAATATTCGGACCAAAGAGGAACGGGAATGGGGAATGGCGGAAACTTCATAACGAGGAACTACATAATTTATATGGTTTACCCAACATTGTTACGGTCGTCAAGTCTAGCAGACTTAGGTGGGCGGGTCATGTAGCTAGAATGGAAGAAAGTAGAAACGCTTTCAAAGTCTTGACTGGAAGACCAATCGGAAAACGACCATTAGGAAGACCTAGGCGCAGATGGGAGGACAATATTAAGATGGATCTCGCAGAGATTGGAATACAAAGTAGAAACTGGATGCAGTTAGCTAACGATAGAAGTCAGTAGAGAGCTTTTGTGAACCTCCGGGTTCCATAGGCCATAGAGTTAGTTAGTTAGTTAGTTAATACCAAGTAAGGTCAGAAATACGAAAATTTAAAAGTAACACTGGACAATAACACAATTATGACCTGAATTATGAACATTTGAAAGTATACTATGAAATAGTCCAGTTAGGACTTGAACAACGAGTATTGGGAATGGTCAGAATACGGGCGTCGTTAGCGGGGGGTTGGGGGACGAGTCCCCCCGATTTTAGTCAAATATTTTTTAAAGAAACTATACTACTTTGTATATATATAACTTTTGTCGGAAAGAGGATTTTGATTTTGATTCATCCTACCCCTCTCCCTCAGATTTAAAAAGCTAACGACGCGAGTGGTAAGAGAAAAGATAGGTGATTATTCGAACTCACCAGATAGTGTTGGCATTGCTGCATGTGACCGGCGTCGTGAGGAAAATTGTGGAGCAGAAATGTAATTGGCGTATACAGGATTATATAATGTATATCCACCTAATATATTTGTAATCCAGTATATGTTCAACTTAAATTTACAAAAATACAGGTATGTATATGGCGGTGGGTATACGATAGAATATTTTTTTAAAAAAAGTCGAACGTATATCTATCAAGGAATTCTAGCATTGTGTCACTGTTAGGGACTACTTGAAAGAAAGGAGTAGTGATAAAGAAAGCCAGCATTAACGGCGAGGGAGACGGATGTGCTGACCGCACATTGCCTTTAAAGTATGGCTGACAAAAGCTAACTAGTAGACGCTAATCCAGGGACTTCCCGGTGGGAGCTCATGTGGTTCGGATTTCTCCCGTCTCATACACCTCACTGCTGAAAGGGACGTTAAACTCAAAATTAACTCAACTCAACTTTAACCCAAGGGCGCACCGACCGAGGTCCATGGGTCCGGACTCCCAAAACTTTCTAACTCAACATACATTTGTATAGTTTCTTAATAAAACTATATTACTACTAAAGTATGGAAGGTAAAACGTCGTTTGCTTCCCGCGAAAAGTTGTAGTGACGTTTATGAGAAGTGGCGAACCAGCTTGGTTACTCGTGGTTCGCTGAGCGCGGTGAATGGTGGGTGGTGATTGGCTATCCTCTTACCACACCCCCAGTGACGTGCAGGTCCAAGCGCGGAAAGCCAACGACATTATACCTCCTGGACTATAAACAACTACTACAACTAAATATCTACTTGTTTAACAGGAAAATGATTGATGTAGCATGAAAATTTGTTCATACTCTTTCTCTTATAAAAACAATCTAGCTCTATCATTTTTTTTTTTCTGGTGGAAGTATTTTACAATTACTTATCGTCTTTTCGGGTGCAGAATAATACCCCTTCAATACTACAGAAGCGTAGTGGCTTTTAGTATTGGATCCATCCCCCCCCCCCCATCGTCGAAGATTGGAGCCCTCCCAACAAAAATTTCTAGGTGCTCGCCTGCTCTGATTCTCTAAGGCCTGTTACATTAGGAGTTGAATTTAGTTTAATTTTGCTACTGATTATTTAAGTATTTTTTGAATATAATTGGCGAGTAGAGAAATTTTACTAATAAGATAGGTGTTCATTATTTTTTTTTTTAAAAAAAAAAATATGTTTTCACATAAAATAACATAAGCTATACAGACAGAAACAATCTCATTACGTCACCAGTAATTTTAACACGTTTTTCTTACCTCCGAATACATAATTATCTAATTGGCATTACTTGCGAGCTCCCGGAAGGCAATCCCTGAAGGCCTCTTGTCCATTTTTAATTAAATTATATTACGAGTGAATACGTTATGTCGTTTCTGTGCTGTATATACAGTTCATATGTGTATATTGCCTCCAAGTTACAACTGCATTATTAGCAATGGCTTATGGCAGCATTAGCTGACTATCCGTCAAATGTTCCAAGGATATTAGCTTCTGGGCAATGACGCTTAATTTTGTCTGCATTATGACATGATTAATAAAATATTTCTTTCTTTTTTTTAAAAAAACGTACATTCCAATATGTGAGTGTGGTTATAAATAATAGTAGGAAAATAGTATCAGAGCATCCTATTAGTGAAATCCCGGGAGATGAAAAATATAAACGTATTTATTTAAAATAATAAATATTTTGGTTCATTATTTCATTTTGTTAACGATACTAGGCTGGTAGGTAATAATTCTTTCCATCTAGTTTGGTAGATGAATTCTTTGTAAGACAATCGTTTCTACTTTATTTCTTACATAGTGTCTGAACGTCAACGTACAGGGTTTGGCCTCAAAGCAAAGAGACTTGGTCTGGTTAAAAGAATTTACTGATCCGATCGGTACATATTGTTAAAAATTCCTCAAAATAGTCTCCTTGGGCGTCGATACACCGCTGCTTACGGGATTCCCACGCTACAAAGGATCCCTGGAAATCAGCTACGGTAACCTCTTTCAGAGATTCTGTGACAGCCCGTGGATTTCGCGAAAATTGTTGAAACGGTGACCTTTCAGGGTTCTCTTGAGCTTTGAGAACAGAAAAAAATCCTGGTGGGTCCACATCGGGGCTGTACGGTGGCTGTGACAAGATTGCAATCCCTATCCGGTTCAGGTAGGCGGTCACAACGAAGGCAGTGTGGGTAGTTTTCCACATGTTAAGGTCTTCGACGATGAATCTTACGCTCAAATGACAGTCTGAGTGCAGAAGATTTTTCACTTTGGCCACATTTTTGTCCAAAACATTCGTAAAATGGCGACCAGATCGTTCCTTGTCTTCAACAGTTTCCCGTCTGTTCTAAAAGTCACTGAACCACCGGAAAACCTGGGCCCTTAACAGGGCGTTGTCTTTGTAAGCCTCCTTGACCAAAATAAGCGGTTTTGAGCAGGTGAAGATTTTTAACAAAGAAAGGATTAGGGAAGAAAGAAAGCGGCCTGGTATACCATTCCCGGCATTTTGCCTGGTATGAATGAGAGAAATACAGGAAAAACCTCACACAAGATGGCTGGCTTGAAAAAAGTTGTTACACTTTTTCGACCGAGTGTCCCCACCGGGAATCGAATGTTGAGAGTTTGCTGGATCAAATGGGAAATAAATGATAGGGTATTAGAAATGGTAGGAGAGAGAACAATTTTATATATTATTAAGAACAGGAAGAGATACTGATTGGGACATTGGGTACGAAGAATCTGTATCATGAGGGATGTGCTGGAGGGTTAGATGGCAGGAATATGAGGAGGAGAATCACAACTCATTCCACTTAAAAACTCGATTTCAACCGGAAGTTGCGCTTGCCATTATGTTCGCCCGAATTGCTCATATAATGAAAAGTGTTTAGGCAAGGGCGCCCATGTTGTGGTTTCCAAGGGGGGGGGGGCAAGTATAAGCGACATTTCAAATGTAGTCTCAAATTTTGCGGTAACTATTCTAATATATCTATCGGGTTTTCGATCTTCCGAAGCACAATTTCCTCTAAAGGGAAGGGCAATCGCCCCATCTTTCCCCCCTGATGGGCGCCCTTGTATTTAGGATCCACAGTAAATAGAAACTCTTAACACAAATTAGTTCTAGCCATTTCTCTTATTAAATGATACAATTAATTATTCCTTTAAACCGCAATCATTATTGTACTAACCGAAAATCAATTCCAATATTTACAGATTACAACGTGGGTCTTGTAGAGCCCTCATTGTGATCCAGAGCTGCTCCAACGCCATCTGTTAGCGACCGGCTGGGCTAAGTCCAGCTTAGAGACAAAACATGTGGTCAGCATTCTGTTTTTAACAGGCGTGTCGGGAGCTTTCTAGACCAGTGTTTCTCAAAGTGTGGGTCGCGGGCAGTTTTCTTGGTGGGTCGCGAGAAGTTTTTCCTTTTAATTATGAAAATTTTATTTTGATGCAGAAACATACAGTATATTGTAAAAAAAGGTCCCATTCAGGAAATGAGAATTGGAAGCATTTGTTAATGAGGTGAAGAGTAAGTGGTTACTCAGAGCATTGCCCTGTTGTACAGTCAGTAGAGATGCTGAGGAAAGAGAATGGATAAGTCAAAAGTTTTTCACGGAGTAGAGCACCGCGTGTTATCTCTGTTTTACCTTTCTATGAAAAAAAACTAGAAATATGAATTACAGAATATAATTGGTTTGAAATAAACCACAATTACGTAGAACGACAATGTGTATTTGAATAAAAGTAGGTGGGTCACAGAATACATTTTAATATTTAATATGGGCCGCGGTAACAACAAGTTTGGGAACCACTGTTCTAGACCTAGTGATCGTTACCTCTTTTATTCACGTGACACCCCCAATTTGCCTCACAACTCAGGGTGCACACCGAAAATTGAGAAACACCAGTCGGGAATCGAACCCTGGACCACGCGGACGTGAGTCCAACGCTCTAACCACTAGGTGTCCCCTTATTGCATACACAATTATAGAAATTACGTACACTGAAAGGGCCGTTCCTATAAATAATTAACACATTTCAGGTAAAGAAAAATTTTTTTTTTTAAAAAAATTGAAAAGATACGTGTTGACGCATGCCTATAAAAATTCACCTCAATGATTCTATTGCGTGTCTATTACTAAATATGGCGAAAATGAGAATAAAATAAAGTCGGTGGTAAAGGGAAAAGAAATGCATAATGTATATATATGATGTAGTTGTTTACTTGCATTTAATGGAAGATATCATCAAAATATACTCTACCTAATTGCTCTGGGGTTATCATTAGTGCCTTTTTCTGTTGTCTTTTTTCACATACGAACCCCGCCCGTGTCGATCCTTAATACCCCCCACTGTCTCCCTCGCACACGCTTTGTATATTTCATATATTGTGAGTGTGTGTGTGTGATTGCATTCACATAGCAAATAAAGAATACAGATCCTGTATCATTATAATCATGCAATTTATTTCCCTGTCAACAAAACTCGTATGCAAGTTTATTTTCTTTTATTTTTGCACACCAATTAAATAGGTATAAATAACTGAGTGCTTTGTTTATTTTTCATGTAAAAGGACGATTCTACGCCACAGTATAAGGGATATGCACTCACAATTGAAATGTCCAATGACAATTTTTGATTACAGAAACACGTTGCATAATGCAGTTAACTAGTTTCAAAATAATATCCACGCTCTGCAGAAATCCAGTTGTTCGTGGTCTGTTCACAATGAGTTTTAAGCTGAATTGATTCATTGGTTCATAACTTCTATTAAGTTTCTTATGTTCTTTCGAAATTCATTTAATCTTACATAGATCGGTTATACAGGGTGAGCCAGCGGAAATGGGACACTTGAAAGTGGCAACACTGCCAAACTGAAGCGCATGGTGACGCTATAGTAACCGCGACGACTCGTGAGCCTGGGCGCTACACCAATCATAGAACTGCTTTCCGTCACGTGTGATGCATCGGAAGAATTCGGCACGATTCGTGGACCTGCCTTCCGAGTGCAAACTTGAGAAAAAGTGAAACAGCATAAGTGCACCAACAGTGTTGCCAAACTTAGAAGATATGGCAAACGAGCGACAAACGAATATCACTTAAGAGTCTTCATCCCGGCGAAATTAAAATACCGCTAATTTTACAGTAATTCTGTGATATCTTCAATTAGATAAAAAATAATCAAAATGTGGAACAAGAGCGCCCTAGACAATATTATTTTGCGTGAGGTACCGTTATCACAAGTCACTTAATGGCTTTCCGTTTTCAGCTGTTTAGAAACGCGAAAATAAATGCCGATTTTCAAAATGGCTCGAAATCGAAAGCAGATAAGTGAGTCGTGATAACGGTTGCTCATGTAAAATAATATTGTCTAGTGAGCTCTTGTTTCACTCTTGGATAATCGTTTATCTATCTGAAGATATCACATAATTACTGTAAAATTAGCGGTATTTTAATTTCGCTGGGATGAAGACTTAAAGAACTATAGCCATTTCCGTACGGGAAACTTTTAAAACATCTTTATAAATCCCCACCAAACTTCAACCACAAAGAAAAGAAATACGCACTCTCGTATGGGATTGATGCATCTGTAGCACTCATGTAACCCGCAAAATTGTAGCGAGCCGTCCCAGGCCGAAGAAATAAAATACAACAGAAAAATATATAATTATTAGTGATTGTAGATATTATCCGCACAAACCGGGTACGTCGCAAAAGGGATAGCACAAACACTGATAATCATTCGAATTAAACCGTAATAATAATAATAGCAAAATATAAAACTACGACAATATCAATAACAAAAAGAACGAAATTTAGTAGCAATCTGGCAACAATGCGGCTTCAGGAGATCCGTATAGCGCCCTGACGAGGGGTGAGGCTGACGACCGGAGCACATCCTCGCGTTCTATTGGATGGTGAAATTGGTAAATCTAGGTCAAGCTTCACGTCTTCTTGCGGCTACTATAGTTGCCATGCCGTCTACATCACAGAGGTCTGTCGTTTAATTTACCGTGAGTCGTTGGCCACAGTACACGTGTGTGTTCAAGCGGTGGAATCCTTTGTAATGTTGCTGTTCAGTGGGAGCTGTCACGTGGGCAGGATCACCATACGCTTCAGTTTGGCAGTGTTGCCACTTGCAAGTGTTCAATTTCCCGTGGTTCACCCTGTATTTTGCAACACGGTTAGTCGGTTGTGAGCATTTGCTTTATCCTTATGATCGTCATTTTGAGTAATTTTAGCTGATGTTTTACACGATATGAATGTTCCATGTTTTAACAATCAATTTGTGAATTCTATTCAAAGATTTGTTAACACATATGCCAAGTGAACTATATCTCTGTTACCTGGGTTCGCTTCTTAACATTTTACAGAAAGATATACAGTAAAAACGTAAGTGAAAATTATAGTGTACCGTCCAAAGGGTATATTTCACCTCTCTACCTTAGCTCTCTACTGAAACCCAGGGCCGGATTTAGGGAGGGTGCAAAGGTGCACTTGCACCCCCCCCCCCCTCGTTGTAAGTATACAGTATCTAAAGTGAAAAACTAGCAGTGAGTTTTGCAAAACTCAATAGTTTCAGTCAATTTTCTGAAGATTGAAATAAAAAGATTCAATGAGAGCAGACATTTAGCATTTCCAAGGCAATTCCTCATTCACACCACAGATGCCTAAATGTATTTAAGAAACTCAAATTTAATTCAAATGTACTGGCAGTTATTTGTTGCACCCCAAAAAATCCTGGATCCGGCCCTGCTGAAACCGGAAGTGATAGACTCACTACAACTTCCGTTCTCAACACTAATATATATAGAGCAAAAAATATGAGAGTCAATGAGAATGATTTTTTTTTTCTTTTTAATCAACTTCGCATTCTAGGAATAGGTACCGGAACCATCTTCTCTCTTAAACCACTATTCAAACCGGAAGTGACAGAAATCAATCATTTCCGGTTTTAACATTCGTCGCTATAGAGTAAAAGTAGTCATAGATAAGAAGGAACTGTGTTTTGCAATCAATAAAGTGTCATAAAAATACTTTTATATCTCCACTCTAATCTCCCTTATAAAACCGGAAGTGGTAATATATTTCTAGCATTTCCGGTTTCAACACTAAATGGTAAAATATCATGCGACACAAACTCCTTTACATAGTGTATTGTTTACATGTATTACTGCTGCTTGTTTTTAAACAGCATGTTTTATCGCTATCTTTTATCGCTCTCTTCCTCTTTGATAATCAACATTGAAACCGGAAGTGGTTGGTTTTATCTCTTCCGGCTTGAATACAAGATTAAAAGAGAAGATGTATCCCATTATTAAAACACCAAATCAATATCAAAACCCCATTTCTCGCCAGCTCTTATCATTTTGGTTCTGCTATTTATTAGAGGGAAAGGTGGTTCGATGATAGAGCGCTTATCTCTGGTGCGTGAGGTCCCTGATTCGATTCCCGGTCAAAAAAAGTTTGTGATAAACAACATCGTGTCCGTGGGTTTTCTCTAGATACTCCTGTTTTCTGCCACATTCTCATTCCAACAAATCTTCCATTATCATTCATTTGCCTTATTCTCGCTTAGCCTAGAAGGCATTTCCTCCCACATTCTTATTCCACCAATTCTCCCATTATCATTCATTTCCCTAAATCTCCCTTAGCCTAAAAGACATATCCTCCCACATTCTCATTCCACCAATTCTTCCATCATCATTCCTCCCACATTCTCATTCCACCAATTCTTCCTTCATCATTCATTTCCCTAAATCTCCCTTAGCCTAAAAAGGCATTTCCTCTCACATTCTCATTCCAACAAATCTTCCATCATCATTCATTTCCCTTAAACTCCCTTAGCCTAAACAAGATTTCCTCACACATTCCCATTCCACCAATTCTTCCATGATCATTCATTTGCCTTAATCTTCCTTAGCCTAAAAGGCATTTCCTCCCACATTCTCATTCCATTAATTCTCCCATTATCATTCTGTTGCCTTAAGGTTGGTTTAAAGGTACAAGTTTTACCGATAGATGGCACTACAGTCTTCGTATCTCTCCCATGTATTTTTGCCTTTCACGAAAATTTACGATTTCTCTTACAAATTTCAACCTAGAGACTTCAAAGTTTTAGAAAAGGAACTTCATAACGTATCGAAAGCAATAATCCGTGCCGATTTTTTATTTAAAATTTTCTTCGTTGTTGAAATGGTTTGATTGTTGGAATGGATATCCACACCTTTAACAATGACACTGCTTCAACAATGAAAAAAATTCACGATAAAAAAAATCGGCACGGATTGTTTCTTTTAATGGGTTATGAACCTTCTTCTCTAAAAATTCGAAGTCTGTAGATTGAAATTTGTAAGATAAATTGTAAATTTTCGTGAAAGGTAAAAAATACATGGGAGAGATACAAAGACTGTAGTGACATCTATCGGCAAAACTTGTCCGTTTACACTAAGCTTAATCACCCGTCTCCCTTAGCCTAACGGGGTAAACGTGAGACGTTAACTGAAAGGTTTTATTTCATTTTCAAGACAAATGGATAGACGGGCATTGCCGTCCTGTATGACGTCTTATCTTTATGCACTTTGAACGCACTTTCAATATAATTATAATAATCGCTAGTATTGTTGCTACTGAAGCTTTGCTAAAACCAAATCTTGATAATGGATGAACAATTGAAATTAAAATGCTAGAGAAGCCTTCTAAGATGACCTCGTTCCGATTTCACTTACCGTAAGTTGGCTTTTTGCCAATAAACTATGGAATTTAATTTCGCCACTGAATTATGAGGCGGAAAGACATTCTTCATTCCGAGTGAAGTTTTAAACAAATAGATGAAACAAAAACAACCTAATACTAGAAGTAGAATAGAAATATATTAATATTAACATACATTTATAATATATTGCTTTTTCTCGGTAGGGAACCACGTTTACCTAATATTTAAACCGCTGTTTTCTGGTGCAAAGCAGGGAAGGAGAGAGGGCAATTGGTCCCTAGCCGAGCTGGAGAAACACATATTTTATAAATATTTTTAAAAATAAATTGTATACTAATAAAAAATGTAAAATTCTTATGTTGATGACCTGCGGGTGGGGACGAGGGGCCCGGGACCCCCAAAGCTCATGTGGGTCCCTATTGTACTTATGAATATACAATATTTGGCATAATTTGAATGCAATTCGTCTTACAATCCTCATATATATATGCCTTCTGCATCTGAATGCTCCCCCAAACTTTACAGAGAAATCGGGGCCCTTGGATGGAGCATTCCCCTACCCCCCCCCCCCCTCTGTAACAAAATCGGAAAATTATGCTACTGGCTGTAACTGCTAGGTAAGACTTCACTCTCTCGATCAAATTGATGGTTACTTTAGCATTTACTTCTTCATTCATTGATGTAGCTGATAATACGTTCAAATTCCTCCTTGAGTGCTCCCACTGTTCGGAGTTTGTTTGCTTAGACATTTGAGATTTTACATGCTCCGTTAGGAACTTGTAACAAGGAGTATGTATATGACCTAGATTACTTGCTTCGGGAACTTTCACGCAAGCAAGATAATCGTCTCGTGGGTGTTAGCGTCATCGTGTTGAAACGATTTGCGATTTATATTAATTTTGTTTAAATGTACGCACAACAAAACTGGTAACTATGTTTTCTGTTGCCATCTCCAGTAACTCTCACGGCATTCCTACCCTCAACTTGAAAAGAAGTATGTTCCCATCACTACACCAGCCCAAAATCCACTCTACCGGTTACGTGCTGAATCACAAGACATCTTGCGTAAAACAAACAAACCTGGCATTCTTAAATCCAAATATTAACGCATTGTAAAGAAGTGAAAAATATTTGTCATTTTTCACCAAAAAAGACATTCTATGAAGCAATATTGTAAAACTTCTTTGTAGATAGAACTAGGTTAATCAAATCAGAGTCCAGAATCGATTCCCACTACCGTTCGCTTATAAAATCCTCTATAACAATAGAATTTACAGAAATACTTTACAACTCTTTCTCTAATTTGTAATATAGAAATTAGGTAGTCCTTGACCGTACGGTCGTGGACAGGATCTCTCTCTACAGAGCCCGAAGCAAGCTAAGCAGAGTGGCGTAGGAAACCCGAAGCAAGCAGTGAGGGGCTTAGAAGTCACAGAGCTCCGAAGCAAGTTAAGCAACTGAGGTAGGAATCCCGACAAAGTCCCGAAGAAGGCTAAGCCAGGAGAAAAGGAATAACCAAGAAGGTTTGGGTACAAAACCTCGCGGACCAAAACCTCGCCTGTCCAAAACCTCCCGGTTCAAAATCTCTCCATACCCAAATTCTCGCCTGCCAAAACCTCGCGGTCCTGATCTCTGGACACAGAATCTCGCCTTTTCTAAACTACGCGGGACATAATCTTGCCTGGGAAGAAATGTCGTCAGTATAAAACCTCGTCACGACGATTCCTTCGATGTAGAATGCTCTATATATTGCTATATGTATATATTTTGTAATACATGCTCTATATGCATACTTGCGTTAAAATAATGACAAGAAAATATTTTAACGCGTGCTTTGAAAATCTCTATATATAAAAATGAAAATAACTATGTCTGTGACATCATACCTCTTGAGCCACTCGACCGATCTTGATCAAATGTTCAACATAGATGAGGCTCGGGCCTGGGATGTCTTTTGTAATTTGACAACATAATGAAGTGAAGGGGGAGATATATAAAAATAAATAAAACTTAATAACTCTTGAACCAAGAGACCAATCTCGATCGAATTTGCCAGACAGATCAAATTACCGCCTGGGATTGATTTTATCATTTTGCTTTGACGGGAAGGCGGAGGGAAATGGGGAAACATATAGAAATACATAAAAAATAAATTGGCTGCGTTTGTGACTCAATAACTCTTGAACAACCCGACCTGTCTCGATCAAATTTTCAATATAAATGTAATTTGAGCATGGGATGGTTTTTATTTCACTTTGACGGTAACCTTAGGAAATTCTAACAAAATCGAATAATATTTATGAAAGTATGAAAGAATATCTGAGTTTTTACGCCCTCGATTATGTCCTGTAGGTTAAAGGAGACGTAGATGATCAGGGTGAAGGAAATGATGGATTGAAGAAAGTGGAAAAAATGGGAATACCCCAAGAAAGCCCACACTCACGATGTTTTGTATATTATTATTTAAATATTATTATTATTATTATTTGTAATATGGCATTGCATATTAAGAAACTCATTGGGTAAATTTTAAGGAAAGGTTTCATTCCGCAAATTTTGGCCAAGCGAGATTTTGGCCGGCGAGGTTTTGACCAGGCAAGATTTTGGCTCACGGGGTTTTGGACGGCAAGGTTTTGTACACGCGAGGTTTTAGCCCGGCGAGATTTTAGCCCGCGAGGTTTCGGGTGGCGAGGTTTTGGTCACGTGAGATTTCGGCCTGGCAAGATTTTGTTCCGCGAGGTTTTAGGCGGCAAGGTTTTGGCCACGAGATTTTGTCCGTATCCCACCAAGAGTTCCGAAGCACACTAGAGGATTTGAGGGTAGTTACCAGCTAGTGCTTCAGGTAAGCAAGAGAAGAGAGACCAGAAAACTGGTGCTGGTCCGCTGGTTGCTGTCCAATACATAAGCGTCCCAGACCGGCAGTGGCGATGCTGCTGCCCTGTCGTCATGTGACTTGTAGTAGGTGCTAGTGGTCCGTCTTCTGAAACTTGTAGTAATCCCACGTGGTGTGTAGTACTCCAAGGTAAATCATATGGTGACGTTTAACAACAGGAGCATATGATATTGTTTCTACACAGAAGCACGTTGTATATACATTACAATGTTAAATCTATTGCTTTTGTTGTGATACCTTTACCTACCGTCTTATATTCGCTACTCGAACACACTTTCTGTTCGCGGACGATCTTATAATATTTTCCAAAATTAATTCGATTCAGGACCGTGTAAAATTTTAAATGGACTTGTGTATTATTAAAAACTAATGTAACAATAATAAGTTAAACGAAATAAATGGAAAACTCTTTCCTTCGTCCGTAAAGAAAAACGTATCAAGCATGACCACTCTATAGCAGAAACTCTTTTATTTTTAGAGTCACCTATCTACGAGGGTGATTTAACTCTAACTGGCAACAGTGCTACGATTAGAGTGTCGTGTGGGCAAGAGACAAATTACGAACGTAGTGTGTTCCGTGGATGTGTACGAGTCAGTTCAACGCTGGTGCGGTCCCAGAGGATTATTAGAGGTCTGTGGTGAAGCTGCTCTACCGTATCGGACAGAGGCGAGATGGGCTGCAGCATTTCAGGCGGGGAGATAGTCAACAGACAAAATGCACGGTGGAGGGCTTATGCGAACGGCTACGGACGAAATTCATCTTGCAAGTCTACGGACACTGCTTGACGGTGATCGGCGTGGACTTGTAGTGAATTGGCGCAAGAGCTGAATATTTCTTCCGGATCAGTGTTCCGCATGCTAACACAAGATCTTGGCATGCGAAGGGTACCGCATGCTCTGGCCGAGGTTCAAAAGTGGCGTAGTTGGGAATGTGCGCGCCTACACCTTCAACATTACAATGAGGAAGGTGATGACTTCTTGTACCGCATTATTGCAAGTGACGAAACATGGGGAAGAATCTACGGGCCTGAATTGAAACGTCAGTCGAGTGAATGGCGCCACCCAGAATCTCCAAGACCGAAAAAGCTAAGGCAAGACCCAGCAAACGTGAAGGTGATGATGATAATGTCATGCGACCACGAAGGCATTATCCTGTCACATCAAGTTCTACCGGGCGTTACCGTCCATGCTTCATACTTCATTGACCATTTGCGACCAGTATTGCGGCGCAAACGTTCACACCTCCTGGAGTCTGAACCTCCAGGACCTCCTACACGACAATGAAAGATGCCATACAGCCTATCCAGTATAGACTGTTACGACGATGGGGTTGTTGGGAGGTACTGGAGCACCGGCCATACTCCTCGGATATAATCCCTTGCGATTTTGATCTTTTCCCAGAAATGAAAGAACCTCTCACGCGCAAACGTTTCAGAGACATTCCAGCATCGTTCGTGCCTTAGGGCGCACTGTCAACACCCTCTCACAAAGTGAGGCTTTGACAGGTATTCAACGGTTACCAGACATCTCGCGAAGGGTCAACAAACTGGCGGAGACTACATCGAAGGACTGTAAGCTTCTTGAAGTGAGAGATTCGCTACATTCCATTTCACAACTATGTTGCCACTTCGAGTTAAATGACCCTCGTATATATTAAAATGCTAGAAATGTTTATGTGTTTGTGACCATCTCGAAAACCATATGTGCCGTTTTCGCTGGTCGATTCCATATTTTGCGTAAATTTGCCAGTTCTAACTCAAATTTTCAGAAAACGTCTTTATTTTTCTATTCCACATTTTACGCGTCGTCTGGGCCCTATTAGTTTAACATTGCAACTAGGTTTGATACCTTGTGAAAGGCAACCAGTAGAGGAGCTACGTATAGCGGGTTGATGGACATTTCAGGCGCTATGCTTTAATCTGAATGACAAAACCTATTGCTAGGTTGCAATTTCGAAGACTTGTGGACCCACAATGAAGCGTATTCAGATATGGAATTATAAGAAAAAATATTTGCATTTGGTATCATCTATTGCCTATCCAAGTTTGCCACAAACTCACCCCAATATTCTTTATATTAAAATACTACATTTATATGTTTGTCTATAGCAATTCACTCCCTTTGAGAGTCTTCCTGTCTTTTACTTGTGCCTGTAAAGGGACTTACACAGATACAGTGAGAAGTGGAAAGGAGATTCACGCCGAAATTAAACTGTGCGCTGGGTAAATAGCGTAGGTTCAACTAATTTTAATAAAAATTATTTAAATTACTTACTTATAGAGAAACTTGTGTGTATCACAAATATGACTCATATTCAGACAATACTAAACTTCATTATGAACATTTTGAAATAACCACAATAGCATACAGGTCTTTTATTTTACACAAATTGTTACATGGTAAAATTGATTATCCCGATCTTACTTCGCATGTGCAATTGCATGTCACGTCAGGTAAAACTCGGACAGAAAGTACTTATACTTTTCACTGCAAATACGCAAGAACAAATATCCTCTCCAAATCTCCTATATGAAGGAAGAGTGTATCCTACAATGCAGTTGAAAGAATGTTCGTTATTGATTTTCTTTTCGCATGTCGGAGACAATATATGAGTAAACATTGAAATAAAGGTAATGTGTGTGGTAACGAAAATCTATAAATGCATAATTTTGTTTAAAGCTTGAACTGCAAGTAAATGTAATTCTATATGGAAACACTGTAACTGGGTCAAGGAATGGGATTAGAATTAGGATTTAGATTTCTGGGTTTTCGGCATCTATGGCATGTTAGCCCGTCACTTGAATTAGGATTAGGAATTAGATTCCTGGGCTTTTGGCATCTATGGCTATGCTAGCCCATCACTAGGATTAGGATTAGGGTTTAGATTTCTGAGCTTTTGGCATCTATGGCCATGTTAGCCCATCACTAGGATTAGGATTAGGAATTAGATTTCTGGACTTTCGGCATCTATGGAAATTTTAGTCCATCACTAGGATTAGGATTAGGAATTACGATTTCTGGGCTTTCGGCATCTATGGCTATGCTAGCCCATCACGTATTAAGGATAAAGTCCCTCGGTGATCACACTATCCGAGGAAAGGGAAGGAAGAAAGCGGCCTTGGACCTGTTTGTTAGGTACCATTCCGGCATTTGGTTAGTGTGAGTGAGGAAAACTCTGGAGAAACCTCACTCAGGATGAATGGCCTGAAGAGGCTTTTACACTGTTCCGACTGAATGTCCCCCACCGGAACGACTCGCACCAAAAACGAGAGCGTTATCTACTACGCTACGCGGAGCAATTGTAACTGGGTCTATCGCCCAGCTGATTGTGTTGGATAAACAAGTAACTGCCACGTGTACATCACGCGAAAAAGTTTGATTTGTATGTCGTCATATTTTCTCAATATTGAAACCGGAAGTTGTGGAAGATTTCTACCAGTTCCGGTTACAGTAGAGATATTAAAGTAGAGATGGAATATATTTTGAGACCTTTAATTAATAGCATAGAACAATTTTATAGCTATTACCGTTTTTACCTTACAGTGATCAACATTAAAACCGGAAGAGGTAGAGTTCAACCGTTTCCGGTTTGAATAGAAGGTTAATAGTGAAGATAGTACCTATTCATAGAACTCCAAATCGATTTAGAGAAAACACTCCTCGCTATCTATTACCGTTTTTTTACTCTAGAGCGACCAACATTAAAACCGGAAGTGGTTGAATTCAACCATTTCCGGTTTGAATAGAGAAGATGGTACCTATTCTTAGAACCCTAAATTGATTTAGAAATAAAACACTTCTCGATTGACACCGGAAGTTGTAATGCATTTCTATCCTTCCGGTTTAAGTAGCGAGTTATGGCTGGAGATTAAATATATTCCTGGAATGCTTAATCGATTGCAGTAAACCATTTCTAGCTATCCTTACCAGTTTTCTGTATAGTGATGAAAACGTGAGAATCGAAAATCGTTAATTTCTACCATTTTCAGTAATTTAATTATATTACCTCCATTAGCAAACTCCATTCCTAATAGGGATGCGCACGAGACAAGATTTGTGGTTGTCTCGTCTCGAAAATATGCTGTAAAAGTAATGTCTCGACTCGAAAAATGTATATTTTTACTATTGGAAGAGCCGTGTCTCGACTCGAATTTTGTCAGGAAAATCCTGTCTCGACTCGTCTCGTGCGCATCCCTAATTCCTAACATTTTGATCTTCTGCATTGTGGCCAAAATTAATGGTAATCCATCAAGTTGTCCTTATTTCTTTTTCTTTTACTCTCAAACGCACAGACACGCGGACAATAGGTTAAACTAAACTCCCTTAAGAGTCTTCATCCCGGCGAAATTAAAATACCGCTAATTTTACAGTATTTATGTGATATCTTCAAATAGATAAAAGATAATCGAAATGTGGAACAAGAACGCCCTAGACAATATTATTTTGCATGAGAAACCGTTATCAAGACTCACTTATCTGCTTTCGATTTCGAGTCATTTTGAAAATTGGCATTTATTTTCGCGTTTCTAAACAGCTGAAAACGGAAAGCCCCTAGGTGACTTGTGATAACGGTACCTCACGCAAAATAATATTGTCTAGGGCGCTCTTGTTCCATATTTCAATTATCTTTTATCTATTTGAAGATATCACATAATTACTGTAAAATTAGCGGTATTTTAATTTCACCGCGATGAAGACTCTTAAGAATTTATAAATATGTTTTTGAAGTTTTATTTTTTTATGTTTAAGGTTGATGTTTCTTTTGGAGTTCCAAACTATGCATGCATAGGTGTCGGAATTCTCATAGAACCAGAGATGCTGTGGGCCAATGAAAACTTGACCCATGACCCACTAACCCACAACCACTATGACCCACCAACCACCGTGACCCACTCTGACTCACCAACCACCAAAACCCATCGTCATTAACTCTGATCCATGATCTCTGCCGTCCTCTCCACTGACTAAAGAATTTATACACTTGTAATAAAACAAGGCTATGAAATTATCACTAATCGGAGTTTGAATTTCTACGGTCAATCGCTCAAGCACCGTTCTCGTATTACAATACCGGTGAATCTAACGTTTACGATATAAAATGGTAAAGTGTTTGTTATGGGCCATATTACGATTAATTTCAATTTAATTATCATATATAATTTTTCCTTGTTGAATTACAGATACTTTTCAGTGTAAAATAGGATGAAACTCTCAAATCAAGGCAAAGTATTCCAACGTAAAGGAGAAAAAAGAAAAAAAGCACTGTAGAATTCGATTGTGTCTCGTAATGCAAGTAGTAAGTCCTATTGCTATTATTACAATTACAAATATCAATATCCAAAAGTCCCTCAAGTTTTTTTTTTCTCTTAGATATACTTATTTCACGTAAGTAAATATAAAAAAATGAAAAAAGTAAGAGAAATGGAGGCCTTGAAAGTAAAACGTAGACAATGTTCAAAATATGCTATTTGCTTGTCTACAATGCACTGAACTCAGTGGGTCAAAGTGAGTCACGGTTGGTGTTGGTCACAGTGGGTCACGTCTTGTTGTCCTACGACTAACTGACCCACTCACAAATCTTGACCTACTTCACCAAGGGCGCCCATGTTGTGGTTTCCAAGGGGGAGGAAGTATAAGCGATATTTCAAATATAGTTTCAAATTTTGATGTAACTAATGTAAAAATTCTATTGGATTTTCGATATTCCCAAGTACAATTTCCTTTAGGGGGCAAGCGCCCCACCTTGCCCCCCTCTTGATGGGCGCCTTTGCACTTCACCCAGAACTCACTGAGCCACAGAATTGCTATGTCCGTCCGTTCTTCCGATAAGTGACGTCGAGAACCGGTTTTCTGCAATTGATTCAGCGTCCCATGAGTAAGTTCTATCTCCTCCGTTAACCCTTTACTGAAACCGGTAGTAATAAAAATCAACAATTTCCGGTTTCAATGTTGGTCGCCATAGAACACAAAACGGTAATAGATAACGACAAGAAGATTTTTGAAATAAATTTAGTAGCTTAAGGGGGCAGACTACTAAATATTTTTGAAAAGCTAACAATTTTTCTTTTGCCCTTTTTTTGTAAGTGAAAAGAGATAATGAAATGCAACTTACCTCAATAATAGATAATGTTATTCTACACCTGAAAATACGAATCGGAAGAATTTTCAGTGTTGCCACCCATAGAAATTACAGTGTGACCAGAATTTGAATTACCCAAAAATCTCAGTTGAGGCAACGACTAGAAAAATGGACTCAATGGTAATTGATGACTTATCACGCTGTCTTGTGTTTCTTGTTAACTACTTTTTAAATAATATTTGTATTCTATAATAACTTACATACGTTATTACAAAATAAATAAGTTAGTACAAAATAAATACAAATATTATTTAAAAAGTAATAAACAAGAAACATAGACAGCATGATAAGTCATCAATTACTGTTGAGTTCATTTTTCTAGTCGTTGCCTTAACCTTGAAATTTGGGTAATTCAAATTCTGGTCACACTGTAATTTCTATGGATGGCAACACTGAAAATTCTTCCGATTCGTATTTTCGAGTATAGAATAACATTATCTATTATTAAGGTAAGTTATATTTCATTATCTCTTTTCACTTACGAAAAACTGACAAAAGAAAAATTGTTAGCTTTTAAAAAATATTTAGTAGTTTGCCCCCTTAAGAAAAGATTCAATCTTCTTCCGTAGCTCTCTGCTAAGACCGGAAGTGGTAGAAATTTATTCCTTAAGAACTTTATTCTGTTTCCATACCTCTATTGTAGCCAGAAGTTAGAGATCTGTTGCTATATTGAATCAGCATAATTTGGAAGTCTACCGTAATTTCGCAACTGTGAAACGAAACTTACTCAGTGGCATATCTAGCCCAGGGCCAGAGCGCCAAAAACCCCAGTTTTATGTATGGCAATAAATAAATAAATAAATAAATAAATAAATAAATAAATAAATAAATAAATAAAGCTATTATTTATATATTTTTGAAAGTTCATAGTAAACTCATGATATACCTATCATAATCTGGGTTTTGGCCTGCCCCTTCCCTCGTTTATACCTTCCAGATCCGCCACTGACCATAGTTTCACATCTGTGAAACGAAACTGGCTCGTATTAACCCCTTGCGCACCAGGCCAATTTATTTATAAAGGAACCGTAATACCAGATTATTACATTCTGTTTAATAAATTTGCTCACTAGTTAGAAGGCTGAATTATACAATATACAACTAGATTATACGTAGTAATTACTCCATTTATGGTTTTCTGAGAAATACTCAATGCTGCAAAATGCAGGATTTTCTGGGCAGCCAGTAACAATTATAACTCAATGATTACTAATGCCATCTAGTGAGTGTAAATAAAGGCTAAAAATATCGAGATGTGAAACAATCACGGCTTAGAATACCAGATAACAATTATACACTGTGTTTAAGAATACCAGGTAAAAAGAGAGTTAAGTCTATGCAATAATACCACGAACGTATGCAGGTACGTTCATGGTATTTATGTGCGACGTTACAAAAACGTAAGCACGTACGTTCCTGGTGCGCAAGGGGTTAAACAAGAGCTATTTTAGATAAATTTCTGTTTCACAGCATGATCAATCTTTCTTTGATGATTGCTCAATCATCCAGATTGCATTCAGAACTTATTATTCCAGATATTTAGAGTTTCACTGGATCTGAAAAATAATGTTACCGTATACTTTTGAATCCGTTTTGTAAAGTGTCGTTTACTCGTCTGTGACCATTCCATAAGCAAGTTCAAACAAGTATAGTAAAAGAAAAGTCTTTCTCCCTCCTCTCAAATCTCCGAACGCTTATATACAGAAGAGATTTTTAAAAAATAAAAATAAAAAAGGGAGAAACGGATAAGATGAAAATAAAAAAAAATCTCCGTACCTATATTTGCAATTCGTTTTGATGACCGGTGCGGCCACTGTGCGCCGCTGCTGTTTAGTTCTTCTCTGACTGAGAGAGATGATGACGCTCTCTGGCATACACACACTCAGTATCCACTCCCTCCCCTATGAATGGTGAAATAGGTTCGTCCCACTTGATGTCACGTGACTTCAAAAGGGCGATTCGCAGCCGAAACTACAGAAGCAATGTGATCGCGAGAGCAGTTGCGGTGTGGCCGTGAGAGGATTTGGAAGTGTAGCGGTTTCACTTTGTACGACGACAAACCGAAAAGTGATTTTTGTCTCTTTGAGTTTTTATAACATAACATAAACCAGGAAAGTTAGTGCTTTTAGTGATTTGTGATCGACAAACACAACAGATTAAGTTTCTTCAGTTTGATTTGATTTGTTTCCCGTTTTTATTTTTAAGTTTCGTTAAGCAAAACCAAAACAAAAAAATTGGCGTTTACAAGTGTTCATATTTGATTTTTTGTTCCTATTGAGTTTTTTCACGTTTTTTTTTCAGTGTGCGTGTTGTTAATTTCTATAAAAAAAATTATTTGCTGTCAAATATTATCTTGAAAACAACAGTGTTTTTTTAAAATTATTGTTGCTTTTTTTTCTCCGCTGAATTATTTCTCAAAATTTGTTTTCATTATTATTATTATTGTCAGGGCAAAAATTGTAGTTTTAACACGACCACAGTAACTGTAGATAAATTACTTAAACTTGCAAATTCTCGATTTTCGCAGCGTTTCGTTGATGCAACGTGATTTTGTCCGAAAGTGATTGGAACAAATATGTGATTTACTTCCTGAAACATAACCGGGAAACATTTGGTAGAAATATTCAAAATACTCCACGATTTTCAAGAAATAATTACCGCACATTTTTTGTTTCATCAGAAAACAAATCGAGTAAAAAATTTATTAAAGTAACCGTCAGAGTGCGCTGATAACAAAGAAAAAAAACGGGTTTGTAAATCGTAGAAAGAAAAAAATAACTAGTTTTTCAACAACAACAAAAAATACTACTAACGTCGAATATCAAGTGGTTATTTTTTAAGTGATTTTGTGTGAATCTATTGTGTAAGAATATTCAAGCTTTTCACCCCAAGCAACGCGCCGCAGATTTTTCTGTTTCATCCGATATTGTTCAAGGTAAGTTGTTGTTTACAGGTTTCAAACAATTCTGATTGTAAGTAAACGTTAGTAATTTACTTCAACATGTATATACAAGTATTAGACAATACTAATAAGCTGTTGAGAGTTACTTTCATGTGAAAAGACTTTTCAAAATAGAATTGTATCGTTTTTAAAACTAACGTTTCAGTCAGTTTTGTTTTAATTATTCTCAATTTTGTTTATATGTGCCATCTACTGTTATTGAAGAAAAAATAAACTCGCGTCAGGTTGTTATCATATTTTTGAGGGTGCTGATATGGATCAAATTTGAAACACAAAAAACGTACAAAAAATACAAGTACCTGTATTTGAATAAACGTTGTAAAATATGTCAGTGACTTGCATGAAAGTAGCATACCACATGTTCTATGTATTACCATGCGCGTTTAACACTAAAGGAAAATGACCGAAGTTCCATTATCTTTAGGTAAGCCGTTATTTTTTTCAACAACTTTTTATTACGCGACCGAGACAGATAAATTCTCGTAAACACAATTTCAAAACAAATATTTCTCCGGCGCACGTGCAAGTTGGATTTTAACCTTGAAACTGCGGACAACTATAATGAAAGTAAAACTTTCCTTTTAAAAATGCCATCTTCTGGGATCGATTTCTGTATAGTGCAATATTAACAGAAGAGATGGCACTTTTCGTAATAAAGTCAATAAAATTTTTGCAGGATTTTGTCAGTTTTATTGGATTGTGCTTTATTGTAATTATAAAGTATTTGCTACGTTAAACCTTGAAAATAATATAATTCAGTACAGTACGATCAGCCGTTGAGGAGGGAAAGAGAAAGGAAACTAAATACATATAGGTATTTCGATAAAGTTAGGACACATTTATCTCCGTAATTTAAAACACTTCAAAATAAACAAGAATTTGGTCTCAGATTATAGATTATTAAGTCTCAGCAGGAGTTTAATTTATATATTAAAATGCTAGAGTTATAAGTTTGTCTCCAAAGAAAAGTTTCGATGTTTTTCTTCAATTATTTTGACAACGAGATCTCAAAAACCACAAGTGCTAGAAACGTGCCGTTTTCACTGGTCGATTCCAAATTTTATGTGCATTGTCCAAATCTTAATATTTAAAAAAAACGTGGCCATTATTTCTTTGTTACTTTTTTTAGGGGTACACTTGAAATGTTGAAATTTTTAAAAAAGTAAAGTATCATATCCTACCAGTTATACATTCCAACACAGCATAGTTGTATACATGGGTTGTATATCTCCCAATCGTTTGTTTCATGCCAAATAATAACGAAAAACGAAAAATGGAAAATAACCATTTCTCCAGGATAAGATGAATCTTTATTGTTTGGAGTGTTTTGTACAATGAACTCCATATATCACTGATATTATAAGAAATTGTATAATTGTAAGATATTTGCTTATTACGTACTGCATGCAAGAAGAAAGAAAACACTGATCATAAATGAATTAGAAACTCCAACCGAAAGTAGGGTCAATCTTTCAAACGGTGCGAGATATTGAAAAAAACCTCCCCTTTATGGTACCCCTAGCCGATTTTTATCGACATGTCTTTCACTTGTGTCTGTAAATGGACATGTATAGATGTGAGAAATGACAAGGAGATTCATGCTCATATATGAGTGATGCGCTGTATAGAGCGTGCACGTTCAGCTAGTTTTATTTTAAAGTAATACTTTATTGCAAAGACTCAAACATCGTTTTTCCACTTATCATTCACGCATACAGATGCTTTCTAAGTGCATATTAGTTCGAGTCCATCTCGCACCAAGCACTAGTGGATTCAGAAGAGGTGTTTGGAGGGGGGCGGATCGTCTCCTGGAGGATTAATATAGGCTTAAACTATGGGGTTTTGCGTCAAATCAGAGTAAAGTATTGCAATATTTTATATATATCTAAGCCTATAAAAAGGTACCCTTTTGGGGGTCACCCCTACCATCCTCCCCGTGGATCCGCCAGTGACACTAAGTCGACTTTGTGATGGACAAACATGGTATATGTGGGTTTTCTTGGAGCTCTCCCGTTTCTCACTTCTACATTCCACTATTTCGTTTATTATCATTATCACCAGCTTCCGTAGCCTCGGAGCATTATGGTGGGACGTTTAAATTTTGAAAACATAAAAGAAAGAAATACAGGTTTCCAGAGCCTACGTAATGAAATTTTAACTTCCTACTATTACATGTACAGTAGATTGCACTGCTTTGTGATGAACAAACACCGTGTGCATGGGTTTTCTCGGGGTTTTCCCGTTTCCTCCCACTTTCTTAATCTACCATTTCGGTCATCTCTCATCATCGTCTTCTTTAGACTAGCCGTCATAAACGTGGGACGCAAAACTTGAAGATTTCATTTCATTTCAATAGATTACGCTGTTCAGAATACAAATAAAATAAAATCATGAGTGGATATTAGACACAAACACTGTCAATATCTTCCAGCAAATTTGTCCAAGTATGATATTAATATGCTGTGGTTGACTTGTTTGTTGCCCGTAATAACTGGATTCGACTTCCGGTCCAAGAACGTAAAATTTCCCGTATTGAACCAACATATGCATCAATTTATTTGTTTGTTTATTAAAGTGTAACGTTTTAGTTTCAATCCCGAGACTATATTAGGCGTGAACCTACAGTTTAAAGTGGAATCTGAACTATAATGTAATGCGTTCAAATTTTAATGATCTCCAATAGAGAATCTAAACCGGAACCACGTGCATCAGGCCACTATACCAACTGGTAGGGTATAGAAGCAGTTAAGAATTGCTTAAATTAAGAAGGTAGGAAGCTTCGATCTAGAAAGCCAGAAATCGTGTCAACGGGAGTCGATGTTCTAACCACACACTACAGAACTAAAAGCTCCCTGGCTGACCGTAGCAAGTTCTGAGAATTTAAGTTCACTTTGATTTTAAAGAAATATTTCGGTGAGAATATTTGGCAGAGTGGTTTCATTAACTAAGGCTGAAATTCCTATTTCAACGTCGCTCTCGTATCATATTCGGAGGCTTGTCTTAGAGCTCCTTCGTGGCTAAACGGTTATCGTACGTGGGAGACCCAGATTCGATTCCCGACGGGAGCTCGTGTGGTTCGGATTTTACGTTAACCCTTAAGTACTACGCATGTTTTTTTGTCACATTACTACTACGCGGAGTCTGTCAGACTCCGAACAATATATTGCGGAAAAACTACCGACACGTTGTTAATTTTCGCATATACACTCAATATAACCAAGAAGGTAGAAGAAGTGACAATTTGGAGAGGCGGTAGAACAGGAAGTAATGGCAAACCGCGTAGTACTTAAAGGTTAATCAGTAGGTCCCGTCTCATATAGCCTCGCTGCTGAAAGGGACGTTAAACTCAACTCAACTCAGAGGCTTGCCTTTAAGCTTTCCTGGGATAACATAAGTCTTCAATTTAGATTTCAACCTTTTGAACGCGACTTATTTTACTGAGTATGTTCACTGTCCTCCAAACACAAACTATAGAACATTGTAATCTATGTAGAAGATAAGATATTGTTTAAATTATTAGACGCAGGATCCACAAAAGTTGAAATGAAATGTTCAAACACACTTTTTTGTTCTTTTTTTCCTCCGAAGACACGTGGCAATAACGTTATCATTGTTTATCGGAAGAAATTTACACATCTTCCTCTCCTTCAACCGGCATTAAAATGATATTGGGGCCGCGGTGACTCAGTGGTAGAGCGTTTTCACCTCTGGTACCTGGAGTCCTTGGTTTGATCCCAGTTCGCGCCAAGTGACAAATGAGGACAAACACCATGTATGTAAGTTTTCTCGAGGTTCTCCCGTTTCCTCCCACTTACTTAATTCCACCAATTCATTCATTTCTCATCATTACCGTCTCCCTTAGCTTAGCCGGCATAATCGTGGGACGTAAAACTTTAGATTTCATTTTCAAATGATATTTATTAAACTGAGCTAGATATACACACAATAAAAGTTATTTCTAATGTTAATGTACGACGTGATAATCTGTTATTACGGTGAGTAAGTTCATCTATTGTATTCTGTGTTACGGTACTAAATTTCTCATTCGAGGGTTGTGAGATCGATTTGTGAATTCTTGAGGCAACTATTGGTTATTTTATCCTCTGATAAGCATATTAAGAGGATTTCTTTATTGTAATTAATACGTAAATAGGAAATATTTTCTTTCTTTCTTTTCTTTTTTCTTTTTAATTAGTTTTAACGTTCCTCGATTATGCTCCAAAGTTAAAGGATACGATGATAATGATAATGTACGAAAATGTGGAATGAAGGAAATAGAAGAAAAAATGAAACCCCTTTTTAAAAATACACAAACACAGCGTGTGTCCACCACAAAGCCCATTTGCCGAATAGGAATCAAACCAAGAACCCTAGGGGAGAAAATGTTTAACAATAATAATAATATGAAATGGGAGCATTAATTTTCCATCATCATCATCATCATCATCATCATTGGTATTCTGCCATTATTGGCAGGTCACTTGACGAAGCAGAGAAGCTCCCATGCACCACGGTCTTCCCCTACCCTTTTCGTCTTCACATACGATTTTTTCTGTTTTGATATCGTTAATTAATTCTAGTATTCTTCGCTTCTTCCCTCTCTTTCCTACCACCATACCCTCTAGCACATCCCTCATGATACATTTCCTTCTTAGCCAATGTCCCAACCATTTTCTCTTCCTCTTCTTAATAATATCTAAAATTGTTCTTTATTCCTCCACCATTTTTAACACATGGAAATATTAAACATTTCTTTCCTATAACTTGGAAGGCGCTTAAAATCGCAGTGTCTCTAAAGCTGAATTCTTAACTGAGTTACTGACATAATGCATTTAAAAGTTATATATATACCATTCAGAAATGTGTCAGTTTACATGCTTTGATATATAATCTTTGGTGTATATAATTTTTTATCATTGCAGTGATTCGTTCGATTAATTTACACGTAAATGTGCATATTCCACTGTATTATCTCTTCGTTTTATCAAAATGAAATTAAGTTTGTAGTGAAAACGAAATATATATATAGGTTTTACGTTCCACGATTAGCTTGCTAGGCTAAAGGAGACGGTAATGCGGTGAGAATTGAATGAAAAGTTGAATAAAAGAAAGTGGGTGAAAACGGGAGAGTCCCGAGATAACCCACGGTATTTGTCCACCACATAGCTCACATGGCACGAGCTGGGATCTAACCAAGGGCTCCATGCATTAGAGGTGAACGCTCTACCACTGAGCCACCGCGGCCCGTTATTAACATCCTTTAGATCAGTGGCAGATCTAGGCCAGGGCCGGGTGGCTAGCCCCCCCCAATTTTTTAAGTGACAAAATAATTGAAGCTATTATTTACATATTTTTTGAAAGTTTATATATACCTATCATAGTCTGGGTACTGGCTACCCCCCCAGTTTTTACCTTCTAGATCCGCCACTGCTTTAGACTAAGGGAGACTGCGAATAATTGGCGGAATGAGAACGTAGGAGGAAACGAGAGAACCCGAGAAAACCTACTACAAAATCACATGGTCTGGAATCGAATCAGGGACCTTCACACCAGAGGCAAACCCTTTATCACTGAGCCATCGTGTCCCCTCCTCTTCCTCCTTTGGCTTTATGGATACATAACACGTTTGTCACTAGTTGCTAAAATTAAAAAAATAAAGTCAGTGTTTCTGGTGACTCAGATGTAATAACACAAAAGCAATTCACTTAAGAATTACTTTGTTATGACTAAATGCAAACCAACGTGTAGTGTGCGTTAACAGCAATGTCTGGACCAATACCAAACAACATACACGATCAATACATTAGCATTCAATGTAATTACTTACACTTCAGACGATTTGAATACAGTGCCCTTGATCACATCAGAACGTTTGTAAAATTAAATCATTCAACAGTCATTTTGATTAGATTTCGTTGTATTTGCATTCCTTGCAAACAGTACTTAGAAATGAAATACATATATAATCGCCAGACTATAATTCAAAGGTCAAACATTTGTATAATGGTGGCCTAGGGTGGCCAGATGTCCTGTTTTTGGCCGGACAGTCCGTCTTTTGGAGGTCTTGTCTCGTTTCCGGCTTAGTAGTCGAGCCGGACGCCCATTTGTCCTGTTTTTCAGTTGTCTCATTATAAATGTTTAATTTTCCATTATTCTGATGGCTCGATGAATCCAGACATTTCAGAATTTGCAAATTATTATCAGTGCATTTTTTGTAAGTTGTAAAGTAAGAAAAGTTTAGTTCCAAAATTTCGAACTTTTCGAACGTGCGAAAACGACCAAGTGAAAAAGGTTTTGCGAATTTAAAGAAAGTCGGTTTATGTACTCTTTTTATACAAAGTAATAATGCTTACTGCGAACGGGTATTTTCCAGTAGCGTAGAGTGCTATGAGACATTGAGACACTGTCTACCCTTTCAAAGTAAAAGAACATAGGTTTAGAATTTCCTTAATAATTAGAACTAATATTCATTTCATGTTGAAGAAAAATATAGAAATACTAGAACCAGCGATAGCTTGATTAATAAGAATAGTAGTAGAGTCTTTCTAAATAATTTTACTTTTCAAAACTCGGGGGAAAAAAGTTCTATCTCCGTCAAACAGGCTGCACAGAGACAACAAGAAATGTGTCTCAACGCGGCTGAAACAAATACACTTGAGAAAGCGGCGCGCGCATGTGGCTGTAGGCTTCTCACTCGCTGAAACAATCTAGCAAAGAGACATCGGGCAAAATGTCTCAATAACAGTAATGCCATCTTAGCAAAATGATACCATTTTAAATCCAGTATACTTGTCATTCTTCCTTTTAGATATTCAACCATATTGCAAGGAAAATTATTAAGAAATAGAAGGAAATAAAAACCTAAATTAATAACTACCTTAAGAAGGTTTTATCGATACAGTAATTCATATAAATCTTTCATGATCTAGGTTCAACTTCTGTTTACCTCGCAATACCAGAGCGTATCAACACTAGGAAAGGCAAAAGCAAGAGCAGGAGATTTTGTAGTCTGCTATTTTGTTGTTGTTTTTAAAATTGTTAGGTAAATTTGTATTTGGGTCTGTCTGAGTTAGTTATTTATTATGTGCAAATCAAATGATTGGAAATAGATTTACTGCACCAGTTGTTATTAAATGGCATGTCTAAGCTTAACTTTAATAATAGCTAATTTATGAGTTTACTTTTTGAATCAGGAATTGTGCAAAGCTAATTGGAAGATTATACATAAAAGTAAATTATTAATTCAATTTAATGTATTTAGTGTATATACCGAGATTTGTCAGAATAAATTTATATCGATATATTGGTTTAATTTAATCGCTAAGGAATGTGTTCATTGAAATTAGTTTTCTGTACATTATATGTAGTAGTGCAACCTCGCGAAAATAAGTTTCTAATGAAATTTAGTTAGGAGTTTGTAAAAATTGTTACACTAAAAATGTTCCTTTCGGAAATTATTATTAAAAGAGAGTTCCTATAATTTTACTCATTCAGAGGTTTTCATCAGGAAGTAAAAACCTTAAACTCGTAATTTTATTAGGTTCTGGATATCGATGCGATATTTTGCACCATGTGTCTGCTCTTTCTAATAATATATTAAAAATGAAATGAAATCTTTGAGTTTTACGTCCCACGGTTTTGACGGCTGGGCTAAAGTAGAAGGTGATGATGAGAAATGAATGAAATGGTGGAATTATGAAAGTGGAAGGAAACGACAGAACCCCAAGAAAACTCCACACACGGTGTTTGTCCACCACAAAATTCACTTGGCGCGAACTGGGATCGAACCAAAGACCCCATGCACCACAGCCACCGCGGCCCCAAATACTTGATAATTTTCATATATTTGGATATATGTGGAGTATAAACATGTGGATTTCAGGTTACAAGAGACGTCAAACTATCTCAATATTGATATGAGGTTTAAAACTGCAAATAACTCCAAAACAAATAAAGAAAATGGTTAAATCGAAAAGTCAAAAGCTATTGTTATTATGGAATAATGTAAATGGAAAAAAATTGTAACAGGTGTTTAAAGAGAAGCCTCGGTAGCTCGGTAGCAGAGCAGTCACCTCTGACGCGTAGGTCCCTGGTTAGATTCCAAATCCCACCAAGTTGGTTTTATACGGGAAATACACTGTGTGTGTAGATTTTCTCGAGATTCTCTCCCACTTTCGTCAATCCACCACTATCATCCAACTCATCACCATTTGCCTTAGTCTCAAAGCATAATCGTGGAGCACTGACTGAACTCTCTCTCTCTCGATATATATCCTGTCTACCCATTGCGAAACTTAACGCTACGCTACTGGTATTTTCATTAAGAGTCTTCATCCCGGCGAAATTAAAATACCGCTAATTTTACAGTAATTATGTGATATCTTCAAATAGATAAAAGATAATCAAACTGTGGAACAAGAGCGCCCTAGACAATATCATTTTACATGAGATACCGTTATCACGACTCACTTATCTGCTTTCGATTTCGAGCCATTTTGAAAATCGGCATTTATTTTCGCGTTTCTAAACAGCTGAAAACGGAAAGCCACTAGGTGACTTATGATAACGGTACCTCACGCAAAATAATATTGTCTAGGGCGCTCTTGTTCCATATTTTAATTATCTTTTATCTATTTAAAGATATCACATAATTACTGTAAAATTAGCGGTATTTTAATTTCGCCGGGATGAAGGTTCTTAATGAATGCTGCTTGGACAAAAGAACGCAACCGACTTAATATCTGTACGTTTAAGTCCTTACTTCAAGTTTGTTTCAACTTTGAAAAGAAAAAAAAAAAAAAAAGAATGGAACGTGCAGTAACATATTTAGAGAATTCTTACAGAACAAGCGTATTGAAAGCCGCTCGAGGAACAGAGAAGTTACCAATGAGGTAAGAATGTTAACATGTAAATGTAGCTTTTCCAGCTTGCTTCAGCCAAAGATGCATGAACGCAGTTAATTGAATTGACATATGTACAGGAAAAGGTTTACGAATTCATAAAGTCCGGCTTTCTAACAGTGGCCGATCTAGAAGGTAAAAACTGGGGGGCATTATGGCGTGATGCACCTTAAACGATAAGAATTTACTTGATGATGTTTGTGTTAAGGGGTCGTCCACATATTACGTAACGCGGCAAAAGGGGGAGGGGGTTAGGTCTTGCATTACAAAGTGTGACAAGGAGGGAGGAGGGGGTTTAAGTCTTCGTTACGTAACGCACGTTACACAGTTATTATTTTAAAATAAAAATAAACGTTGCTTTGTCAGTGATTTATATTTCTATTTGAAGTTAAAAGATGAGTCGATTTCCTTAGGAAAACGACAATATGCAATTTCGAAGAATTAAGACTTCTTCATTAAACAATTTTATGAGGTTAAAATATTATTACAGTACTACCACTTTCTAATACTTTGATTTATTAGCGAAAAAAAAAACACTAGAAATGTATCCAGAATACAAGCATTTTGTAATAATAAGTTCCATCATTAAAAATAGATTTTTTTAAAATTGTAATAACCACTAAAATAAGCAAAATTAATGGAAAAAACAAAAATCAAAAAGATGACAAAACAAAGGGGTTCGGCCTTGCGTTACAAAGTGTGACAAGGGGGAGGGAGGGGGTAAAAATTGGTCAAAAATAGCGTTACGTAACAGCCCCTAACCTGTCAGGGCCTTTCTCGCACTGTTCTCACAAAGGAACTAACACTATGAGGTAATTGCATCACGTGAAGACACAGGCTATAGTGTAATTTAATATAATACAGAAATTTAAATGAAGTTCGATACATTACTACGACGCCCACATTGGGCCGCGATACTTCTGGGAGTCCCGACGCACAGTTTGAAATTCATGGATAATTTAATGAATGTTTTCAAAGTGAAGCGCATTTGATTATCCAAATCGGGGAAGGGGCCACAGTAGCTCCGTAGTAGAGCGCTCAACTCTGGTGCATCTGGTCCTTGATTCGATCCTAGCTAGCGTGAAGTGAGTTTTGTAGTGGACAAACACTGTGTGCGTGGGTTTCCTCGGGGTTCTCCCGTTTCCTCCCACTTTCTTCATTCCACCATTTCATTCATTTCTTATCATCACCGTCTCCTTTAGCCTAGCCGGCATAACCACGGAACGTAAAACTTAAAAGATTTCAATTTTTTCCAAATCGGGGGAAGGGGCAAAGTAGGTTTCGTCGCCTCCGCAAGAAGTCAAATTTTTGATAGAAGGTGAGTAGATATTTCTGAAAAATAAAGGGACCAGATCTTCCTTCAAGTTGGATAAAACTGTAGTTATTGTGGCCTCGCGTATCGTAGTCGCTAAAGCTCTTGCCTTCGGTGCGAGCGGTCCCGGGTTCGATTCCCGATGGGGGCACTCGGTCGAAAAAGTGTAAAGCACTCGGTCGAAAAAGTGTAAAGAGCTTTTTCAGGTCAGCGATCCTGAATGAGGTTTTCCTGGGTTTTCCTCATTCACACCAAGCAAATGCCGGGGTGGTACCTAACTTCCTTTCCTTTCTCCGGATAGTGTGCTCGCCGAGGGATGTCACCCTCATATGTGACGAGCTAAATGGCCTTAGATACCAAAAGCCTAAAAATCTAAATCCTAAAACTGCAGTTATTGAGGAAAGAAACCAGGGTTGGCAAAAACCAGGGTTTTTATTGAAAAACAAAAAAAAAAAAGTTTTTTGTTTAAACCCGGTTTTTTGGGTTTAAACCAGGTTTTTTTGGTTTCAATAATTTACTCTATGTATTTATATTAGATATGGACAGAAATTAGTTTGTTTCACCTTGGTGTTATTATGCAACAACAAGGTTATGCTGGAAGGGGTCACATAAGCTTAAAGCGTAATCCAAATCGCTTCTCGGCTTCATCCAAGAAAAATTGTCAATTTCGACACGAAACCGGGACTAATTGGCCAACTCACTCACGAAGGACTCCTGATAAATATACGTTGTACTGATCTTTACATAGGCCTAGTTGTTAATATAATTGCCAAGAGTCATTTCAGAAGGACAAAAAGATAAACAGTTACACAAGTAAAGACATTATACAATTATATATAAATCGGGAAACTCCCGCCGTAGCCATTGGGAAAATCCTGTTATTACTTTAAATGTATTTGTATATAAAATTTTAAGGTTAACGTATCATAATCACTACGCTAAATCTGAGGCATTAAATTACAAATTTGGTATGTAGATATCATTCAATAAAATTAAACCAAGTCAAATCCAAGCTGATGTTGGAAGCTGCGTAGGCAGTTAATAAATTTTGCCAATTTCTATCAATATATTTAAGCAACGCTATAAAACAACAGGCATTAAGGCAAGTAGAAATTTATATTTTGGTTTCGTTTCGTATGCTTAGGCTTAACATCCTTCTGCAATACCAAGGTTATCACGGAGAAGACTTTCGCTTAAAGGGACACCTCGAATCGCTACTTGGTTTACACTTGACAGATGGGTTGTGGTTCGACCGAGAATTTGACACGGGACCCCTTGATTAAAAGGTGAAAAGTACATAAACGTAATGCAGATGGTTTCATATGTGGAGACGTCACCATGAAGTTCACACGATTTAAAGCATGTTTCGTTCTTTTTTTGTTTGGGTTTAAACCAGCCAACCCTGAAAGAAACAAATGGAATTATGGAATTTTTTGTCTGCATTTATACGTATATGATTAGTAAAAGTCTAGATATAAAATGGTATTGCGTAAATATGCACTGGTCAACTCGAAAACAAGCTACGTCAGTTTTCATTACCATTATTATTCTGTTTTCGAATGTCTGAACAAGATTACTACGTGCACGGGAGAAAATTTAAATGAAATACAAATATTCTGGCCAGGTTTCTAAAGCGAAACTCAACTGAATAACTAATTCAATCCCAAATAAAAACTTTTTTTTTTTCCTTGTCGAGTTACGTAAGGGACCGTTCACATATTACGTAAACGTTCTCTTCGGCAACGGAGTGGTTATTATGGTGGAGTATAAAAGCGCATTACTCACGAAGCCGTTTCTAAATCCATACTTCTCTTTTTTTCTCGCTCAGCTACTTCTTCAAAGTTCATTGTCGAAGCAAAATACTGTGAAATAAACTATACATTTAATTGTTCCAGTATGCTGGAATAATAAAAGTACTGGAACAGTCGATATTCGAGAGTTTTGAAGAAAGTTAATAATAATAATAATAATAATAATAATAATAATAATAATAATAATAATAATAATAATAATAATAATAATAATAATAATAATAATAATAATAAATCTGTAGCAGAGGCGGATCCAGGGGGGCGATCGGGGCGATCGGCCCCCCAGAAGAGGAAACTTTCTTATATTATATATATAAATAAAACCCATCTCAAAGTTTGGAGCCCTTAAAAGTAGCAGTATGACAACCTACCGCCCCCCCCCCCAGAAGTCGGTCCTGGATCCGCCCCTGATCTGTAGAAATGATACTTGGAAAGCTTCCCATAGATTTTTTACGGAAAATTTTAAATGATGTTTTGTCTCGTGTTTTGAGGTTTTTTTTACCGGATTTAAGATCAAGTCCCTTTACCTAGAGCGTTTTTCTAACTGTTTTCCTAAGTGATAACTACTTTTGTTAATCAGAAGTGAAATGGAATGAAATCTTTAAGTTTTACGTCCCACGATTATGAGGACTAGGCTAAACGAAACAGGTGATGATGAGAAATGAATGAGATGGTGGAATGAAGAAATTGGGAGGAAACGGGAGAACACCGAGAAAACTCATGCATACGGTGTTTGTCCATCACAAAGTGTACTTGGCGCGTGATAGGATCGAACCAGGGACCTCATGCACCAAAGGTGAACGCTCTATCACTGAGCTACCGTGTCAGAATGTTCTGTTCGTGCCATTTAAGAGGCCTCATCCCGGCGAAATTAAAGTAGCGCTAATTGTACAGTAATTATGTGATATCTTCAAATAGATAATCGAAATGTGGAACAAGAGCGCCCTAGACAATGTCATTTTACATGAGATACCGTTATCACGACTCACTTATCTGCTTTCGATTCCGAGCCAGTTTGAAAATCGGCATTTATTTTCGCGTTTCTAAACGGCTGAAAACTGAAAGCCACTAGGTGACTTGTGATAACGGCACCTCACGCAAAATAATATTGTCTAGGGCGCTCTTGTTCCATATTTCAATTATCTTTTATCTATTTGAAGATATCACATAATTACTGTAAAATTAATATTGTCTAGGGCGCTCTTGTTCCACGTTTCAATTATCTTTTATCTATTTGAAGATATCACATGATTACTGTAAAATCAGCTGTATTTTAATTTTGCCGGGATGAGGCCTCTTAAATATTCACACGCTGTTCAACCGTTCAACGCATCAATATCAAATTTTAAACTTGTTTTTCATCATATTCTTTAGGCGGGGTTTGCAAATTTCCATCCTACCCCCAAAAATAAGGGTAAGGTTTACCGAAGTATGAAAATTTAAAAATGACATTTTCTCAGAAACTGATGTAACAATTTTGTTTATATTTAAAACGTCCCGCTTGCAAAACGTCCCGGTTTTGAGGGGGCATCCCAGCGTCCGGGCCGGTTTCGTGCTTAGTCCTAGTCAGACGGAGAATTTTAATTCGTATAACGTATTTACGTTTAAACTTGGAAGGAAAGTGGTAATACCACAATTGCTCAACAGAGTACCATTAATGCTAAGGAAACAGAAGTAAATAAACTTAAGAAGTAAGGAAGAAACCTAATTAACGTAATTGTCTTATAATTATTATTCTTAATGCATTGTTACGACAGCTTTAATGTTAATAATTTTAATTGCTTGTGTTTCACAGTGTGAACAGGTAATTCATATATCGTCACAAATCTTGTTTGCTATTATGGTTAATTTCTTTAAAGTAAATACTTCATGATAAAATTTGAATCACAGTAACTACTGTGGCTTCAACATAAATTTATTTTTCGTCTATTCAGTGGCGGCTTCAGTGGGAAGGCCAGGTAGGCACGGCTCTACCCAAAAATTTTGAAAAATGTATAAATGCAAAAAGATACAATGAAGAGTAAATATTTTTTTCCACTATTTATATTAATGGTATAATTATTTAACAAATAGCATCAACCACTACTGTAAGACTAATTTCCTTTAATAACTCAGATGTGTTCATGTAGCCATAAGCGAGAGAGTGGGCCTACCCAAAATTAAAATACTTAAGCTTCCCCTGAGTCTATTGATTCCAATACTGTAGCTAGCTGGCTCAGAGAACGCGTTACCTTATAAAGCCCTCCCACGTTTAGGTGTGACGGATTGGTTTTGCAATTTAAAGTTGTATCCGAACTACTACTCGGGTAGTATTGGTCACGGGACGAGACGAGAAATTAGGTTTCGTCGTCTTGTTTTGTAAATTTTGTGGAATTCTCGATTCGCGAGGTATTGTGTTGTCTTTGTTCGCAAATTTTTTGTCTCACCTTGTTTTATAAATTTATATACAAAACTTATGCCATGTTTTTTTCTTTTCTTAATTTTATCTAAAAGTTATCAGAATCTCTCAGCGAGAACACATTGGCACAATGATAGAGCGCTTTCTCTGGTGCGGGGGGTCCCAGGTTCGATCCCGGAGAAGTAAGTTTGTGGTGGACAACATTGTATTTGGGTTTTCTCAGGGTACTCCCGTTTCCTCCCACTTTCTCGTTCCACCAATTCTTCCATCATCATTCACTTGCTTTAATCATGGTCTCCCTTAGCCTAAAGAACATAATCATGGGGCCTTAAACGCCATTTCGATTTCCGAAAAGATTTCATTTCGTTTCATTTCAAGGAATTCCTCGTCATTACGAGAAGTCTACGAAGGGTGTTGTATAACCAGATTTAAGCTATATTTATTATTGGAATATATTGTGCAATTCAAGAATCGAGACAAGACGAGACGAGAAACAAATATTTCTCGTCTCGTCTCGTCTCGTCTCGCAGACGGAAGTAGATATATTAATTATTTACAGGGGCGGATCCAGGAGGGGCGATCGCCCCCTTCCCCCCAGAAGAGGAAACTTTCATATTTTATATATAAATAAAACCCATCCTAGTCTTTGGAGCTCTTAAATGTAGCTCTAAGTAGTAGTATTATAACTCACCGCTCCCCCCAGAAGTCCGTTCTGATTCCGCCCCTGATTATTTATAATAAAAGATTATACCATTATCATTCCAACTTTACTACCAATTAATACTGGAGATTCTGTTTCAAAATGTGTCAATCACACATTTTTTTTCTGTAAGATGTCCTCAATTGTCTACATTTTTGCGAAACCATGTCAAAACATTTGTCAACGCACTAATTGCATTGGAATATCGCTACTTGTGAGACCAGCGAAGTCAGGCAGTCCTGGCTGTGGTCGGAGAAGACATGGGTGACTATACCCGTACTCACCAGGTGGTGTTGGCATTGCGTCGTTCATCCATCACCGTGAGGAGAATTAAGGAGCTATGCTTGAAAGAAAGAAGTAGCCAAGGGCTATGGACATGTCAATTAAGGTTGTTGTAAAGGGACAAGTTTTACTAATAGATGTCACTACAGTCTTCGAATCTCTCTTATGTATTTTTTTACCTTTCACGAAAATTTACAATTTCTCTTACAAATTTCAACCTAGAGACTTCAAATTTTTGCAGAAGGAATTTCAAAACCTATCAAAGGCAACAACAATCAGTTCCCATTTCTTATTTAGAATTTTCTTCATTGTTGAAACAGTTATGTTGTTAAAGGTTTGGATATCCATTTCAACAAACAAGCCATTTCAACAATGAAGAAAAATTCTAAATAAAAAATCGGCACGGACTGTTGTCTTTGATAGGTTATGAAGTTCCTCCTTTTAAAATTTAGAAATCTCTAGGTTTAAATTTGTAAGAGAAATCGTGAATTTTCGTGAAAGGTAAAAAAAATACACGAGAAAGATACGAAGACTGTACTGACATCTATCGGCAAAACTTGTCCCTTTAAACTAACCTTAAATGAAATGTCAGCATCCCACGATTATGCCCTCTAGGCTAAGGGAGACGATTAATTAAAGTAACTGAATGAAGATGAAAGAATTGGTGGAATGAGAAAGTGGGAGAATACCCCGAGAAAACCCATGAACACGATGTTGTCCACCACAAACTTACTTGGTCTGGGATAGGGTTGCCAACTTTTGAGAATAGAAATACCGGATGGACACCCTCCTGGAGTACGTATACTCTTAAGATTGTGACATGAACGCTCGTCAAAAATTTGAACAAACCTGAAAGTGGTTGCTTCATTCATATAAAATTGAGCAATTCGGAGTTCGAATATAATAACTTTAATTACTATTGAAGCATTATTAAACTTACTTATTCCAGTTTTGGTTGAGTCGGTACATGTAATCTTTGTAATTAATCATCAATAATACACCGCATTTAGAACAGAAAAGCAAATTGGTAATATAATTGTGGCATGCACAAAATAAACTTGGAACATAAGTCTTACGAGCTTCGCTGGGATTGGTAATGTCTCATAATGACTTCATACTTTTACTGGATCTGCATGCATTATTTGATCGGAAGATGTAGCTGAGGATGAAGTAGTGCTATAGATATGCCATATTGACTTTATCTCTAGTCTTCCGTAACAAGCGCTGCTATCGGCTGAAGGAATTCCACTCGCTTAGCAACAGCTGAACTCTTATTGGCTCAACGCGTGGGTGTGTGAGGGTGTAAGCATTAGTTCGCATTTTTTGCCACGGCTCAAGACATTTTGGCAGCACAATAGCTGTGCTCTTGAAAATGTACTTTTGTTGACTTTTAGCAGTTTTGTTAAATTCATTAAATTTTCCTGCCTTCAACTCTTGAGTAAAATCCGTGCACGACAGGTCGATATCAAAACGAATTATAACCTCTGCATGAACCACTTGAACCATGTTCATCGACAAACGATTCCTTTCGTCACTCCAAAATAATCTGAATAGAATAGAGAATGGGACTAATAAGAGGAAAAAATACTGGATATTTAATGTCCGGTTTTAAGGTCGTACCGGACGCCGGACGAGCAGATCAAAAAACGAACTTTCCGCTAAAATTCAGGACTGTTGGCAACCCTAGCCAGGAATCTAGTCAAGGACCCCGCGCACCTGAGATAGGCGCTCTACCAGGGGTAAAAGTGCGGGGGACGTCGACCCTCACTTCCCGAAAATATCTGTGGCGTTCCCCCACTTTCTAAAAAAAAATATACTATGCGCAAATATAAGCACGGGGGATGGGGTGACGTCATGCGTCCCGCCACCTTATCAGATCCACTTTTACCCCTGCGCTCTACCACAGAGCCACCGTGCAACGTAGACATGTATTTACTGTGTTTGTTATTATTGCAAAATTTATTAATTTTAATAATCGCAATATCAATTGCAAGCCTGAGACACTAGCAAAATGCGTGAACGGTTATGCATAAAAATCAACAATAGCGAAAACACGAAATGAACGTACTCGCTTCTAAGCTTAATCAGATAAATATCATTTGAAATAGCCGGTGGGATAGGGACTGCTTTATAAAATGTTTCGTTTTCTGTAGTATTTCACTTAATCTCCAAAGCGGGACCTTTCGTGTCCTATCGCCGCACTGTACGGCGAATACGTGCGTGTGTTTAGGGTATCACGAAATCAACTTGCTTTTTGCCTTCCTCGTTTTCTTTTTTGTAAGCGGGAAGGGGTTGGGGGGGTTGGAGAAGAAGTGTCTTTTTTGCTACAATCAACTTCTCTTTTCGTCTCGTGCGTTTTTGCAGCGAATCATATACTTTGGGTTTCCCCTCTTTTTTGTGTGTGAGAACTATTTTAATGTAATTAATGGTTCAGTTTAGAGTTGGGTTTGTAATTACTTAATTTGAATTTTGTATGATTTATCTGCATTTGTTTCAAGGATACAGAGTATTTCTAGTTTTATGTCTCTTCGCTGTGCCTTGTAGCAGGGGCGGATCCAGGACTGACTTCTGGGGGGGGCGGTGGTTTGTCATACTGCTACTTTTAAGGGCTCCAAACTTTGGGATGGGTTTTATTTATATATATAAAATAAGAAAGCTTCCTCTTCTGGGGAGGGCGATCGCCCCCTGCATCCGCCCCTGCCTTGTAGGCTAAAAGAAGCTGGATAATTAATGAAAGCAAATGGTTATGAAAAGATTGGTGGAATTATAATGTGGGAGGGAAACGGGAATCCCCCCCAAAAAAGTTACGGACACGAGTTGTCCATTATAAGTTCACTTGGGCTAGAATCGAATGAAAAAAAGAAATATTTCAGTTTAACGTCCCACGTTTAGGTCCTTAAGGTTAAGAGAGACGAAGATTAAAGCAAATGAATGATAATGGAAAATTTAGTGGAATGAGAAAGTGGGAGGAAACGGGAGTACCCCGAGAAAACCCACGGACACTATGTTGTCCATCACAATCTTACTTGGACGGGTATCAAACCAGGGACCCGATGCAACACAGGTAAGCAATCTGCAATTGAGCCACCATGGCCCTAAGAATCGAACTAGGGTTTCTAGCGCCCCAGGTCTATACTAGCAGAGTTCCAATACTCTGCACAAACCATCTTCCAAGCAGGTGTTTCTTGCTAGAATCCCCTTGCCTGGCAACACGTCTTTCCTTTTTGTCCTTGCTTTTGAAATCTTTTAAACATCAGGCGGTCTATTGTTCCAAAACGCACCAAATACGCTCGAGCTGACGTTTTTATTGCTTTCGCGTTTGAGATTAGCCACCTACATTTAAATACATGGTCAGCGTATTCCAAGCGTACGCATGAGCAATAAATAAGCTTTGCGATCGCCTGAAGTAGCCGGGTACTTAAACAAATCTAGGAGACCGGTGAAAAACCTAACGAGCGCAAAAGTTGCACCAGACTCTTAAGATTAAAGATTGTGCATCCGTAGTAACCAAAAAAAAAAAAAAAAAAAAAAAAAAATCCTGAGAAGGAATGAAATAGTTGTTACCATCCTGAAAATAAAGTTGATTGGTCTGCGCACGGCACAAGGGCTTAAGTCAAGTTGAGAAAAATTCATCTTGGTGCAACCAAAGACGTTGAGAATATCTGGTCAAAACTGTGAGAATATCTCGGAAACGATTGCCAGTTCGCCAGTGGCCACCGGTTACTATTTGGTACCAAAATTTCACCATCCTCTTACGTATTGATCAACCCAATATGATCTCTCTATGACTTACGGTTCCCGAGATATGGCTCCTTAAATCTCCCGAAATCGGAACTTTTTTTTCTTTTTGGCTAATATCTCGAGAATAGTTAGAGTGGCGTGAAAAAATCCACCACTTTCTCAGATAGTTTTTGATGATCTGTCGAATAAAGAGCTCAAAATTGAAAAAAAAAATCGTAAGTAACAAAGAGAGAGAGAGAGAGAATTCAGTAACGAACATTTTAAGTTCGTTGAAAATTCTCCCACAGGTGATCGAACCCGAGACGCCTTATTTTCTTTGCTACCACTCTTCTTATGTAGACACTGTATGTTATTCGCTCAGTTCACACAATAGTATATCTTTGGACTATACTGTCACCAATTCACTTATCTCCATTCTACACTAGCAGCCACTTTTATTCTGTATTTTTGCATTTAGCTACTTTATCTCCCTTACTCCATACCACAATTAACCCTCCTACTTTTCCCCATTTCCAGCAATATACGTATTTGGCGCACCTTTCTACAACAGCAGGTGACGCGAATTTATAAATTAACGTTTTCCGTCCAGAGACGGCATAATATATATGTATAGAACATACGTATGCGTAACTGTGGACGAGTAACGATCGCAATTTGTTGAATAATTTAGACATTTTATTCGAGTTTTGGATTCATTCTGGTGGAAACAGACGGGTAGTCACAGTATGTGTGAGAGAGGAGTTTTCATTGTTCTCCTGTCTTCTTTTTATTCCCCTCTACCCACCCGCCCACGAAAATAGTCAACTAACTCTCTCTCTCTTATACACATAGAAAAGCGCATTTATACATTGACACACACAGAAGCATCCAACTTTCAAAGCTCACGTATGATTGTTCTCGTTAAAAGTTTGAGTACTGTTTCTAGGAAGGCTCATACTGTAATATGCATTAACCTTGCAAACCAGTGTTGTATGGGAAAGTCTGTTTTCGACCTGTGACACCGAAATCTCATTCTTTCACGACACCACGTCCCTGCCTTGCTGGTTCCTCATATTTTTCCGGTTCTCCCGTCCTTCCCCTTACGATATTCTGCAACTCCCTCTTATGTTCCTTTTTGGAGTTCCCTTATTCTTGAACCATTTTATTTCTTTAGCTTGTGTATAATAGCCCCTCAGTCTATTTCTGACCCCCGTCCTTCCGCCCCTCAGCGTAGCCATTCTTACCTTTCTACCGACCCAGCATTTATTCGGGGAGCACACCTGCCGGTAGGCAGTGTTTGCAACCCCAAAATTGATTCTTTCCAAAAAAAAATGACACTATGGTTTACTCTAAAAGATAAATGAAGTCCTCGAGAGGCTTTTGAGAAATTGATAGCATGACGCGGGGGGGGGGGGGCTGGGGGTTCGGACCCCCCCCGAAATTTCGACTTTTTAAAAATTTAGCCTAATTTTAGGGGCAATTTTAGGAATTTTTAATATAAAATACCTTCATATTTAGTTTGGACCCCCCCAAATAAATTCCTGGGTACGCTACTGGATGACGTGTGTGAGATTTGATCAGCACAGTAGTTCTGATTAGTTTGTTTTTTTTTCTAATAGATCGGAATTCTCTTCATCTTAGACCCGGGTTCGATTCCCGGTGGGGGCTCATGTGGTTCGGATTCCACGTTAATCAGTAGGTCCACGTCTCATATAGCCTCGCTGCTGAACGGGACGTTAAACTCAAAATCAACTCAACTCTCTTCATCTTATTTCCAGTGGTTTTCTCCTTGTCTAGTGACGGTATGCGAACGTTGAGAATTATGGCCCTATACCGTGAATCGAATCTGGAGATAAATCATTCATCATAGGAACCATTTAGCTTTACCAGGGACTTTAGTCCATGCCAGTCTTTCCAAAAAATTACGGAGCATAGCGCAACGCAAAAACTTTGCGAAAACTACTATGCCTATTATCGCAAATTAAAACGCAGATTTTGGGTTGCTTTTATATAAACCGTTACGGAGCGTGGCCTCTGAGCATAAAGCTTTGATTTAAACAGATGTGATTGTGTGTAGATTTTTTTTCAAAAATCTTCTGTGTGTGAGGTTCTAGACGTAGATTGCCAATGGGGGCGGCAACCGAATCCTGGGATGTCTCAAAAGTTATCTTGAGGTCCCTAATTTAAACTTATTTTACATTACACAACAAGTTTTAAGTTATGTTATACGTTCAGAAGTCTTTTTAACGAATGCATATTCCTAGCTATTTGTAATTCGCAGGGACTCCGGTAGAGCGCCTACCTCAGGTATGTGAAGCCCCTGATACGATTCGAGTTTGCGCCAAGTTGACTTTGTGGTTGACCAACAAGTGTTTGTGCATTTACGTGAGGCTCTCCAAACAACATTCTTCATTCCAGCATTTCGTTCAGTATCATCGCTGATATCTTGTTACACAATATCTAACAACGAAACACCCCCTCCCAAAGTTATACAGAAAAAAAAGTGAAAAATAAAATCTTTGAGTTTAACATCTCATGATTGTGCCCTTCAGGTTCAGGGGGGTGATGATTAAAGCAAATGAATTATTATGGAAGAATTGATGGAATGAGAAAGTAGGAGGAAACGGGAAAACCTCGAGAAAACCTACTCGCACGATGTTTACCAGGCCGGTAGCCAGCCGAAAAGTGTAGGAGGGGGGGCTGAAGTTGGGGGAGGGTCCGACTCAACAATATTATAGTTCATCACCATATTATAGTTCATTTGCAAGCCTACCATGAAAATTTTAGGGGGCCGGCCTCAGACCCCCTTGGATACGGGCCTCGTGTTTAGCCACCATAAAGCTCACTTGGCGAAAGCTGGGATCGAACCAGGAACCCCCATGCACCAAAGGTGAACGCTCTACTACTAAGCCACCGCGGCCTCTATAGAAAAGAGTAGAGAGAGTTAGCTGGGTCGAGCGACAAACGAATAAGAATGTGATAGAAATGGGAGTGAGAAAGGAACAATTTTAGATATTAAGAAGAGGAATAAAAACTGGTTGGGACATCGGCTGAGAAGGAAGTATGTGATGAGGAAAGTGGAAGGAAACGGAAGAACACCGAGAAAACCCATGCACACGGTGTTTGCCCACTACAAAACTCATTTGGCGCGAGCTTTGAACCAGGGACCGTAGAGAGTATGGTGGCAAGAAAAAGAGGAAGGAGGGAGAGGAGTCTACAGTTCATGACGCTATCAAAACAGAAAAATAGTGCGTGAAAACGACGAGGTTAGCTGAAGATCTTGGGAGCATTCAAGCTTCTCAGTTGCGGCAAGTGGTCTGCCAATAATGGCAGAATGATGATGATAATCATGATCATGAGTTTTAAGTTCCAATAATTGGCGACACACCCAATGGGACTGCGCGATACCGGTTGAGAACCACTACAGTAAACCATAACTCATGCATTCTGGGTTGTATTCGCTGGACAAGTAATGATGATGAGGAGGAGTAACGCGGGAGTGTTGGTTGTATGTTTAGACGAGTACATATTTTCTCTTCTGGATATGTGTATATATATATACATTTAAGTGTGTAAGAAGATCAAAGATAGAAATGACAAATTATCGCAAGTTGCTCATAAGCAAGATATGACGTCATGTCGTTGGCTTTTCACACGCATACAAAAAATAATCTCTTATCTCGTTTGTACACTGATAATGCACATTCATTATTCATTTTTTTTTATTCATGTTATATCTAGCTTATTCAGCACGTATAGTATACAGTACATATTTTCGCACAGACGTAACAACACATACACACACTGTACGTAATGTATGTATATACCTAGAAAAATTCTTTTGTGTACGTGGTTATATGATCAAGAAAGAAACTTATTAGTTTACATGTATGGAAGTCGTTTGTTGAGGGAAAACAATTACTCATCCTGTAATTCAGTTTGATAAAATTACGTAAACTTGGTTAGATTACGTAAAGGGTAGCGTCTCTTTCAGCCCCTTCCACGCTGGTCTACTTGCTAGCGCGCGCGCCTAAGTTGTACTGGCGCGCAATTTGCCGCATCGTGGAATGACATCATATGCCATCGTCCCTTTCTCCAGAAAGAACAAATCTTAAAAAGTCACTATTTTAAGTATGTTACCCCATTATGAACAACTAAGGGAAGAGAAAGTGCACTCGCACTCAGACGTGCTTAAGCAGTACAAATATAATCTCTTTGTGTCCGTTTTTTTCTTTAAATAATAATCTATTATGTTAGTGAAAGATAAAAAAGAATCACCTGCAGAGGAATGATGGTAATCCATTTTATAGAATTCAATATCGAGCTTCAATCTCAATATATCAGTTTGCAATTCCAGTGCAAATAGCTCTTTTATATTTATTTGTTGATTTTCCTTCTGTATCTTTAAAAATCTGTTTTGCAATTCCAGTGCAAATAGCTCTTTTTATCTTTATTTGTTGATTTTCCTTCTGTATCTTTAAAAATTAAAAAAAAGTCTGTTTCCACCTCCAATGACAAGGAACTTGTGACAAAGACAAGACTAGTTTTCAAATCAAAACTGTGATAACTAAGTAAATGGAACAGGTGTTCGCTACTGTCCGAAAATTGAGTTCTTACATTTAACAACAATTAAGCAATTCATGCTGGGATTTGTTTTAGCATTTCCTTTAGCACTGTCCATATGACAAACTATTGCGACCTAAACATGATATATGAATGTAGTGTTCAAATAGAAGGACAGCTTAGTAAATTTAGCTACCATCATCATAAAGTATGTTTCCAACAAGAAATATTTATTTTAAATAATATAGTTGCGACAAACTTTACCGCCCCTCGAAACTTTCCGCCCAGTGCAAATGCACGTGTTGCACATATGGTAGAGCCGGCCCTGGTTGTACTGGGTCTCAGTTTCGATTCCTGGTGAATTTTAACACATTACAATGAATCAGTTCCACGTTAAACTGTAGATTCACATCTCGTATTATTTCTGCAAAAAAAGGGACACTAAACTCCCATCATCAATCTCTTTCAATACCGAGGTTACGTAAGACGTGGAGCTACAGTTTACCAAACAACTGTAATGCCCTCCCACTCCGGGAACCGAACCCACGCGGTCAATTACGCAAATATTTTTACCAGTTGCGTTGTAAGATGTTTTAAGTTAGGACGGAAGCTCTGACAAACTACGCTATTTATGTCAGAGCATCGCCCCTCCCCGAAGGTCATTTACGCATACTTTAAATTATTAAATTATCTTCGCTCGGAGAGAATACGTTTCATTTTGGACATAAAGGGCACTAAAACTGTCACCAATCAATTTAGGGACCCCAAATACTATGACTTCGACAGTAATAACGGTCATTTTCAGTGATATTTACGTGAGACCACCCCACTAAGGACAAGGGCGCAGATTTCTCTGTAAATTTGAGGGGTCCCATTCAGATGCAGAAGGTATATATATGAAGATTTCAAGACAAATTGCATTCAAATTATGCCAAATATTGTATATTCATAAATACAATAGGGGGGCCCGGGCCCTTTGCCCTCCCCAGGATCGGCGCCCTTGCCCAAGGAGTACTAATGGAGGAAAATTTGGATTTAATGGGCATTGGAGGTGTCACTCTTTGTCTCAGCGACCCCGAAAACTATATATATATATATATATTCCCCTCCCAGTCCCCAAATTGCTGGCCTGAATTTGGATTTGTTCTTTCAGAGTAGAATTCCGAAATTTATAATACATATTCTATTCTAGTTTTGTAACTTCTTGCTTTATTTATCATTTCGTAACAAAAATACATACTGAACGCCGACCCCACTGGTTGTAGTGTGCCCGAATCCAAGCCAACGAGGGCCCCACCAAGGTTAATACTCACGACCCCACTTGAAGGAAGTATAGAGAGAAGTGAACCCGAATCAGAGAGAGCGCGAGCCCAACTGAGGGAAGTGAACCCGAGCCAGAAAGAGATCAAGAACTCAATTGAGGGAAGTGAAAGCGAGCCCGCGAGATCTTGAGTTTAAGAGGCCTCATCCCGGCGAAATTAAAATACCGCTAACTTTACAGTAATTATGTGATATCTTCAAATAGATAAAAGATAATTGAAATGTGTAACAAGAGCGCCCTAGACAATATTATTTTGCGTGAGGTACCGTTATCACAAGTTACCTAGTGGTTTTCCGTTTTCAGCTGTTTAGAAACGCGAAAATAAATGCCCATTTTCAAAATGGATCGAAATCGAAAGCAGATAAGTGAGTCGTGATAACGGTTTCTCATGTAAAATAATATTGTCTAGGGCGCTCTTGTTCCACATTTCTATTATCTTTTATCTATTTGAAGATATCACATAATTACTGTAAAATTAGCGGTATTTTAATTTCGCCGGGAGGGAAGTAAGCCCGAGACTGAGATAGAGAGAATACAATGCAGAATAGCTATCTTTGTATTACTTTCAACCATCAAAATAAACAGAGTACAGAACAACTTTGTTTATTTGTCGTTCTCTCTTCCTTGTTGGAAGAAAACGAAGTTTGCAACACTAGCAGCCTCTTGTATGGGCCTCATGAAACTTATGAAAGTTTTAGCAGGTCACTAAGTGTCTTCCCTGTCGCCAAGGCGTGGAAGATCGCACTCGCTGTTCTCAAACTAACTTGGAGACACCATTCGCACATAGAGATCCTGTTTTGGGGGGAAAGTCGGAAATCGAAATGCTCGCGCTCAGATGGTAAGTTATTGGATAAGAGTTTCAGCTTGCTGTGAATACTTGGTGTAGAATTCACAATCGTATTTATCCTTAGGTTAAAACTAAACGCAACCTCTCGTGGTTGACCTGCTTTGATACGAGGTTTTGTCGTATTCTTCTGCTTGCAATGAGGTACTTAAAATTTTCAATCACATCGCGACGTGATAGAAGCACTTCCTGGGAAGTAGCAGTGCGACTGAGGAATCAAACTGTTGTAAACACCAAGACAGCCTTCTATAAGGAAACCTTCACTTTTCATGTGTATTAACATAAGCTAGGACTACGTTGAGAATGTAGATATAAAGGAGATTTTTTTTTTTTTTTTTTTTTACTTAGGCCTCAACATACAGGGTACCCGTGAAATCCATAACCATATCTGGGAAGGAGAACATCAATTCAAATGAACTGTTTATAATATCAAAGACGACACAGAAATCAACGAAATCACAGCCGTTCGACATGATCGCTCTCCATATCTAAGCAAAGTTGCCATTTCTCCGCAGAACACCTGAATACATGCTGCAACATTGCTAGAATAATGTAAGCACCGATGCCGACATACGTTCACGCAGGTGCGCCAAATCCCTATAATCTTCAGCTTCTACTTCTGACTCTTGATGTGAACCCATCCAAAAAAAAAAAAAAAAAAAAAAAGCCCCATTTAGCATTAGTTTCATGTTACAGTTGGCGGGTGGCGTGTCTATCTTACAACATGAACTGTAAAGTTAACACAAGATTATTGTTTTTTCTCTAAAATTACATATGAGGATTATTTATACCCAGGGGTAAAAGTGAGGGGTAACGCGGGGCGACGCCGTCCCTTCACCTCGAAAAAAATATGTACGACGTCACCCCAGTTCCTAAAAAATTATAATGCGCAAAGATAGGCAGTGGGAACGGCGTGATGTCATGCCGCTACCTACCGTCCCCCCTAGCTTTTCAGATCCACTTTTACCCCTGTTTATACCCACCCATATAATATCCTTTATGTCGATAAGGGCTATCGGTCCATGTATCTCTATCCATGAGGACTCTGGAACTCACTAAATGGAATAATAAACACTCCTGACCAGAGTATATACACTTATTTATTAAAAACTAAATTACAGTGTAACGGTTTCGACAACTTAACGTTGTCTTTATCAGACACTAACTCTAGCAATGTTATTGAAACACATTTGCAGTAGAAAGATAATAACTCTTTTTTATAGAATTCAATATCGAGCTTCAATTTCAATATATCAGTTGGCAATCCCATTTCAACTAAGTCTTTTATTTTATTTCTTGATTTTCTTTCTACATCTGTTAAAAAAAAAAAAAGAAACTTGTTTCCACCTTCAATGATAAGAAACTTGTTTGTGACAAAGACAAAACTAGTTTTCATATGAAAACTGTGATAACTAACTAAATGGAATAGACTTTCGCTACTGTTCGAGAATTGAATTCTTATATTTAACAGCAATCAAGTAATTTATGCTGGAATTTGTTTGACCATTTGCTTTAACACTGTCCATGTGACCTTAAACTAATGCGACCTAAGCATGATTTATGACTATAGTATTCAAATAGGTCAACTTAGTAAATTTAACAACCATCATCATGAAGTCTGTTTCCAATAAGAAATATTTATTTTAAATAATAGGCCTATAATTATGACAGATTTTGCCGCCCTGTGGAAATGCACGTATTGCTCATATGGTAGAACCAGCCCTGAAGGCAAGTGAATGATGATGGAAGAAGTGATGGAACGTGGAGTAACCCTAAGAAAACCCATGGACACCAGGTTGCCCACCACATATTTACTTGGCTAGAGATCAAACCAGGGCCCCCACGCACCAGACGTAAGCACTCAACCAGTGAGCCACCGTCCCCCCCCCCCCGGGGTTAATTAACATATTGTAACTTATCGTTCCTCTTTTCCCGACGATGACACACACACCACGAACAGTGGCGTGCGTACTATATACGGCCTACAAATATAGTTCAAACGCTAGAACAGTAATTGGACAATGATATAACGTTCATGGGGCCATGTAAGTAGATTATTCACACAAACAGCAAAGAAAGAAAAAAATATATGAGACGTGAGGAATTAAGTTACTTAACTAAAACGCAAGGATAACACATTCTGTGAACATAAATCAGCGAAAAAAACACGTGAAGAATCATGGATGTTTTATACAGAATGTTTGTGTCGCTTCATTTCTTCATAGAGGTGGCAATGAGCATAATGAGCTGAGAATGATACGTGCATGGTAGGAGGCCAGGGTTTCCCACTGTTCGTTTTTTAGGTGACATGATATAGCGTCTTGCGGACAGCTGTGTGTGCTTCTTGTATAAGCAGTGGTGTTTTAACTCATAACAACAACAAGAAGTTAAAAAAAAGGCTTCATTCACTGCATTTTCAGGGCTTCTTTTTTTTCTTATGTTGTTCCCTCCCCTTTTGCTTCTTACTGTATGTCTATATATCACTGTACGTAGCTAGGAGGGAAAAAAAGGGGGATGTACTACGTCGCAGACAGTATGTGTCATCATCTCAATGATAGGCTGTCTAGAACTGAATTGGATTAAATGAATATTTTTAGTTCCTGCGTAAGTCCAGTAATAATCGCGAGCGGGCGTGGGGTCCTGGGTTCAGTTCCAGGAAGAGATACAGATTTGTAGGTGGTGACCCAGGATCGTAATATATTAGAGAGAATTCATTTCCAATCACAAAGCCGTGCTCTTACATTATACTGGAAATGACAGATATGGCGTCACAAAGTCTGGTCTATAAGATGAATATACAGTATGGCACTAAATTCGTTGTACAAAAGCAGAGGAGTGATTCCTGGGATTAAAACAAACAAAAAAGTTCCAATAAACATAGAACGAAAACCCCATCGTTTACGTGTTATAGGCTGCCGAAATCATGAAAAAACGAATTTTAAAGGTTCATAGCTCCAAAAGTATGGGACCTACCTTGGTCGGGTCAAGACTTCACTTAGGAACTAGTATGTGCCCTATCCAAAAATGCGTGTTTCAGAATCCTGAGGTGCTTCTACAACAATTTTTATAGAGGGAGTTTGACTACGGGCCTATGATATAAAGTACTCCCTAACGTCGTCCCTGGCTCGTGTTCTCTAACGTCGAATAATGGAATTGTAGTGCCGAAACTTCATTTCCTGCAGTTAATACCCCCTCCACCTCGAAACCTGAAGACATATCTGATTTATTTATTAAATTTTACTGGGAAACGATTTCTCGCCTGAGTGCTGAAAGAGGACATTTCCTTCACAGAAAATTGAATAAAAGGTAAAAGTTTTTGATTTAGAATATTGATAGAGATGAGACCCAAATATTTTTTCGAAACAAGAGACGAGACTTTGGTATTTCTCATATCTCGTTTCGCGTCCATCCCTATTTATAAACTGGTCCTTTCCATTTCAAAATGTGTTTTCGCAGTGATTTTTAAGTACTGACGGAATAATTTCACATGCGCCACAGCAATGTTTCTCCTTAAACTGAGAACTTAACAGCGAGGGTGCGACCTCCTCGCTATGTGCGCTTTTCATCCATCGCGACCTAGACATCGAGGTAGCGACCACGACTTAAACCTCGACCTCGATCGCGAGGTATCTTCGGCATGTCCCTACCCTTACGGTTCCGAGATATGGCTCCTTAAATCTCCGGAAATCAGAACTTTTTGGCCAATACCTGGAGAACGGTAAGAGTGACGCGAAAACTTCCATCGCTTCCTTTAGATAGTTTTTGATGCTTTATCAAATGGATGACTCAAAATTGAAATATTAGCAAATAACAGCATACATACACATACACATAGAGAATTCAGTAACGAACTTCCTAAGTTCATTGAAAATAATCCCAGGACCTGCCAACAGGTAGAATACTTAATAATAATAATAAGTTGCACTATTTTCTATGAGAAGAGCGGTTGTTCTGAAGGTTTACCCATCACTGTATCATAGTACGACTTCGTCACCTTTGGAAATGTGAATATTTTATACTGTAATTTGCATAACTTTCTGTGAAAAGAACGGCTGTTGTTTGTACGATATTTGATTAGATATGTCTCCTTGCAAACAGGTAAGATTCCGGATATTACGTATTCCTCTATCGATAAAAAGTAAAAACATTCCTCCTGAAGAATGTGAGGGAAGATCAAAACCCTATTGGGATATTGCATTTTATGCCTGTTAGTGAAATAGGGAACGAAGCCTCCCCCCTTCCTGTCTGTGTATGCTTCTGTCGGCATAAACAGTGCTTTGCTGCGGCGAGGGACCACACAAAACAATCATGGATGTTGGAAACAGATTGGGCATGAAACAAGGTTGTCGGTTGTAACACGACGGTACAGAGGACATCGGGAAACAGTGTTATTTTCATTTTCTTTCTTTTTTTAAATCGTTACATCTGTGAACAGTGTTGCTACATTAATAACAATACAGTAAAACCTGTCTATATTGGCCGCAATCAGTTCTATTGAAAAGTGACCAACTTACAAGAAACAAGTGTATTTTGAAGCATTAACTATTATTGAAGATCATAACATTACGCATTTTTTATGTAATAACTATTTATTACGTTGTGTTAATTTGTTCCTTACAATATGCGAGGAGTGATCGGAAACTAAGGTTACAAAGCCTGCAGTGAAACGTGTATAATATTATTTCATACAACCAATACAGCCAACAAATAATACATACATTAGTTTATTTTTAGACATAGTCTCCATAGCAGATGAGACACTTGTCACATCGTGAGAAGATTCCCTCTTGGTAAAAATCGTGTCCTTGTGTGTTCAGCTACATTGTTACGAAGTGTTTCATCTGAAGCAAAGGGGCGGCCTCCTAGATGCTTCTTCAAGAGCGGGAGCAGGTGAAAATCGCTTGGAGCGAGGTCCGAGCTGTCGGGAGGGTAATAAATTATGTTCAAATCCATTGATGTCGTGCTGGGTCGGCCACTGCGCTACTCGGCGGTAACAGTTTTCCATCAACCGCAAAATTTCGACACCATTTTGTGACATCCTCACGAGACATTACACACACTCTCTCTCTACCAGCTGCCGATGAATTTCAGCCGTAGTTATATGTTTCGCCCACAAAATCGAATAACTGTGAGCGGACTTCTTCGCGAGACCAGTTATCCGAACGAGTCACTATTTATGTTTACCTGCAACTAGTGGCGTAGGTGGCGGATAGTTGAAACTCTGCACAATTGTCAACTTCTTGTATTAAAATTACCGCCCACCCCTCATTCCTCTATAACAGACGAAACTCCGAAAATATCGGGCATGTAACCCTAGTTTCTGATCCTTCCTCGTACAAGAGCTCTCTCGTGACTACCTAGAAATATATATAGTCATATTCTTCGCGCAGGAGAACAATGTTCGATTCCTGGTGAGGGCCCATTAGATTCTGACTTCACATTAACCTGTGGATGTTGGAAAGGATAATAAGGTCCAAAATCAAGTTACTAAACAATCCCGAACCACGTGCACTAAAGGCACAATTTGGAAGCAGTTACTAGTTTATATATAGTAGCATTTGGGAGATACTCCTGTCTCAGATTATGCATTTCTGATATTCTTCCTTATCTTCGCCAATAGTTATCTCAGTTTCTGCATTTTTTTTATATTCTTCCTTATCTTCACTAAAAGTTATTTCAGTTTCTGCATTTTTGATATTCTTCCTTATCTTCACTAAAAGTTACCTCAGTTTGTCCATTTTTTGATATTCTTTCTTAACTTCACTAAAAGTTATCTCAGTTTCTGTATTTCTGATATTTCTCCATATCTTCACTAAAAGTTATCACAGTTTATTCATTTCTGATATTCTTTCTTATCTTCACTAAAAGTTATCTCAGTTTCTGCATTTCTGATATTCTTCATTATTTTCACTAAAACTTTTTTGTTTGTGCATTTTTGATATACTTCCTTATCTTTACTAAAAGTTATTTCAGTTTTTGCATTTTTGATATTCTTCCTTATCTTCACTAAAAATTACATCCCAGTTTGTGCATTTTTTGATATTCTTTCTTATCTTCACTGGAAGTTATCTCAGTTTTTGCATTTCTGATATTCTTTCATATCTTCACTAAAAGTTATCACAGTTTATCCATTTCTGATATTCTTCCTTATCTTCACTAAACGTTATTTCAGTTTGTGCATTTTTTATATTCTTCCTTATCTTCACTAAAAATTACATCCCAGTTTGTGTATTTTTTGATATTCTTTCGTATCTTCACTGGAAGTTATCTCAGTTTCTGCATTTCTGATATTCTTTCATATCTTCACTAAAAGTTATCACAGTTTATCCATTTCTGATATTCTTCCTTATCTTCACTAAACGTTATTTCATTTTGTGCATTTTTGATATACTTCCTTAACTTCACTAAAAGTTATATCAGTTTTTGCATTTTTGATATTCTTCCTTATCTTCACTAAAAGTTATATCAGTTTTTGCATTTTTTATATTCTTCCTTATATTCACTAAAAGTTATCTCAGTTTGTGCATTTTTTTGATATTCTTCCTCATCTTCACTAAGAGTTATTTCAGTTTCTGCATTTTTGATATTGTTCCTTAATTTCAGTAAAAGCTATCTCAATTTCTGCATTCCTGATATTTTTCCTTCTTCACTAAAAAATATGCACTAAAATTTTAAAAAGTGGGCATGAGGTTAGCGAAAAGCTTTATTATTGTACAAGACTTTAAAAAAAAAAAGAGAGAGAGGAATCCAGTTTGAATTTCTGCATAGAGGTGTGTCTAAGAGTGGATTCAGTGGATTCATCTTGAAGAGAAAATTAAATGACAATCCGATATGGTCTACCATAGTATTGATACAATATGAAGAGATACACACACAGACTAAAGTTAAAAAAAAAAATCTCACGTTGTAAAATTTTCCATTTCTTTCTGAAAGAGAGAAAACTAATTTTCGTTCTGTTTTAGCCAATCCACAGAAGCCACTATTTTCAGTCGTACTTTCTCTCTCTCTCATACAGTATATTTCTCTCAGTGTCCCTTTCGTCGAATTCTTTTTCGTTTGAATATTCCAACATTTTTTCTTCTTATTTTTTGGTGGGTATGGGAGATCGGGGAAAAGACTGGAGCATAGGGTCCCTCTGTTCCCTTCATCACGAACATTCTCTTGCCTTCCTCCACCCCGTTTATCCCCCCCACCCGCACCGCACAGTTCTCTCAATCCTGAACCTTTTGGTTTTCTCTCTCTATCTCAACGAAAAACCACATATAACCACTTTCCTGACGGTTAGTTGTGATTGCATTGGGCTAAACCATATCAGATATCGGATTCCAGACACGTGAAGAAAGGTGCCGTCTGCCGGGCGCTCAGATTGGTGGACAGGGAATTGTGGATTCTAGCACTAGCATCATTTAAAAAAAAAAGAAAAAGAACTCAATCAATTCATCTCATTGGTTCTTAGAATCTTCCTCAGATTACAATCTCTGACTCAAATTGTTTCAGAAGAATCACTAGCATATAGGATTTTGGAATGTGATAATATATTGATGATACTCAGAAAAGAAAAGTTTCTTTTTTAAGTATTTCCGTATGGAACAGTTGATGTGAACATTTCATTCATATTTCCCTCAACCTCACAGTCTTTCTGAAATAATTGTCTCGTCACTCTGAACGTCATATTACCACTATTTAGCGTTGCCCACGAGAAACGAGAAGTAGACATTTTCTCATTCGAGACGAGACGAGACTACAAAATATTAAAATTCTAGTTTGTTTTTGAGACTAGAAATTTCTCGAGACGCGTGGGTGACACTAATTCAACCAAATCTTAAGTCTCAAACACTGTTTTAGTGTTTACATGATTAATAGTATTTTAAAAAATATAAGTTGATAGTGTAATTGTACGAACACAATGAAGAGTATTGAATAACGCTTAAATCTCTGAGTTTTACATCCCACGGTTATGACGGCTAGGCTAAAGAAGGTGGTGATGATGAGAAATGAATTAAATGGTAAAACGAAAAAAAGTGGGAGAACCCCGAGAAAACCATGCATATGGTGTTTCTCCACCAAAGAGTTCATTTGGCGCGAGCTGGGATCAAATCAGGGACCCTGTGCACCAGAGGTGAATGCTCTACCACTGAGCCACCACGGTCCCTTTAATAACGTTTAAAAATACACAAATCAATGTGCAATATACTCAATAAATATGGATTACATGTTGTTATATCACACCATTTTGTGGACCTCTCGTCACGTAGAAGGTTTCTAATAACTCCAAGACCAAATTAAGAAAAACCTTTATTAGGAATGGCCACAAAGTTCCGGTTCCGCGAGGAACCGGTTCTCGGAGATCCGGTTTTCAGAACCGGTTCTGGAACCGGTTTCAGACCTGGATCCGAAAACCCGGTTCCAGAACCGGATATTTGGAACCGGTTCCAGACCTGAATCCGAAAACCCGGTTCCAGAACCGGATCTTAGGAACCGGTTCCAGATCTGGATCCGAAAATCCGGTTCCAGAACCGGATCTTAGGAACCGGTTCCAGACCTGGATCCGAAAACCCGGTTCCAGAACCGGATCTTAGGAACCGGTTCCAGATCTGGATCTGAAAACCCGGTTCCAGAACCGGATCTTAGGAACCGGTTCCAGACCTGGATCCGAAAGCCCCCAAAGACCCGTAAAGGAGGCAGAAAGTTCACCTTCAAAAAAAATGCAAAGAGGACCCTACGCTTGTGCTTTCCCCGCCCAGACCCGCTTGTGCCCCCCTTCCAAAAAATGTTGGTCCACCAGTGGGTGTTTAGCCAAATGAGTTTGCCAGTTTGTGTGTTTAACCAATGAGTTTGCCAGTTACCCAGTTTATTTAGCCAAATGAGACAAGAGGCCGCCGCCTGGGCGCCTGCCTGTCGCTTCCACTATTTCATCTAGCACACTGTTCACAGCCTGCTCGGGTTTAGCATAGGGATGGTCACAAAGTTTCGGTTCCAGCGGAACCGGTTCCGCGAAGAACCGGTTCCAGACCTGGATCCGAAGAACCGGTTCTAGACCTGGATCCGAAGAACCGGTTCTAGACCTGGATCCGAAGAACCGGTTCCAGACCTGGATCCGAAAAACCGGTTCCAGACCTGGATCCGAAAAACCGGTTCTGGAACCGGATCTTCTAGAACCGGATCCATTCAGACCCGAAAACCGGTTCCATCAGGAACCGGTTCTGGCCATCCCTAACCTTTATGCCTATATTTACGGAATAGATTAAATTTTGTTCCTAAGAGCTTGCCTTAATAAAAATAATACAAAATTTACAATTTTTCTTTTGCTTGTTTATTCATAAGTGAAAGGAGATAATGAAATGCAACTTACCACAATCATAGATAATGTTATTCTACAACAGAAAATATGAACCTGAAGAATGTTCAGTGTTGCCATCCATAGAAATTACAGTGTTACCGGAATAACAACGCCCCTAAAATCTAAGTTAAGGCAGCGACTAGAGGAACGAACTCAACTGTATTTGGTTACGTATCATGTTGTGTTGGTTTCTTGTAAACTACTTTTTAAATAGTAGTTGTATGTAGTTTGTAATAATCAAAATAGTTTTAACATAAAGTTATTAAAACTAAAGAATAATGTTATTTAAAAAGTAGTTCACAATAAATCATAATAACATGATACGTAACAAATGCAGTTGAGTTCGTTCTATAGTCGCTGCCTTAACTTAGATTTTAGGGGCGTTGTTATTCCGGTAACACTGTAATTTCTATGGATGGCAACACTGAACATTCTTCAGGTTCATATTTTCTGTTGTAGAATAACATTATCTATGATTGTGGTAAGTTTCATTTCATTATCTCCTTTTACTTATGAATAAACAAGCAAAAGAAAAATGGTAAATTTTGTATAATTTTAGTAAGGCAGGCTCTTAACATTGAACATTGAAATATTTTATACGTGATCTGATAATTTCTATTGTTTTATTCATTATAAACATGTGGTGAATTGATATTTTACTTATAGTTACAAATGGTTACTTTATTGGTTGAAGAAAAAAACTAAATCTGACTCGAAAGGGAATCGAACTCGGATCCTTTGCACATCAGTCGAAGATTTTCTTCACTCCGTCATGCTGTTACTTGATAAAGTTGCGAGTCGTACAATATATGCGGCAAGTAGGAAACTATAATACAGTTTTTCTCCGTTATTTTAGGCCATTGCGCTCTCCCAGTTTGTAATATTAACTCTTTAAATGTGCACTACCACCTCGCAAAAAATGGCCCCGAAGTTAATTTACCAAAGTCTACCTTCTCCTTGTAAGTTTTAACTAAAAGATAGCTCTTTTAAATGTGCAAATAAAATAATATTTTGAGAGTCTACGGATTTTAACCTGTTACTATTTTATTAGGAAGTAATCATATTTCATATTCGGTTAAACTTCTTTGTCAACTCATTATAATAGTTCTTAGAATTAAATCAATTAATTTGTAATTTGAATTTCTTGACTGTTTCCTAATTATTGCTTTTAATAACAATTTTTTTTCTTTCTTTTTCAAAGGTAAGTGCAACCAGTTGAGGCTTTCATTTCCATCGGTATCTCTACTTTACAAAATGCTGTGATAGGTAAGTGTCTGCCTATAAAATTCGTTATTATAATACTGTAAATTAAATCAGAAATAATATTTATTATTATGTTTTTCTATAATATTATTGTAACGCTAATACATTTTATAATAAATTGCACCTGCGTAGACAATATACCTTTGATTCTTTACATCAATTTTGAAAAAAATAAGGTTCGAATTATTTAATGTTCGAATCTTGCGTTAGAATTTCAGGTGTTAAAGCTTCCCGTAAAAGAATTCATTATGAATAAAAGATAAATATGTTGTGATTCGTATACTAGAAGCGTAAAACCAAGGGAAATGAATTTAAAATCGTATACTATAATACCAAATGTGTCTGTAGTAACCACATCATCAGCATGTAACCAAGAAAAAATGTGTGTGAATCAGGACTTAGGAAGTATATTTCTGGGCTGTCTCATCTATGGCCATTTTATCCCGTCATGTATAAGGAATGACGTACCTCAGCGATCATTACCGGGGAATGGGGAAGGAAAGAAAATAATGAGGAGGATGGAAATGGCCTTTAGATACCATCCCGTCATTTGGCTGATGTGAATGAGGAGAACCCAGGAAATACCTCACTCAGCTACAAAAGCTTTCACATTTTTTCGACCGGAATCATACCCAGGACTGTTCGCACCAAAGGCGAGAACGTTTGCGACTACACTATAGGAGCCACTCAAATGTGTGTGAAATCTCATACCATAAAAGAAAAGCGTCAGTAATACATTGTTAGCGAGTAAGGAGAAAAGTGTCTGGAATCTTATACCATCAACGTGTAATCTAGAGAAATGTATCTTTAATGTAATATCATCAGTATGTAACTAAGAGGAATGTGTCTTACGTCTTATATCATAAGAGAAATGTGTGTGTAACACATTATTGGCATGTAACCAAGATAATTCAGACTGAAATCTTATACCATCATCCGCCATCGTGCAATGAAGGAAAGTGTGTAAAATCTTAGACTAATAGAAATATATCATATGAGGAATATATAACACATCATTAGTGTGTAACGAAGAGATATGTCTCAAATATTATACGATTAGCATCCAACTAAGAGAAATGTGTATGAAGCCTTATACTATAAGCTTTGTGTCTATAATACGTTGTCAGCGTGTAACCAGAAGAAATGTAACTGAAATGTTTTGCTATCAACGTGTAACCAAGAGAAATGTGTCTCAAATGTTATAACATAGACTAAGATAGGAATATGTCTGTAACACATCATCAGCGTGTAACCGAGAGAAATGTGTGGCCAATATTATACCTTCAGAAGCAACTAAGAGAATTGTGTTGCCAATCTTATGCTATCAGTATGCAACTAAGAGAAATGTGTCCAATCTTATACTATCAGTATGGAACTAAGAGAAATATGTCCCCAATCTTATACTATCAGTATGCAACTAAGAGAAATGTGTCCCCAATCTTATACTATGAGTATGCAACTAAGAGAAATGTGTCTCCAATCTTATACTATCAGTATGCAACTAAGAGAAATTCCCAATCTTATACCATCGGTATACAAGAGAAATGTGTCCCCAATCTTATACTATCAGTATGCAACTAAGAGAAATGTGTGTCCAATCTTATACCTTCAGTAGGCAACTAAGAGAAATATGTTCCCAATCTTATACTATCAGTATGCAACTAAGAGAAATGCCCCATCTTATACTATCGGTATACAACTAAGAGAAATGTGTCCCCAATCTTATACTATCAGTATGCAACTGAGAAATGTGCCCCAATCTTATACCATTGGTATACAACTAAGAGAAATGTGTCCCCAATCTTATAGCCTACTATCAGTAGGCAACTAAGAGAAATGTGTCCCCAGTCTTATACCATCAGTATGCAACTAAGAGAAATGTTTCCCTAATCTTATAGCATCAGTATGCAACTAAGAAAAAAGACTGTGAAATCTTATAACATAAATGTGTCTCAAACATTGTACGATAAGAAGGGTGAGTCCGTAATATATCATTAGCTTGAGTTGAGTTGAATTTCAGTTTAGCGTCCCTTTCAGCAGCGAGGCTATGTGAGACGTGGACCTACTGATTAACGTGGAATCCGAACCACATGAGCTCCCGCCGGGAAACGAACCCGGGTCACCCGCGCTAAGGGCGCGTACGCTAACCGCTTAGCCACGGAGGAGCTCAATATATCATTAGCGTGTAACCAAGAAAAATGTGCTTGAAATCTTAAACCGTCAGTATGCAACTAACAGAACGTTGTATATTTGTCACCAGACCTACTATCTTTTATTGTTGCAGCCTTTCCCAACAGAACCTCCATCGCATCATGTCTTCTATTCTATTCAACTGTCAGAGCACTGTTCATAGGTTTCCTTTAGAAAATTTTCCTCTACTGACATAAAATTTTCCCTTTTCTTATCAAATTTTCGCTAGTTTATTGAGTTTCCAAAGGAAATACCAACATTTTTTTTTTTTTTTTTTTTGCTTCTGGTACTATTGCTACCAAGGATCTTATAAAATAGAGGATCTGCCCTTACAACAAAATCTTGAAGCCATACGTCACAGTTTCGCCACCCCTACTCTGCCCACTCTGCCCAATAGAATCGCAATGTTTTGAGCCAACAATCATGGCGGAAACGAAATTAGCCAATCAGACGATGGTATAAATGAGAGTAGCCAATCAGACGTGCCGATTCTCGGTTGCTTTTTGGCTTCATTGATTTAATAGGATGAAGATATAAATGGGCAGATCCTCTAGTTTATGAAATCCTTGATTGCTACTGTATTGGTTCATTTCTGAAAAACAAAGAAAAGTTTAAAAATTTTTATTCCCTTGGATTTTCACGTTTTATCGGAAAAAATCCCTTTCTGCTAAATTTATCCACGAAATTTCCCTACATTAGGGAAATTTCCCTCAAGCTACGAACACTGTGTCAGACGACAGCTTTCAATAAGTGCACAGAGATGTTACCCACCAGCCGAGACGAGACAAAACTCTTTGAATAGAAACCTAATACACTTTCCGAGACAAGACTGCATTAAGAGGCCTAATCACTGCGAAATTAAAATATCGATAATTTTACAATAATTGAGTGATATCTTCAAATAGATAAAAAAGATAATCAAAATGTGGAACAAGAGTGCCCTAGACAATATTATTTTGCATGAGATACCGTTATCACGAGTCACCTAGTAGCTTCCCGTTTGCAGCCATTTAGAAACGCGAAAATAAATGCCGATTTTCTAAATGGAAATGAAATGAAATCTTTAGTTTTACGTCCCACGATTATGCCGGTTAGGCTAAAGGAGACGGTGATGATGAGAGATGACTGAAATGGTGGAATGAAGAAAGTGGGAGGAAACGGGAGAACCCCGAGAAAACCCACGAGCACGGTGTTTGTCCACCACAAAGTCCACACGGCGCGAGCTGGGATCGAACCATGGACCCCAAGCACCGGAGGTGAACGCTCTACCACTGAGCCACCGCGCCCCCTATTTTTTTTCTAAATGGCTGGAAATCGAAAGCAGATAAGTGAGTCCTGATAACAGTATCTCATGTAAGATAATATTGTCTAGGGAGCTCTTGTTCCACTTTTTGATTATCTTTTTATCTATTTGAAGATATCATATAATTACAGTAAGATTAGCGGTATTTTAATTTCACCTTGATAGGGCCTCTTAATACTTTTCTCGTAGGCACTTTTACATTAATAGACAACTCTGCAACTTATATACATTAATGATAACAATAGTACATAAAGGATGAAATTAGTATATAATATAGCCTGCAGGACTCCTTGGGAATTCTATCTAATGATGCATTTGCACTTCAGAAACTGTGAAATAACTGCATGCTGTGGGGCTTATCCGCTTTGAGACGTTTGTTATTTGTATAATTTTAAGCCCTTGTGCATTTTACTTCTGAAAACACTTAAGGGCTTGGATGTAGATGAAGATTAACCTGACATTATCCTTTATAACTACATACAAGTGATATCTATTGCAATAGAGCATCTGTAAAGTCGTCAGATCTTCAAAGGTACGTGGTTCATTGCTATGTACACAACGTCTGTGCCGGAAGGGTTTGGTGTGTTAGAGAGATATATATATCTGCATTGTGCAAGATGGAGATGCATTGTGCGTTATGTATTACATCTGCAAGTTAGATTAACTGTATTACACACTGGAGCTCTGTTCGCCTCAGAGGTGTGGGAAAGTTTTGAGTTGGCGATTGTAATTCAATTAGACTAATACTCATAAAAGCTCTCCCACCATCAACGCGCCCGGCAACATGCATTGCATTCTGAGTCTTCCTGCTGCAGAAAGAGAGAAAAGAGGAGGGTCGAAAAATCTTTAATGCAATTTAATCAAATTTACTACAATTCTCTCTTAAATCCTGGTCACCTCTCCTTCCGTACTCCCATTTTTTTTCTCTCTCTCTCTCTCTCCTCGCTGAAACTAGTTACATTAGGTGTGCTTTGTTCGGTTGCTGTTTAATCACCATACGTGTGTCTGCTGGCGGCATCTTTTCTCACTCATCTTCTCGTCTTTCACTTAAATAACACATCCTCATCTTGTGCATATGTGTATGTGTGTGCAATGCAGCTATATAGTACGCGAGTATCTTAGCTTGTAATTACTTTATAGACTCACTAAAGACAGGGTCCCTGCATTTCGACTGCCCTCATTACTTACTATCTTCAAGTATAAAAGCGTAGCCTACCAATATTTAATCCTAATTTCCTTATATATATTTTTTCCTTTCCTGTCCCTATCAGTATACATTTTTTCTCCATTTGCAATAGGAGGTCAATCTTCTTTTGCAAGGGGTATTGATGAAGGGTGATGTGATGTGATGAACACGAAGGGATCATACCGGTTATCCTTGAATGCACGTTTCTCACTGTGCCTGTGATGATTAATGGGGTATACTGATGAGGTGTCAAGGGATGTCAATGCTGATCGTGTTCACCCTTTCTCTTTTTCCCTCTACAACTGCCGACATCCATGTTATGTAATGAGTTAGTAAGACTTCTTTTTTTTTGCTGGTTGACTTCCGAAAAAAGAAATAAAAAAAAAACCAGGGATAGTGTAGATGTTCTGAAATATGAAACGTTTATTTGTAATTAAGAGCAAGTTTTACAATGAGTCAAGGCTTATGGGAAACTACAAGACACATTACTTGTAGCATTTCAGCAGTCGTTTCTTAGTGGCGCCTCCTGAGGGAAATCATTTAGGTAAAAATTAAAATTTTATCCCTATACATTAGGGTAAACACGAATTTGAGGAATTATCCCAAAAATGGATCAAAAGATTGCGATCTTGACCAAGAATTTTAGGAATGATCCAAAAAAAAAAATGCATCAAAAGATTTTGATCTTGGACAGTAATTAGTTTTTGGATCAGGGACACAACATTTTTGAAAGGTCCCTAGATCGAGTTTTCGTATTTTTTTATTGAATAAACACATCATACTGAGTTAAGTGATAGTTTGGGTTTGGCTACACTATATGTAGTTCTTCAGATATAAGGCCTATAAGAAAATTTTTGTTTGATCTTTTCAGCCAATTGGATCAGGGGCCACAACATTTTTGAACGGTCCCTAAATCAAGTTTTCGTATTTACTGCAGAATAAGCACATCATACTGAATTAACTGATAGTTTTGGTTTGGCTACACTATATGTAGTTCTCCAGGTATAAGGCCTACTAGAAAAATTTTGGTTGAAATACATTGGATCTTTTGACCCAAGAAAAATATAGAGTAAAAATAGTGCGTAATTGGAAGAAAGTATTTCAGGAAGTTGATTGTCTGTAATAAATTTATAACTGTATGATATAATATAAATATATTCCCTTTTGCACTGAGATCATTCTGTGTTCCTTTGTTTTATATATATTTATATATATTTATATATATATATATATATATATATATATATATATATATATATATATATATATATATATATAATTGTGATTATTATTATCTCTTTGACTACAACAAAAGACCTTTGCCGAAAAAAGGACCACCACCCCTCAAAAAAAGTTTACACGCAAAACAACATTGACATTATCAAGTCCGACAAATGAGATGAGACATACTGGGGAGGGGGGAGGGCATGTGTAGAATTGGAAAAGATAAAAACAAAAAAAGGCTTCGATGTACCGGAAATGACAAACGCGAGAATTTAATCGTTTTCGTTTACTAGCATTTTTTTTTTTTTACCACTCATTTTTGATGGTAAATTTCTCGCTTTTTTATCCTTCAAAACCCTCTTTCAATATCGCTTTCTCTCTTTCGTTTGTTCATTCATTCTCTTTTCATAAACTAGAAAAAAGGAAAGAAGAGAAAGAATGAATAAAGGATGCTGGACAGGAAATAAAAAAAGGGGAAAACGAAGATAGATAAACAGGACAGAAAAGAGAATGTAATTTGGATGGGTAATCTGGAAATGGGGATAACAATTGAAAAACGAACTTGTATTCATGTATATATGGTAGTAAGAGTACTGGAGATTTGTTGTGTGTTACAAGAGAGTTAGTCACTCATTCGCTGCTTTTTTACTCTTTTTTTAGACAAATACGCGCACTTCGTTCTTTTTTACACATATGGATATATATATATATATATGGTCGTTTTGCTAGTATCTGCATCGTTTTAGCATCCGAGGACCGAATGAGGGTTGCAAAAGTGGATCCACTACTATTAGGAGCGGAGAAAAAAATGAATGATCATCCCAATCCACGTCAATAAACAAGAGTGAAGAAGAGAGGAAGACAACTCGACCCGCTTGCTCTTTCTCTTTGATGGTTTATGTGTACTTTTGGCAAGGCTTTTTGTATTGGCGATCTCTCGCATGCCCGGGTTGTTAGTTACTGTTAAACAAACATGTGCTAAAAAATTTAAACTTAAATCCTGGCGCAACAGCCAATAGAAAGGCACGGTTTACTAGCTGGCTTGTGACACTCATGCTTTTAAGGTGATATGTGATCAGCACATCGGATACCCTTCGTCGTTAATGCTGGCTTTCTAGAGCGAGGTTCGGTACTTTTTTTAAAAAAAAGTTTTCAAGTGGTTTCCCAATTATCATCACGACGCTGTGTGGACGCCACAATATCAATATGATTGAGTGAGTTGATAACCAGACCCGCCTCTCCTTGACTCACAAAAAATGGTATTCCAGTGCGGCTAGTGTGGTCCCGCGTAGTGTAGTTGCTAACGTTCTCGTCTTTGATGGGAGCACTCCCAGGTTCGATTCCCTGTAGGGAGAACTCGATCGAAAAAGTGCAACAGCTTTTTCAGGCTAACCATCTTGAGTGAGATTTTTTCTGGTCTTTCCTCATTCACCCCAGGCAAATGACAGGATGGTACCAAACATATAGGTCCCAGGTCGCTTTCTTCCTTCCCCAGTCTTTTCTTCCCTCCCTCCCTTTCCTCGAATACTGTGATCGCCGAGGGACATCATCCCTCCTACGTGACATATTGTTAACAAGAGGAAGAGAAACTGGTTGAGATATTGACTAAGAAGGAACTGTAGCATGAGGTACGTATTAGAGAGTATGGTGGCAGGAAAAAGAGGAAGGGAGCGAAGTAGACTGCAATTGATGGGCGATATCAAAACAGAAAAATCGTACGCCAGGACGAGGAGGTTAGCAGAAGACCGTGAAGCATGGAAGCTTCTCAGTTGCGACAAGTGTCCTGCCAATAATGGCAGAATACCTACGATGGTGATTTATTTGTTAGCTATTGACTCATCTTTGGATAGTCTTCTAATGAAACCAAATGTAAAATTTTTAAGATTTAATAATAATTTTGGACTATATCTCAGTGTAATCATACTGCGTACTTTCTTTGTCTTGGTAGCATCGTAATGAAAAGATTGGTGAGGGTATATTTAAAAGTATTAGCTCCATCTTGATAGATAACTTGGTTATCGTGCCGTATCAATTTTTACGTTTACGAAAAAATGTTTTTCTCGAAAACCACGCATGAGATTTAATCTTATTCATATAATTTTGTTGAGTTTAATGAGATCTATCGGTTGGTGATGTGTGGTCAACACATCTTCTCCCTTCTCGTTAATTCTGGCTTTCTAGAGCAGAATTTACTACTTATTTCTTTCAAGTAGCTCCTCAATTGCCCTCACGACGCTGGGTGGACGTCACAATACCTACATGGTTTTGGTGACTACGAACAGTCAGCCATGTCTTCTGTGACCAGCCACAGACTCGGTTCTACTCGTTGTTAATCGCTAATGGTATGATATAGGGGGGGAATATATGAAATCTTTGATTAAATGCCTCGTGGTTGTGCCCTTTAGGGTGCAATTGCTTGACTCCCGAGCCCCACTAAGGGCGCTCCGTTTGTTAAGCAACATAGGAAATTGTTTGTTACTTTGTAATTTAAATAGCTGTTCGTTTACAAGCCCTACCACCAATAATAAAAAAGGAATAAAAGTACATAGCATAATGCTACCTGTACCGAGAATCAAAGTATACTTGCATTGAAAGCAGGAGACCGTTGGATTGAACATTGGCTGCATGAGAGGACGAGAGGACTTCACGGAGAAGATAACTAAAAATGTGCTAAATTAGCCACTTTGTAACTTGTTGTGTGCAGATTTTGGATATTTAAAACTTGCTAATTAGCCACTTTGTGACTTGTCGTGTGCCTATTTTGGACACATGCTGTATATCACAAAAACATAACACTCTAAGTGGTGGCTTAGTGGTAGAGCGTTCACCTCTGGTGCATGGGATCTTTGGTTCGATCCCAACTTGCACCAAGTGAACTTTGTGGTGGACAAACACCGTGTGCGTGGGTTTTCTCGAAGCTCTCCCGTTTTCTCCCACTTTCTTCATTCCACCATTTTCATTCATTTCTCATCATCACCGACTCCTTTAAAACCCTAACCGGCATAATCGTGAGATGTAAAACTTAAAGATTTAATTTTCTAAATACATCACTTGATTCAATTAAACAGATGAATGTTGAACCAAAAATAGCTAACTTAAGTTGCCTCCACTGGGTCACGAGAAGTGCTGTGAGACAGTGTCTGCAGAAAATCCTGCAATAAACCCATCGGAAGAGGAAGGAAACGATATATTTGCCTGCATTACAGTATAAGCCTGCATTCGTATATGCATGATTTCTTCCGTGGGATTGCTGTTGGAAGTAAGTACTTTTTTTTTTTTTTAATCCGTGCTTGTAAAGATTATGCGACATAAGGAGAGGACGCAAGCAAAGGGAAATAAAATAGGAAAATCCGAAAAGAACATGCACACAACATTTCCGACAAGTGTATTTATATATACATACTTGCAAGAAGTTGAAGACTACAAGTGTTTGCATGCAGGTCTCATCCGGTTTGATTACACATTGGGGCCTGGTAGCGCATAGCACATTGGCAATATAATGACTGTGAAACTGTGTGTATTGCTTCTGTGTATATGTATAAGGTTTACTACTCTATACATGTATGAGTTCTTTCTTCGGTACTTCTCTTTAGCTAGAAGTAAGTTGAGACGCTTGAAACACATACTCTCTAAACTGACCGTCACCACAGCGTCAGAGTATCGCATCGCATCTCATGACTTTATTCAAAAGATAGCAAAGTAGTCTGGTAACTGCCACAACCACTAAACGGCATCGCAATTACAATAACATGCAAGAGCTTACAATGATGGCTGGTATACAATGAAGATTTTTTTCCCTTTCTTTTCTTTATGTGGTGCCAGAGAGAGAGAGAGAAAAAATAGTAACTGTTGACTCATGTGGTACAGCTGAAGAGACTCGCTACAGAAACGGATTGGTCGTTGAATTGCATAAGACTGCAGCTTCTTTTCGTATTCATATTAGCAATGCCTACTTTTGAGCTCTTTTGTCTGCAGTTGTGTGGTTTTCTTATTAGCTTCATTGTGCGAATTATAGAAGTTAATACCCTCAGCTGGCATAGTATGCTAACAAAATCGTTACTCCCTACAAGTTTGGCTAAAAAGTAAGGTCGATGGATTCGATTTCTGTTTGTGAGATATACTGTTAGTTCATGTCAAATAGTGAAACAGTCCTCACCAAAGCTCGTCAAATGGAAACGTTATGAACAAAACTACTGAAAGAACTCAAAAATTTAATTTTCTTTTTTTCAAAGAAATACTACTTTATCTGGTGAGTTCATTAAGAGGCTTAATCACTGCGAAATTAAAATACCGCTAATTTTACAGTAATTATGTGATATCTTCAAATAGATAAAAGATAATCGGAATGTGGAACAAGAGCGCGCTAGACAATATTATTTTGCATGAGGTACCGTTATCACGAATCACCTAGTAGCTTTCAGTTTTCAGCCATTTATAAACGCGAAAATAAATACCAATTTTCTACATGGGTGAAAATTGAAAGCAGATAAGTGAGTCGTGATAACGGTATCTCATGTAAAATAATATTGTTTAACGAGCTCTTGTGCCACTTTTCTCTTATCAATTTGAAAATATATAATCACTGTAATATTAGCGGTACTTTAATTTCGCCATGATGGGCCTCTTAAAAGCTGCATACTGATAGCTCTTCTGTACCCAAATGTTTGCCTGTTCCTTTTTGAGCTTGTGATCCAACAATATTCTGTTGGCGGATTATTAGTTGACTTGATTTTCAGTTTTAGCGTCCCGTTCAGCAGCGAGGCTATATGAGACATGGACTTATGGCTTAACATGGAATCTGAACCACATGGTGCGCTGTACCGACCATAAATCTACTGTATTATCAAAACTTTTCAACTGATAACGTTATTAGCAAAACTACTGAAAGAAGTTGTATAGTAGCCTCGCTCAAATCCTTTCTGCTTTGTTCAAAGGAATACCGCCTTATTCACTGATCTCTTTGAAATTAAAACCTCATTGTTCTTTATCGTTTCCAAACTTGTACCATTTCCTCTTAGTACTTCAAGTATAGCTGTTAGTGGCACGCGTGGTTATGAAGATAACCCTTGTCAAAGTTTGCTAAGTGGAAACGTTTTGAACAAGTTTACTAAAAATGTATGATGTCCTCGCTCAAAACGTTTCCACCACTTTCTTCAAAAGAATACCGTCGTGTTCGTGAGTTTTTTTTTTAAAACTAAATCTTTATTGTTCTTTCTCACTTCCAGAATTGCCTCCGTTCTTCTTGAAATTTGTCAGGTAATAAATTGAATGTTAGCTGTTCTCGACATGTGCTGGAGTGACCAAAATCCTTATCAAAACTTCTCAAGTGGAAACGTTGTAAACAAGATTATACGTTCTGTATAACTGCTTAAAACGTTTCCACTTTGTTCAAAAGAATACCGCCATATTCGTGAGTTATGCCAAATTAAATCCTTATTGCTTCTTCTCGCTTCGAAGATTGACCCTGTTCTTGTAATTTACCAGGTAATAAATTGAATGTTAGCTGTTGGTATGTGCGGTTGACTACAATCTTCATCAATGATCACTAGGTTCTCAATGGAAACGTTATGATCAAGGCTGCTAAAATAAAGCCTGTATAATCTCCTCGCTCAAACCGTCTCCACTTTTTCAAAAGAATACCGTCGTGTTCGTGAGTTGTTTGAAAGTAAATCCTTATTGTTCTTTCTTGCTTCCAAAATTGTCCCCATTCTTCTTAGGATTTGTCAAGTAATAAGTTGAATGTTAGCTGTTGGTGGCACGTGCTGGAGTGACCACAATTTATCGTAGCTCCTCAGGTGGAAACGTTATGAACAAGGCTACTAAAAATATGTATAATGTCCTCGCTCAAAACGTTTCCACTTCGTTCGAAAGAATACCGCCGTACTCGTAAGTTACGTTAAGTTAAATCCTTATTATTCTTTCTCGCTTCGAATATCGTCCCTGTTCTTCTTGGAATTAGTTAGGTAATAAATTGAATGTTAGCTGTTTCTGACATATTAGCTGTTAGCTGTTAGCTGTTAGCTGTTTGATAAAGAGTGACTACAATCTTTATCAATGCTCTCGCTAAGTGGAAACGATATGATCGAGGCTGCTATACCAAAACTTGTATAATATATTCGCTCATAATGTTTCCACTTTTTCAGCGGGATCCCATCTTAGTTAGCCTTTGCGGGAGTGATTATGCATATACCACCATATTCTCGCCAATTGAATACGTTGTAAGCGCGACTGCAGTATTACTATGTTGCATATAACAATTTCATTACTTGCTGGGCTTGACAAGTAATGCTTCGTTTACATTTAATTATTGATAACCATGATACTACATTTACTATTTTTGGTTACTTATATGTTGAAGTAATGGCTTTCTTCTATTACTTTTTTCTTTAAAAAAATAATTAACACTTGGGATGATTAGCAGGTGTTCACATATCTTAAAATCTATTGGTGTGAATTGTAAGCTTGATTAAACTTAAATTACACTGTATTTTTTTTTTTTTTAAGTTTTAGATCATAACTTATGTATGTGCCATAAGGAATATCTTAGGGGCAAATGAAATTTGTTCTTCATATGTGTTTTTTCATATTTCTCTATATTAAATGCATAATGCATATAACTCTGTTCTCTCAAATCGCACACACGTACAAGTTTATTGAGTGCATATGCTTACCGACTTCAAGAGAGAGAGAGTAACTCACCCCTCTTAACAGCATTCCATATGTAGTTTTCATTGTGCTTGAGGGTATGTTTCCTAAAGCCGATAATTTCCGCTAAAGTAAGTAATTTCTTCAACCATATCTGTACGCTTATTGCTTGCTAAGTGAATTGGGCTGCAAACCCTTTATACGTAGTAGAACCATATATGTTTCCCCCCCCCCCTTCCTTTTGTCTATAAGCACACAGCAGACTACGTATGGTAAATGCACATGTTAGCACTGATGCGAACATTCATTTTGTGTGTTGTGATGTGTATTCTGTGCATGTATGGATGGACATATAGCAGATCACGAAGAGAGAACGTAATATGTACGTAGTAATTCTAGAAGTTAGGTTTCGAGTGGGGTGGGGATGAGGAAATATCCCGTAATCCAATTATGTAAATATTCTCCACACGCATACATAGGTACACAATCTTTCGTCGTATATCCCCGTCTAAAGAGCAACAGGCTTCTACGCCCTATGTACGTATTATATGTTATATTTACCTACAATATGTATGCATAACTTTATTCGTCTACGAAAAGAACATAAGTACAGATACGTATTCGTAGTTTTACAGAAAAAATATGAATTATCTATAGTTTGCTGGTTCTGTATGATTAATCCACATTGCAACTTTATAGTTTCTAGGTTCTCATAAAGTTGCCTGTTTCATTACATTTGCCATTTAAAGGCAACTTTTTACGCTTGAAACTTGTGTGTGTAGAACTGTAACAAAAATGGTTTCGACATTGCCTTATTGTGAAACTATAGTAAACTTCTATATTATTTAATACGTGCGTCAATTACCCGATTCGCTGGGTTCAAATAAGGAAAATTAGTAATATGTTCCGTTAGTCACTTTTTACTATTACTAAAGTGCTCTCTAAAATTTAAAAAGTTTGCAAAAGCTTGAAAATCACACCTAGTATGGTGTGGGGCCTCCTTTTGCGTCCAAAACAGCTTGGATCCGACGTGGAATGGACGTATACAGCTCCTGAATCGTGGTGTGTGGAATTTTGTACCATTGTTCCTCCAAAACATGCTCCAGTTCCTTAAGGGATGCTGGTGGAGGGTAATGAGACCGAACACACCTCTCTAACTCAGACCACAATGGCTCAATAATGTTCAGATCTGGTGATTGTGGGACCCAGGGGAGGTGTGATATTTTTCAATGTTCTACAAGTACGCAAAGTTTCATTCAAATTGATGAGTTACACTTCATTAAGTCTCCTTGTGAGATACAGTGAAACCTGTCAACTTGGCCACCTCTCTAAGTTGACCCCCTGCTCATCTTGGCCTGGTTCGTCTTGAACCTGCATTCTCCCACAAGACATTCGTTACTTATTACTCTGTAAGTTGGCCACCTGTCTATCTTGGAAGTTGGCCACATTGAAGTAGTGTTTACCCTATGATTACGAGTACAATGATAAATTTACCTGGATATCTTGGCCACGGAAAATACTGTTTTGTTATTTTAATTAATTCTTTCGCATTTCCATATGAGAGGCAGGTGTTCTGTATTTGTGACTGGAGACAAAGAAACATGCATTCCCATGATTTGTTCTTGGAGGTCAATGGCCAGAATACTACCCTGATAAAGGAGTGGTGAAGGAAGATGTGAATAGGAAAAAGCACGTACAGGAAAACAGAAAATGAATGTACATATTTGTTTACCCTGTATGTTTTGATAAATCCATTAGCTATATCGGGTTCTTTCATCAGTGGAGAGCCTTAGTTATTCCGTCAAATTCTCAAGGTTAGAGCTAACCATCTCAATTGCCAACTATTGGCATCTGACAGCTTGTACAGTGAAACCTGTCTGAGATGGCCACTTTTCAATGGAACCGATAGTGGCCAATATAGACAGGTTTCACTGTACAAACCTATGTAATCTTCATTTTAGGGCCACAAATTCCTGATCGGAGCGTGACTTTTCTTTTCTTTTCTTTTCTTTTTTCCTTTCTTTTTTTAATAATTGAATTTGTTCATTAGATTGTTCGCTCTGTGTGAATGTCCATTACATATCATAAAATTTCAAATTGTAATTACTTTACTGTTTTCATAATTTCATTTCCAGGTACTATAAATCAGAATGGATATTACAGTTAATCTATTTGCAAACAAACAGTAGATGGGATGAAAAAATAGAAAGAATAAAAAAAAGGCATACATTGATTTATCTGTGATATAGTAGTAGAAAATGTACAGAAGTGTTTTTGAAGGTGAAAATTCAACCAGTTAGTTCCTCATTGTCCTTTGTCTGTATTCTGCGAATGACTCCGATGTCAAAAAGAAAAGAAAAAAAAGATAGAAGAAAAGAAAAGAAAAAAATATATAATGACTTTCTGTGCTGGAATGCACTGCTTATTATAGCTAGTTAACCATTTTTATTGCTCTGGTAAAAACAAAAGCAAAAAAATAGTGTGTTGCACCTGCATCGGAGATAGCTTCGGGATAGAAAGGTGCGCGAGATTTTTAGTTTTTTTTTCTTTCTTTCTTCGGTGTAATGAAACAGTGAGAATAGTTATTTCAAGAATTACACAGGAGGATATTGGATGACGTGTGCTTAACAGGTTAGATCTTTTATTATTATTATTATTATTATTATTCTTTATAATTGGCCATCCAGATTATTTTTGTTTATTTGTTTTTGTTTTTCGGCAGACTTCGGTGATAAGAGCAATAAAGTATTAATTCATTGTTGTTCCTTTGTTCGGACTCATCTCCTGTAATTATTTCGTCTTCCAACCTCTCTCTTCGTTATGTGATGGACAGGAACGATAAACCTGTCTCCCATAACTTTGCAGAAGCATATACTCGTCTAGCAGGTGTGTTCTTAACAATGTTAATATGATTTTCATTTTAACAGCTCCGAAAATTTATTTTACCAGCTGATATATATATATAGAATAACCTCCATAGCATTACGATGCACAAACGACTATAGCAGGCCAGAAAACTTTTAGTTTGTTGTGCTATAACTAGGGCTGCCATATATATATATATATATATATATATATATATATATATATATATATATATATATATATATATATATATATATATATATATATATATATATATATATATAATATATACATACATATATATATATATATATATATATATATATATATATATATATATATATATATATATATATATCCAAAATACGGACAGACCTTAAAACGACGACCTATCAAAGATATGGTGCCCAAACACAAAGCAAATATTTTGAAATTTCTTGCCTAAAAATCACCTTTTACGGTTATCATACATTTGTTTACTGTAATACTTAAAATACTATTGGAAACTAACATATTGCATGTGTTTTTTTTTTTCATTAACACAAATATAATAAATCATGCCATTAAATTACGTATATTAAATTTAACCAAAAAAGTACCCTGGAATGGAAAACTGAGACACTTTTGTTGAAAAAACATAACCTACTTTATTAATAGTAATTAAAATAATAGTTATATGATGAAAACACAGTTCTTTTCGCCCGACATTTTAGCGATTCCCGACTCGGAAATTTTTGGGTAGCTCCAAAAACTGTCAAATACGGACGTTTACCTATTTCATGCTTTGTTAGATACAGATACGGACACGGATCCAAAAATACAAACAGTTCGTACAAAACACGGACGTATGGCAACCCTAGCTATAACGATCAGGCCTATTCAGTATTTTTTCTTGGGAGGGGTTCAAAGTTTCTTTTAAGGGAGGAAGGTCCAAGACACCAATGTGTCTTCCTAGACGTGTTTTTTTTGGGGGGGGAGAGGGGACACTGGCCTCCGGAGCTCTGAGAGTGTCCCTCGGAGTAGATTAAAATAATATGTCTATAATATAATAATAATAAATAGAATAGCGCCGTGTGAAAATAATATATCCCCCTCCGATACAAAGTGTGCCCCCCGGAACGTTTTTCTGAAAGAAACACTGCAAGGCATTACTTTTATGTAGTATCGAATTGATGTTCTACAAGTACCGCCACCTGCCAAAAAATAAATAAATAAATAAATAAACAGAACTAGAACGTTTTTATAAGGAAAGAAATAGTACAAATAAAGTGTAAGGTCAGAATAATTTAATTAAAAAGATGCTATAAGTTGAGTTACCAAATTTTTTTGGCGAGAGAACCAGTACTGGTGGACCCTCCAGTGGGTGCACCCCTGATAACGATCATAAAGAGGAAAGTATGAAAATAAGTTTCCCGTTTCTTTTTCTCAAGAACTTGTGCAACAAGGGAGTAAACAAGACATTGATTTAATGCTAGAGGCATCCATACAATCCATACAATAACTATAGATCATGTTTAATGTAGTGAATTTCAGTTCAATTCTTGCCTCTTTGTTATTATTAATACCTTTACAAGGTACAGGGTTTGTTATTTACTACTTTCATTTGCATAAAACGGGACAAATACTACTTTTTTCCACTTATTGACCGGACGGCCGGGACACGCCCCTAAAACAGGACTGTCCCGATCAAAACGGGACGTATGGTCGCTCTACAGATGGCACTATCACAGCGCTAGTCGAGTTGACTTGATTTAAAGTTTAACGTCCCGTTCAGCAGCGAGGCTATATGAGACGCGGACCTGCTGACTAACGTGGAATCCGAACCACACGAGCTCCTGCCAGGAATCGAACCCGGATCTTCCGCGTCAAATGCGCGTACACTAACCGCTTAGCCACGAAGGGGCTCATAGTGCTAGTCGAATGATAGCTCCGTTCTGTGTCCGGCGAGTATGGAGGCCGGAAAAATCAGTATTGTCAGACAATGATAAGACTGAAGTGTACTTTGTACAGTCCGCAGCAAAAAAAAAAAAAAAAATCTGAAACATGAGCATGTAAGTTTATTGTCAAGTGACGAAGTCTTTTGCTCGAAAATAAGTGTACAGGGGAGGAAGCCGAGGCTTCTCCTGGCGTGATTCGTGCCACTTAGACGTTATGTTGATTCCCTGGGTTGTTGGGCTTAGTTTCACAATAAACTTACATGCTCATGTTGCAGGTTTTTTTGCTGCGAATTGTACTATTCGGAGGAAGCGACATTACCTTCTGACTTCCGGCATTCTCCTATTGGACAACAATTGGAGTCGCGAGACCATACTCGGTGGCAGTAATGCAAAACCATCTTGCTACTCTCGCTTGGGAACGCCTTCCTCATCCGTCGTACAGTCCCGATCTCGCGCTCAGCGACTTCCATCTTTTTCCGACATTAAAGAATGCCCTCAGCAGAAGGTACTTTGGAACCAATGACAAACTGAAGAGATCCGTGAAACGTAGCACTATGCAGAATACGTATCCAAGAGAGACTTTCAAGCGTTGTAAAGCAGTCCTTGGTTCTAATTGGGAAAAATAAAGTGGGCCATATTCTTTATTGTCTCAGTATATTATTCGTCTTGTGTAAAGAACTCTGTCCATATCCGCCTGGGAAACTTATTTTTCGACTTACTTTCGTATCTTATATTATGTTCAATCATAGGTTAGATTGGCTTCCAACGATTTATGTGCTATGTAATTTTAAAAAGAAAAACAAAAAGGAAATTAATAATATAAATAGTCACTACAAGTTATTGGTTACGTCTACAAATTCTTTATTTTCTGACCCACGTAGAACCAGATTATTAACTAACTTATAAATATAGGAATATTTCTATATACGAGTATATTTGGTACACAAAATCGATATTTTATGATCAGGAAATGAAGGATTTGTAGAGACAGCTATGAAAATTGTATTTATCAATAACTTATAATGTCTATATAGTTCTCGTTTCTTTTCTTTCTTTTCTTTTTTTTTTCTTTAAAAAAAAGTTGAGTTGAGTTTCAGTATAACGTTAGTTTAGGGAGGCTGTATGAGACGGGACCTACTGATCAAAATGGAGTCCGAACCACGTGAGCTTCCGCCGGGAATCGAACCTGGGTTTCCCCTTGGTAAAGGTATGTACGCTAACCGCTTAGCCACGAAGGTTCTCTTTCTTAAAAAAGAAGAAGAAGACAAAGGAAATTACATAGTACATATTGCTTGGTCTTTCTAGCCCAGTGATTCTCAACCGATGTATCGCGACACACTGATGTGTCACACAGGCCCCTAAGGTGTGTCGCAAAAATTTTCATATATTTAAAAATCATGAAGAATTTAAAATTAATTAGTTAAACTCGAGACAGACTGTACCAGTCAATACCTCCAGCGGTAGCAATAATGCTCAGTGCTACATAGCCATTATAAAAATTAATTGGTTTTGCTATTATTATTATTATTATTATTAGTATTATTATTATTATTTGTAATAAAAATGTTAATCAAATATGTCGCGACATCTTGAATGTTCAGATAGTGTGTCGTCAGTCACAAAAGGTTGTGAACTACTGTTCTAGCCAATCTAATCTACACAACATGATCGATCGTAACATCATACATGATTGAACATAATAATTATATATGATTGTTATAATATGTAGTGAGCACATCACTGTGGCTGTTAATTCTTACTTTCTGGACTGGATTCATTTGTTTTTAGTTTTGTAATGCAATTTCAACTCACCAATGTAATATTAAAAACTTTTGAAATTAAAAATAAAATATACAAGCTGAGTTTCCATAAACTTTTGAAATTAGATTACAGTTTAACTCCCTTTTTCAGCATTAAAGTTGCACAGTGTAGAACTAGGTTCGGCCTGATTTTGTTCCTTGTAAAGTGTCTGCTGCTATGAAGTGGTACACACTCTCTACCTAATATTTCTTACGTATCCTGTAGATATTATTTATTCGACACCCACTAGCTGCTGTAAAATCGTCATGTTCCGTTCTTTGACTGGATGTCTTAAGATAGCTCCACCCAGTTGTCCTTCCATATTAGCAGGTGTTATAAGACTGTGAGTGTATACATACATATACTAGTATATGTTAGAGAAAGTTAGTTTTTCTTTCTTTCTTTCTTTCTTTCCGTATTTTGTAATGTAAGAAGTTTTACATCATAGCTGACCTTCAGAAAGCCACACTCTTTGCGGATTGGTGGATTGCATTTTTGCTAATGTTAAACGCTGCCCACGTAGTTAAAAACAAGTCCCAGTTTCTGGAGTGCTGATAATAATAATAATTATTATTATTATTTAACCAACTTACAAATGTAGTTCTGTCACTGCTTTTTTGAACTAAATATTAAGATGTAGAACTGTAACAAATTCAAGAGAGCGGTTCTGGAATTCTCCTGCAAGATTGAAGAGAGAGAGAACCAGGGAGGGGTGCCCGAAGAAAATTTTCTAGTGGGGGGTCATATCCATGGCTGTATTTTTGGTATTTAATTTACGAGGTTTGATATATTACGTATACATTTTCGTGAGCCAGGGAGGTTCCCCCCTCCCTTTTGGGCGCCCATGGAGAGAACAAACTCTGGAAAAGCTTCAGTGAATATGTGCGTTCAATGATTTCAAAAGCAACACTGTTTTTTTTTTTTCTTTTTTAATTAACGCAAAAAGAATTCTAATTTTTGGTATAGCCAGGAGTAAAAGTGAGGAGGAACGCTAGGGGACGCCGTCCTTCCACCTGCAAAAATATGTGTGTGGCGTCCCCCCAGTTCCTAAAAAAATACAATGGGCAACGATAGGCAGAGGGAACGGCTACCTTCCGTCCCCCTACTTTTTCAGATCCACTTTTACCCCTGGGTATAGCCTTATATCTACAACAAAATTCCTCGATTATGCTCAACCAGGAGGCGCACATTCAACTGATTGTTGCACGTTTAGCAGAATCTTCTTCTTTCCAAAATTGTAGACCAGAGTTCACACGCTCACAATTGCTTCAGGATGCTGGGCGAACGCAGAAAATTATACTTGAAATGAAATGAATTGAAATCTTTCAGTTTAACGTCCCACGATTATGCCCATTAGTACTATATTCAGTACCCAGTTGAGGTACAGGTACAATTCAGTTTTCCAGTTGCTAGTTGGTACTAAAAATTCCTTGTGATTTTCTTCATATCAGAATCTACACCGAAGAGTTACTGTACTTAGGAGGGTAATTTTTTCGGAGGTAGTTTTCCAGGGAAATATCATTCTACTGTTTACAATAGAGTTCCGGAAACTCTTCTTAATGTAGAACCGAAATGTAGCCGAGTTTGTGAAAATGCCGGGTTATCGGGAATGGGGTTTAAAAAGAATGAGTATTTCTTCAGAAAATTCAGTACTGTACTTGTATGCAGGCCGGTAGCCAGCCCAAAAATGTAGGGGGGGGGGGGCCGGCTGAAGTTAGGGGGCCCCGATCCAACCATTTATAGTTCATCACCATATAATAGTGCATTTACAAGCCTACCGTGAAAATTTTAGGGGGGTCCAGCGAAAATTTAGGGGGCCCGTCCCCCTAGACCCCCCCTGGATACGGGCCTGCTTGTATGTATTGGTTACTTGAGAACACAACAGAGTATAAACTGCTCCATCACCCTTAGACAAAGGAAAAGTACGTATGTTATGAAGTCATAAAGCTTTTACTACACATGCAAATGAAAGTTAATGAATACACATCTATACAATAATTTACTGATAAGACAGAATATTTTATGAATGCATAAAACTGTCTATAATGAAAATTAACTAACCGTCTTTGCACATTATTACTAGTTACTTTTTAAAAAAGAAATGTTTGGGCGTGGCCAAGTTATCCGGACTGCCGGATTATCGACTGTCAAGTTTTAGAGACTCTACTGTATAAGCTGCTTTTGGGATATAGTGTCATCTATGGAAGAAATCATGGGATATAGTGTCATCGATGGAAGAAATCATGGGATATAGTGTCATCTATGGAAGAAATCATGGGATATAGTGTCATCTATGGAAGAAATCATGGGATATAGTGTCATCTATGGAAGAAAACATGGGATATAGTGCCATTTATGGAAGAAATCATGGGGTATAGTGTCATCTATGGAAGAAATCGTGGGATATAGTGTCATCTATGGAAGAAATCATGGGATATAGTATCATCTATGGAAGAAATCATGGGGTATAGTGTCATCTATGGAAGAATCATGGGATATAGTGTCATCTATGGAAGAAATCATGGGGTATAGTGTCATCTATGGAAGAAATCTGGGATATAGTGTCATCTATGGAAGAAATCATGGGATATAGTATCATCTATGGAAGAAATCATGGGATATAGTGTCATCTATGGAAGAAATCATGGGATATAGTGTCATCTATGGAAGAAATCATGGGGTATAGTGTCATCTATGGAAGAAATCATGGGATATAGTGTCATCTATGGAAGAAATCATGGGGTATAGTGTCATCTATGGAAGAAATCATGGATATAGTGTCATCTATGGAAGAAATCATGGGATATAGTGCCATCTATGGAAGAAATAGTGCATCAGTTCCACCTGTCTAGCTGCGTCAATTCGTTTAAATCAATCCTTGTGTATTGAGCTTGCTTACTGCATGATAATGCTCCACACTACACCATTGTTCTTACGGAGGCTAGAGTGTAAGATTGTGCCTTCAAGGAAAGAGAGTATCCACCATAGAGATCTGATTTAGCACTGCATCATTGGCAATTACAACCTTGTGCGTGGACTGGAGCGTTGTCATGCTGTATGCGAACTCAATACACAGCGACTGCCTTCAACGAACTGATACTACCGAGAAGTTTAAATTGATATATTATTTCTTCTATAGATGGCACTACTGTCCGGTTCAAACCTCTTGATGTTTGGCGAAAGCCAATGGCACGTAAGAGCGTTGTTGTCGGATTTCATTTCCTTTCGTGGACAAGCATAACGTGAAATGTTTCTTTCGTGAAATGCAGATGGAAGAACGAAATAAATGCATCAAACCGAGGGTGAAACAATGAACACTGGTTTAGATTGACTTGTATATAAAGAAACAATCTTACAATAAAACAACAGAACATTGTACATAGAATTATGCTTTTCTCCCCTAAATTTAGAAACGATTTTCTTTTTTCCTAAGCATACACTAACATTCTATTAACAAAGACAGTTTTACGGTGAATAACATTTATCCCAAGCATCGCGTATTAGACAACCTCGCGTAATTTTTATTGGATATTGCATAAAACAGGGCATGCCTTAAATATCAAGAGGTTGAGGCAGAGAGTATATGTCATTAAGTACACGGCTATTCGATGCGTTCGTAACGCGTTTATATGGCTGAGGCAAACTCTTGGAATACACTGACCTATGTATTTAAATATGGATGGCTAATCACAATAAACAATAAAAATGTCCAGAATACGTCGGCTCGAGCGTATTTGGTGCGTTTCGGAACAATAGACCGCCTACTGTTTCGAAATCAATAAAAGATGTCTAAAGGAAGGAAAAAAAGAAAGACGTGTTGCCAGGCAAGGGAATTTTAGCAAGAAACAACTGTTTGGAAGATGCTTTGTGCAGAATATTGAAACTTTGCTATTATAAAGTATGTGCGTGTATAACAAAAGAAAATTCACAAAAATCAAGGAAATTCCGGAAAATTAGTTAATCACAGAAAAATCTATGTAACACAGTAGCGTTATTTCTTGTGATTAGCATGAATGAGAATAAGGGTGTGGTAGTAAGGCCTGGAAACCCTGACTGGCTCACACTATGATTTATAACTCTGGTGAAAATAAAATTACCGAGTAGGCATCTAGGTTGCGTTCGCTGCGTGGGGTAACGGATCGCAAACGCATCCTGGAGTAGCCATAGTCTAACTGTTTATAACCAGTGGTGCGATAAGTCAGTGTCACGCAGGAAACATTCCGAAATGCCCTCGTACATCCTGAAGCACGGAAAGCACATTAAAATAATAATAACGTTACAAACTTTTATTTGTAAATCAAATTGTTTCACAAACTTTATGTGAATGTGGTAGTAAATGCCATTAGAGGTAAAGCTTACGTCATGCGGTTGAATGTTATGGAAAAAAACATTTTAATTAAATACATTACGATTACGTCATTATTTACCCTTGAATTCAAAGAAATATATATATATGTACGTACTTATGCGATGTATATACATTGCACATATGCATGCTGACAGTTCTATTATAATGATGGCCACTGAACTAAAATAAATGTCTGTTTGTGGACATAACTCTTTTGTTATGCAGTTACATAATGAATTCCTACAAGTTATTCATAATTTTCGTCTGCTAATGGATTCATTTAAAAGGGAATCTAATTTGCATGCAATGAAAACTTGTGTGAATTGAAGACAATAAAATGAAATTTCACGTCATATTGTCAACAGTATTTCTATTTTAATTATCTTCATCACTTTATTTTTTAACAAAATGGCGATTCTTTTATTATAGGATGAGGCTGGTGGGTCTTATAAGATTGTAATGTTATTGGAATCACGCTAGTGGGCCTTGTAAGATTGTAATATTATTAGGATCATGCTAGTGGCCCTTATAAGATTGTAATGTTATTAGGACCATGCTAATGGGCCTTATAAGAATGTAATGTTATTAGGATCACGCTAGTGAGTCTTATAAGATTGTAATGTTATTAGGATCACGCTAGTGAGTCTTATAAGATTGTAATGTTATTAGGATCACGCTAGTGGGCCTTATAAGATTGTAATGTTATTAGGATCACGCTAGTGGGTCTTATAATATTGTAATGTTATTAGGATCACATTAATGGACCTTATAAGGTTGTAATGTTATTAAGATCACGCTAGTGAGTCTTATAAGATTGTAATGTTATTATGATCACGCTAATGTGTCTTATGAGATTGTAATGTTATTAGATTACCGATAATTGACCTTATAAAATTGTAATGTTATTAAGGTCACGCTATTGGGTCTTATAGTGTACTTTGTGGTGGACAAACACCGTGCTCGTGGATTTTTTCGGGGTTCGCCCATTTCCTCCCACTTTCATCATTCTATCATTTCACTCATATCTCATCATCACCGCCTCCTTTAACCTAACCGGCATAACCGTGGGACGCAAAACTGAAAAAAAGATTGTAATGTTATTAGAATCATGCTAGCGGGCCTTATAGGATTGTAATGCTATTACGATCACGCTAGTGGGCCTTACAAGATTGTAATGTTATAAGGATCACGCTAGTGAGTCTTATAAGATTGTAATGTTATTAGGATCACGCTAGTGGGCCTTATAAGATTGTAATGTTATTAGGACCATGCTAATGGGCCTTATAAGATTGTAATGTTATTAGGATCACGCTAGTGAGTCTTATAAGATTGTAATGTTATTAGGATCACGCTAGTGGGCCTTATAAGATTGTAATGTTATTAGGATCACGCTAGTGAGTCTTATAAGATTGTAATGTTATTAGGATCACGCTAGTGGGCCTTATAAGATTGTAATGTTATTAGGATCACGCTAGTGGGCCTTATAAGATTGTAATGTTATTAGGACCATGCTAATGGGCCTTATAAGATTGTAATGTTATTAGGATCACGCTAGTGGGTCTTATAAGATTGTAATGTTATTAGGATCACGCTAGTGGGCCTTATAAGATTGTAATGTTATTAGGATCACGCTAGTGAGTCTTATAAGATTGTAATGTTATTAGGATCACGCTAGTGGGCCTTATAAGATTGTAATGTTATTAGGATTACGCTAGTTGGCCTTATAAGATTGTAATGTTATTAGGATCATGCTAATAAGCCTTATAAGATTGTAATGTTATTAGGATCACGCTAGTGGCCCTTATAAGATTGTAATGTTATTAGGATCACGCTAGTGGGCCTTATAAGATTGTAATGTTATTAGGACCATGCTAATGGGCCTTATAAGATTGTAATGTTATTAGGATCACGCTAGTGAGTCCTATAAGATTGTAATGTTATTAGGATCACGCTAGTGGGCCTTATAAGATTATAATGTTATTAGGATCACGCTAGTGGGTCTTATAAGATTGTAATGTTATTAGGGCCATGCTAATGGGCCTTATAAGATTGTAATGATATTAGGATCACGCTAGTGAGTCTTATAATATTGTAATGTTATTAGGATCACGCTAGTGGGCCTTATAAGATTGTAATGTTATTAGGATCACGCTAGTGGGCCTTATAAGATTGTAATGTTATTAGGATCACGCTAGTGCGTCTTATAAGATTGTAATGTTATTAGAATCACATTAATGGACCTTATAAGGTTGTAATGTTATTAAGATCACGCTTGTGAGTCTTATAAGATTGTAATGTTATTAGGATCACATTAATGGACCTTATAAGGTTGTAATGTTATTAAGATCACGCTAGTGAGTCTTATAAGATTGTAATGTTATTATGATCACGCTAATGTGTCTTATGAGATTGTAATGTTATTAGATTACCGATAATTGACCTTATAAGATTGTAATGTTATTAAGGTCACGCTATTGGGTCTTATAGTGTACTTTGTGGTGGACAAACACCGTGCTCGTGGATTTTTTCGGGGTTCGCCCATGTCCTCCCACTTTCATCATTCTATCATTTTACTCATATCTCATCATCGCCGCCTCCTTTAACCTAACCGGCATAACCGTGGGACGCAAAACTGAAAAAAAGATTGTAATGTTATTAGAATCATGCTAGCGGGCCTTATAGGATTGTAATGCTATTACGATCACGCTAGTGGGCATTACAAGATTGTAATGTTATAAGGATCACGCTAGTGGGTCTTATAAGATTGTAATGTTATTAGGATCACGCTAGTGGGCCTTATAAGATTGTAATGTTATTAATACCATGCTAATGGGCCTTATAAGATTGTAATGTTATTAGGATCACGCTAGTGAGTCTTATAAGATTGTAATGTTATTAGGATCACGCTAGTGGACCTTATAAGATTGCAATGTTATTAGGACCATGCTAATGGGCCTTATAACATTGTAATGTTATTAGGATCACGCTAGTGAGTCTTATAAGATTGTAATGTTATTAGGGTCACGCTAGTGGGCCTTATAAGATTGTAATGTTATTAGGATCACGCTAGTGGGTCTTATAAGATTGTAATGTTATTAGGATCACATTAATGGACCTTATAAGGTTGTAATGTTATTAAGATCACGCTAGTGAGTCTTATAAAATTGTAATGTTATTATGATCACGCTAATGTGTCTTATGAGATTGTAATGTTATTAGATTACCGATAATTGACCTTATAAGATTGTAATTTATTAAGGTCACGCTATTGGGTCTTATAGTGTACTTTGTGGTGGACAAACACCGTGCTCGTGGATGTTTTCGGGGTTCGCCCATTTCCTCCCACTTTCATCATTCTATCATTTCACTCAAATCTCATCATCACCGCCTCCTTTAACCTAACCGGCATAACCGTGCGACGCAAAACTGAAAAAAAGATTGTAATGTTATTAGAATCATGCTAGCGGGCCTTATAGGATTGTAATGCTATTACGATCACGCTAGTGGGCCTTACAAGATTGTAATGTTATAAGGATCACGCTAGTGGGTCTTATAAGATTGTAATGTTATTAGGATCACGCTAGTGGGTCTTTTAAGATTGTAATGTTATTAGGATCACGCTAGTAGGCCTTATAAGATTGTAATGTTATTAGGATCACGCTAGTGAGCATTATAAAATTGTAATGTTATTAGGATCACGCTAGTAGGCCTTATAAAATTGTAATGTTATTAGGATCACGCTAGTGGGTCTTATAGGATTGTAATATTATTAGGATCACGCTAGTGAGTCTTATAAGATTGTAATGTTATTAGGATCACGCTAGTGGGCCTTATAAGATTGTAATGTTATTAGGACCATGCTAATGGGCCTTATAAGATTGTAATGTTATTAGGATCACGCTAGTGAGTCTTATAAGATTGTAATGTTATTAGGATCACGCTAGTGGGCCTTATAAGATTGTAATTTTATTAGGATCACGCTAGTGGGTCTTATAAGATTGTAATGTTATTAGGATCACATTAATGGACCTTATAAGGTTGTAATGTTATTAAGATCACGCTAGTGAGTCTTATAAGATTGTAATGTTATTAGGATCACATTAATGGACCTTATAAGGTTGTAATGTTATTAAGATCACGCTAGTGAGTCTTATAAGATTGTAATGTTATTATGATCACGCTAATGTGTCTTATGAGATTGTAATGTTATTAGATTACCGATAATTGACCTTATAAGATTGTAATGTTATTAAGGTCACGCTATTGGGTCTTATAGTGTACTTTGTGGTGGACAAACACCGTGCTCGTGGATTTTTTCGGGGTTCGCCCATTTCCTCCCACTTTCATCATTCTATCATTTCACTCATATCTCATCATCACCGCCTCCTTTAACCTAACCGGCATAACCGTGGGACGCAAAACTGAAAAAAAGATTGTAATGTTATTAGAATCATGCTAGCGGGTTATAGGATTGTAATGCTATTACGATCACGCTAGTGGGCATTACAAGATTGTAATGTTATAAGGATCACGCTAGTGGGTCTTATAAGATTGTAATGTTATTAGGATCACGCTAGTGGGCCTTATAAGATTGTAATGTTATTAATACCATGCTAATGGGCCTTATAAGATTGTAATGTTATTAGGATCACGCTAGTGAGTCTTATAAGATTGTAATGTTATTAGGATCACGCTAGTGGACCTTATAAGATTGCAATGTTATTAGGACCATGCTAATGGGCCTTATAACATTGTAATGTTATTAGGATCACGCTAGTGAGTCTTATAAGATTGGAATGTTATTAGGGTCACGCTAGTGGGCCTTATAAGATTGTAATGTTATTAGGATCACGCTAGTGGGTCTTATAAGATTGTAATGTTATTAGGATCACATTAATGGACCTTATAAGGTTGTAATGTTATTAAGATCACGCTAGTGAGTCTTATAAAATTGTAATGTTATTATGATCACGCTAATGTGTCTTATGAGATTGTAATGTTATTAGATTACCGATAATTGACCTTATAAGATTGTAATTTATTAAGGTCACGCTATTGGGTCTTATAGTGTACTTTGTGGTGGACAAACACCGTGCTCGTGGATTTTTTCGGGGTTCGCCCATTTCCTCCCACTTTCATCATTCTATCATTTCACTCAAATCTCATCATCACCGCCTCCTTTAACCTAACCGGCATAACCGTGCGACGCAAAACTGAAAAAAAGATTGTAATGTTATTAGAATCATGCTAGCGGGCCTTATAGGATTGTAATGCTATTACGATCACGCTAGTGGGCCTTACAAGATTGTAATGTTATAAGGATCACGCTAGTGAGTCTTATAAGATTGTAATGTTATTAGGATCACGCTAGTGGGTCTTTTAAGATTGTAATGTTATTAGGATCACGCTAGTAGGCCTTATAAGATTGTAATGTTATTAGGATCACGCTAGTGAGCATTATAAAATTGTAATGTTATTAGGATCACGCTAGTAGGCCTTATAAAATTGTAATGTTATTAGGATCACGCTAGTGGGTCTTATAGGATTGTAATATTATTAGGATCACGCTAGTGAGTCTTATAAGATTGTAATGTTATTAGGATCACGCTAGTGGGCCTTATAAGATTGTAATGTTATTAGGACCATGCTAATGGGCCTTATAAGATTGTAATGTTATTAGGATCACGCTAGTGAGTCTTATAAGATTGTAATGTTATTAGGATCACGCTAGTGGGCCTTATAAGATTGTAATTTTATTAGGATCACGCTAGTGGGTCTTATAAGATTGTAATGTTATTAGGATCACATTAATGGACCTTATAAGGTTGTAATGTTATTAAGATCACGCTAGTGAGTCTTATAAGATTGTAATGTTATTAGGATCACATTAATGGACCTTATAAGGTTGTAATGTTATTAAGATCACGCTAGTGAGTCTTATAAGATTGTAATGTTATTATGATCACGCTAATGTGTCTTATGAGATTGTAATGTTATTAGATTACCGATAATTGACCTTATAAGATTGTAATGTTATTAAGGTCACGCTATTGGGTCTTATAGTGTACTTTGTGGTGGACAAACACCGTGCTCGTGGATTTTTTCGGGGTTCGCCCATTTCCTCCCACTTTCATCATTCTATCATTTCACTCATATCTCATCATCACCGCCTCCTTTAACCTAACCGGCATAACCGTGGGACGCAAAACTGAAAAAAAGATTGTAATGTTATTAGAATCATGCTAGCGGGTTATAGGATTGTAATGCTATTACGATCACGCTAGTGGGCCTTACAAGATTGTAATGTTATAAGGATCACGCTAGTGGCCCTTATAAGATTTTAATATTAGTACGTCAGTCAGTCAACTGGTTAAGCTCGAAATATATTAATGAGCTTAAAACCTCATGTCCTTGGCGTGTGAGAGGGAGGATAACTAAAGGATAGAATATTAATGTTGTTTAAATCAGAGCCAAGCAAACTGAGCTTGCTAGAGATTAAACTTCAAAAATTATTGGTAAGGTTAAAACCTCATTTATCAGTTGGTACATCCGGCTGAAGAAAACAAGTTTCTCGAGTAAACTGTCATGAATAGTTTGGGAGAGAAGTGAGAAAAACTAAATTTTATGGCGCTAAGAAATATGACGTTTCTGACAATAAGAATTGATAGGAACTATTCTGATAGAACAAATTGTTTATGTATTTATTTATATATTGCATATTTAAATAAAATATGCTATTAAGCGGCTTAATCACTGCGAAATTAAAATACCGCTAATTTTACAGTAATTATGTGGTACCTTCAAATAGATAAAAATATAATCGAAAAATGGAACAAGAGCGCCCTGGACAATATTATTTTGCATGAGGTACCATTATCATGAGTCACTTAGTAGCTATGCGTTTGCGGTTATTTAGAAACGCGAAAATAAATGCCGATTTTCTACATTGGTGGAAATTGAAAGCAGACAAGTGAGTCGTGATAACTGTATCTCATATAAAATAATATTGTCTAGGGAGGTCTTGTTCCACTTTTCGATTATCTTTTTATCTATTTGAAGATATCACATAATTGCTGTAAAATTAGCGGTATTTTACTTTCGCCATAATAGCGCCTCTTCTAATAATGACGACACATATTCTGTTTATAGCTACTGGAATGATAGAAGTGTATGATTTGTTTCTATATGCTATTCTGATCTCAGGAGTAAATAATAATAATAATAATAATAATAATAATAATAATAATAATAATTATTATTATTATTATTATTATTATTATTATTATTATTATTATTATTATTATTATTATTATTATTATTATTATTATTATTATTATTATTAATAAATAAGCTGAATTAAAGAAAATAAGAAAGAAAGAATTCGGCCGCTGATATTTTCTTTTTTCCTTGAGCCAATATATATAATTTCCTCCCCACTAGATGGCGTTGGCTGCGAACAGAGTCGCGGATGCATCCTTTAGGCTCCTAAGTCGATATTGATGAAGGATCTCGTCAGTCTTATATATAAGAGATACCGGTGGCAAAGGGGCAACAAGATTGGATGAAGAGGAATTGGAAGGAGGGAGAAGAAGAAGAGAAAAAGATGGTTAATAGAAGGAGTATTGGAGAAGAGCGGGGAAGATGTTGTTAGCGTCACAATCAATTCATGATGACAGTCCAATGTTCTCTTCATGAATCAATCTAGAAGCATACGTACGGGACGTGAGAGGAAGGGATTTTTTTTTTCATGGTGCGGAACAAGGGAGGAAAGATAAGAGGGTTTAGAAAAAAGAATCGAATCAGTAAGAGAGACAAAAAAAGAGCTTGTCTTTATTTATATATATTTCTACAGATATAGTACGAAGTCAAATAAAAACTAATACTGCAATAGCTGCAAAAGGATGTTAGCACTTCGTGCAAAACGTCTACAGTAATTGTCACGACTCGTATAAAACAAATGAAAAGTAAAAATCTTCTGAATGTTGCAAACTATGAGAAAGAAAAACACGAGCCGAGAATTTTCAAGGATAACGTTTTATGGGAAATATTTGGGAGAAGTAACAGGCAAATGGAGGGGTCTCCCTGGCCTAGTGGTTAGAGCGTTGCTCCGAAGTTCGCGTGGTCCTGGCTTCGATTCACGGCGTCCATCCAGCGTTGTGAGCCAAACCGGGGAGACACGTGAATTAAAGACCTGACGTGACAACCGCGAGGTCTAGAAAACTGATACGCCTGTTGGACCGGGCGACGCAATGCTTTGACTAGGGATGGGCAAAACCGTTTTTTTAAATAAAACCGGAAACCGGTTTCTATAAAAAACGAAATCCGAAAAACCGACATTTCGGTTTTCAAAACCGGTTTTGTTTTTCACCGGAACCGGTTTCGGTTTTCTCCAAAAACCAGTTCGGTTTTAACCAAAACCGGTTTCGATTTTCTCCAAAACCGGTTCGGTTTTCACCGAAACTGGTTTCATTGAAAACTTTTGGAAAACACATAAAAATATTTCTGTGGAAACGCAACCGGTTTTGAAGAAAACCGAAACTGGATCTGGTGGAAAACCGAACCGGTTTTTCTAAAAACCGAAAAACCGGTTTTTGTGCCCATCACTAGCTTTGACCATGTGTTCGTCGCTAGGCTGGAGGTAGTTCAGCCGACTGCTAACAGATGGCGTTGGACTGACTCAGATCTATAAGGACTGCCATGCCAGTGGTTAGTTAGTGTAACAGGCAAATGGTGAGAAATGACAACAAACTCTTTCAGTTTTAAGTCCCACATTTATAGTGTTGCACACGAAATGAGACAGATTTTTTGTGGCGAGATTCGAGACGAGACATTTTTTCGAGATATTACTTATTTGAACATTTTCGATGCGAGTCACTTTTTTTCGAGATATTTTTCTTGAACATTTTAGAGACGACACGTTTTTTGAGATATAACTTTCTTGAACATTTTAGAGACGAGACATTTTTCGAGATATTGCTTTGTTGCACATTTTCGAGACGAGACAGCCCAAACTCTCGTCTCGAGGAAAGGCTAAAGGAGATGGATATTTAATGAAAATGAATATGACTATGAAAGTATTAGTGCCATCGGAATCTGGGAAGAAACAGGAGAACTCAGAGAAATACCACAAACACGATATGGTCACCACAAGGTCTGGAATCGAACCAGAAGTCCTCATTCCACAGGTGAACGCGCTACCACTGAACCGCTGTGAACACTTATTTGGTCACTATAGTAATCAAGTATGACCAGAAAACTTCGGTAAAAAGGCAATAAAAAAGCGGTCTAATACATTAGAGTAGTGATCAGGTTCGAATCCCGATCAGGTCAAGTGCTTTACACCTTTCATTTCATGATCATTATATATTGCAGATTGTCTCTTTTACCCCAAATGCGTACTCGCCTTTGGCGTGGGAGAGTGCGGTTCGATTCCCACCGGGAGTTCATGTGGTTCGGATTCCACATTAATCAGTAGGTCCACGTCTCATATAGCTTCGCTGCTAAAAGAGGCGTTAAACTCAAAATCCAATCCAGTATATATGTATATACTAAAGCATGAACACTACAGCTATTTGATTGCTATATTAACTTTTTGTTATTTTTTTTCTATAGTAGGGCCGCGGTGGCTCAGTGGTAGAGCGTTCACCTCTGGTGCTTGGGGTCCCGGGTTCGATCCCGGTCCCCGCCAAGTGAACTTTGTGGTGGACAAACACCGTGTGCGTGGGTTTTCTCGGGGTTCTCCCGTTTCCTCCCACTTTCTTCATTCCACCATTTCATTCATCACTCATCATCACCGTCTCCTTTAGCCTAACCGGCATAACCGTGGGACGTAAAACTTAAAGATTTCATTTTTTTCTATAGTCTGTAGGAATTAAATTCATTCCACAACTGTATCTTAATCGAACGAATGTATTTTTGAGATTAGATTAATTCTGACTTTTATAGATAACAATTCTGCCTCGACAAATGTCTGTCTTTGTATTCTTTAAAAAAAAATCGAACCCTCTCTCTCTCTTTATTTCCCGCAGCAGCAATAGGAGAATTGAAAACATGCGAGGGAGAAGATGGTAAAGCGGATTGACATTTATGACTATTGCACATAGGTAATTAACGCAAGACGTGACAGATAATGCTGTAATTTGTCTTGTAGTTCCAAAGTGAATCACTTTAGTGGAACAGCGAAAGAGAGAGACGAAAAAAAGAGGGTTCCATACGCATACGCATACGGTTTGTGTTTTTAAAAGCATGCTTTTCGCTTGCTGCATCCGTACGTTTATTACTGTTGCTGAATTTTCCCTAAGGACATTTTTTTTTGTTTTTTTTTTTCTAAAGATCTAACGAGTTGACGCACAAAACACCTTCTCATATTGATTTAGTCGCGACATTTTGCGTTGAGTTGACTTTGAGTTTAACGTCCCTTTCAGCAGCCATGCTATATGAGACCGGACTTATGTATTAACTTGGAATGCAAACCAAACTGCCGCACAGTGGGGCGAAAACGCAAAAAGCTGGCCAAAATATAACTATATTCAAATTGAATGAAATTTAGTATTAAGGGGTTATTGAGGTTGCTGATTACGATTCTGCAACTAAAGTTGAAAAAAAAAACAAAATGGCGGATCCAAAATGGCGGAATAAAATTTGCAAAATCAAAAAAGTCGTAGAAATGTTCTCAAAAGTAGCGATAAAGGGGTTATTGAGGTTGCTGATTACGATTCTGCAACTAAAGTTGAAAAAAACAAAATGGCGGAATAAAATTTGCAAAAGTCAAAAAATCGTAGAAATGTTCTCAAAAGTAGCGATAAAGAGGTTATTGAGGTTGCTGATTACGATTCTGCAACTAAAGTTGAAAAAAACAAAATGTCGGATCCAAAATGGCGGAATAAAATTTGCAAAAGACAAAAAAGTCGTAGAAATGTTCTCAAAAGTAGCGATAAAGGGGTTATTGAGGTTGCTGATTACGATTCTGCAACTAAAGTTGAAAACAACAAAATGGCGGATCCAAAATGGCGGAATAAAAAGAATGTCAACATACTTCGTAATTTTCACAATGTATCTTTAACAACATTCACTTTTTTCACATATTTTGATGAACAATTACTTGTTACTTACATTCTTATTTATTAGAAATGTATTATTACTTAAATGACACAAATTATTGGTATTTGATTCGGTTATGATAACTGCAACGGCTTGTCACTGTAAGATTAAATGAGCAATAATTAACATCAACACGCTTCGTAATTGGCACGTTTTGGCAGCTACGATTTTGTCAACAGCATTAATTAATATTCAGACTACCATTCTACAAAATATTAACGTGGTGCACGAGGGTGCACATAATGTTTTCAACGCTTTAAGTTAATAAAATATATAAACAATGTGAAAATTTTGCCTGACTTGCGATTCAAATTATAAATTATTATATCATTATTATTAATTTTTCACTTCATACACTTATTCTACTTACCAGTACAATATAGGAAAACTTTACAGATTTAAAAACTATGAACGCGTTCGAAAGTTACAACCGTTTAAACGGACGCGTCACAATTTTTCTATTGTTCTCTACGCATTTGACCTGATGAAGGGTCTACTTAAGAGTGGCTCAGGTAGTCGGAATAAAGTAAAAACTCCATTCTATTTATCGATTTGGGCCCTTCTAACATCACTCTAGTCAACTACATAAAGAAATTCCTATATTACTAACTTTCGTTTTTTTACTTTTGGCCAGCTTTTTGCGTTTTCGCCCCACTGTGCGCCGGGAATGGAATCCGGATCTCCCACGCGACATTTTAGTATTGTATTGTAATGTAGTGTTCATTTATTCGTTTCAATTTTAGTATTGTATTGTAATGTAGTGTATTAATTCGTTTCAATTTTAGTATTGCATTGTATTGTAATGTAGTGTATTAATTCGTTTCAATGTTAGTATTGTAGTGTAGTGTAGTATATTAATTCGTTTCAATTTTAGTATTGTATTGTAGTGTAGTATATTAATTCGTTTCAATTTTAGTATTGTATTCTATTGTAGTGTAGTGTACTGTATTAATTCATTTCAATTTTAGTATTGTAGGGTAGTGTAGTGTATTTATTTAACTTTTAGTATTGTATTTTATTGCCTATGTAGTGTACTAATCCATTTCAATTTAATATTGTATTGTAGTGTAGCATACTTAATTCACTTCAGTTTTAATATTGTATTACATTGTAGTGTAGTGTATTGATTTATTTCAATTTTATAGTATTGTACTAGCAGAAAATTCGTTCTTCACACGGGGAGAAGAGTTTCATTTTGGACATAAAGAACTAAACTTGGATTTAAACGGCATAGGAAGTGCCACTGTTCATCTGAGCGATCCCGAAAACTATGGATTCGACATTAATATCAGTAATTCTCCATCATATTTATACATCTCCCCCTCCTCAAGTTGCGGGGCTAAACTTGGATTTAAATGGCATTGGAAATGTCACTGTTCACCTCAGCGACCCCGAAAACTATGGATTCGGCACTAACATCGGTCATTTTGGATAATTTGTATAAATCTCTCCCTCCTCCAAGTGGCGGGGCTGAATTTGGATTTAAACGGCATCGGAAGTGTCAGTGTTCGGAAAACTATGAATTGGACTCTAATATCGGTCATTTTTTATCACTTTTATATAAAATCGCGTCCTCCCTCTTCCCCCGAGTTGCACCATCAAAATAAAATGATGAAAACCATCCTAGGCTCAAACCTCATGTATGCAGAAAATTTGATCCAGATTGGTAAGGTGGTTAGGGATGCGCACGAGACGAGACGAGACAGAATTTTCCTGACAAAATTCGAGTCGAGACATCACTTTTGCAGCAAATTTTCGAGACGAGACAGCCTCAAATCTTGTCTCGTGCGCATCCCTAAGGGTGGTTCAAGGGGTATAAAGTCACAAACATAGTGACCTATTATTATTATTATTATTATTATTATTATTATTATTATTATTATTATTATTATTATTATTATTATTATTATTATTATTATTGTTGTTGTTATTATTTATAGCTATCATGATACGTTGTATGATAGGCTTATTTTCCTGCGTATTTAGGGAATAGGTAATTCGCCTTTACACCCATTGCCTTATTTCCGTTCCTAGTAGCATCTGCCTAGCAATCGTGATAACAGGAACTTTGAAGATTTCCTGCTTTTGAACATATATGTAGATGTACTTATAAAATAAGATATTTATCATTCTTCAGAAGTAGTTAAGCTAATCTTTTCAAATTCAAGCATTTAATTGTGCGTTTAAGGCTCGGTTTAGCACGTAAGTATTCATATTATTTTCTTTATTTTTCTACAAAGAAAAAAAAGGAAAGAAAAGAAAAAAGCACTCGGTTAGTTTTCTTGCGTGCAATAAGGTATATACAATATAATTCTTTAAACAGTTTCCTTTGTAGTGTTTTTTTTTCTTTTTTACTTTTTAGAAACTCGCAACTGATGTTCTTTTGTCTGTGTTTCTTCTTTCCTCTTTTTGCACGTATTTATTGTTATGTCGTCACTTTTTTTCGTAGTTTTATTATTATTATTATCATTATTATTTTGTTCTGTGTTGCATGTATGTTACCAGGTACAATAAAAAAAATAAAAAATAAAGGAAAAAATGCTGTTCAACCACTTGTCGCTTGTAACTGCGGGTTTTCAACAATCTTCCGCGTGGCGTCGCTGTCACCGTCGAAGCGAACGAAAACGTTTTTTCAGCTAGGTTGGTTATGAGCCTATTTTGACGAAAAGTAGCTTGCAAAGTCGCCTAACATTGCAGGATATGAACAAAGTTAATGAGGGTGGGACGGAATAAAACCGTCAGAAACATACAACCACTACGCTGAGGTTGTTTTATTTGCAAGACTAATAAATTTACTGAGTTTTCTCCCCTCTGTCGCTAAATGTCCTCTCGGTTTACTGTAACATAGAAGCCATCTTTAGTTGTTTTGTTTTACAAAATTAAATGTACTCGGTATTTTTTGTTTCTTTTTTAAATTTGAAATAAACTTTACCTGAGGATTAAGCTGCGCTTGATTGGATTAAAGTTTATTATCTCTTTCAGCCCTGGGGCTAATTGAGACATAAGACCTACTGCTTAACGTGGGATATGAACCAAGCGAACTCCTATCAAGAATCGAACCCGGGTTTCGCATGTCAAAACACCCATGCTAAACCATTGAGTTGAGTTGATTTTGAATTTAACCTGTCTTTCAGCAGCGGGAACCCAAATCACATAAGATCCAGCCCGGAATGGAACCCGGGTATCTCCCACGCCAAAGGGACGTATGCTAACCACTTAACCACGAAGGAGCTCTCCATACTAAACCATATACCCACAAGAAACCTGAGAATAAATCTAGTAGAGCAGTGGGTCCCAACCATTTTCGACTGACGACACACTACTGAACGCCTACAAAAAAAAAAAAAAAAAAAAAAAAATTACAAAACAGTTGTAAAGATTATTTTAATTATTAATAACTAGAGTCAGTTACCCGCTTCCCTGGGTTAAAATAAGAAAACTCAGTAACTTTTTAATATTACTAAAGTGCTCTCTGATATCTGTCATTTTCAATCATATATATATATATATATATATATATATATATATATATATATATATATATATATATATATATATATATAGTGGCGGATCCAGGATATGATCGTTTACCGTTTTATCCAGTACAAAGCATTATTGAAGCCCATTTTATCCAGTGTATACCTGAGCGTTAAGGGGAGGGCTATAACCCCTATAGTCTCCCTTGAATCCGCTTCTGTATATATATATATATATATATATATATATATATATATATATATATATATATCCCTTCCACCTCCCCTAAGTTGCACCGTCAAAGTATAAAATGGTAAAAACTATGCCAGGCCCGAATCTCATCAATGTTGAAAATTTGATCGAGATCGATCGGGTATTTCAAGAGTTATTAAGTCACAAACAGAGTCACTGTCAACACTTTTCGACGCCTTTAGTGCGAGCGGTCCCGGGTTCGTTTTCCAGTGGGGGCACTCAGTCGACTGTGTGTAAAAAGTTTTCTTAGGACAGCCCTCCTGAATGAGGTTCTTCTGGGTTTTATTCCTCATTCACGCCAGGCAAATGCCGGGGTGGTGCCTTATTTATAGGTCGCAGGGTGCTTCCTTCCTTTCCTTTCCGCGGATAGTGTGCTCGCCGACGGACATCATCCCTCATAAGTGATGTGCTAACTAACAGCCATAGATGCCGAAAGCTCAGAAATCTAAATTCTAAATCCTAAAAGTCCTAATATTTCTCGAAAGCTACGCATAAGAATTCACATTGACATATATTATTTTATTCCACTCAACGAGACCTGTTGATTGGTTGTTGTATGTCTCATTTTTGTCTAACGGTTTCCCGTTTAACGCTAAGAATATTGTTAAATGATACAGTACAAGCAGTGGCGTATTTACGATTTTGTTTCGGGGAGGCCTTTTTAACTTTCGGGGGGGGGGGCTTTGCCTGAAAATGTGAAAATTCTGCAAGATATTTCATATACTTTACTATAGTAAGTAAGATTTCGGGGGGGACTTAAGCCCGGAGGCCCCCCTAAATACGCCACTGAGTACGAGGTAAATTTGGATTTGGGAATATGGTATTTTTCTAACCACCCTGTATAAGTATGCAGGAAAAGCCAAAAATATGAAAAAGGCATAAGAGGAAAGAAATATAAATATATCATTATTTTGACATGCTTATCCTTTTAAATTAATAATAATTTTAAAAAACGTTTTTATTTTTGTGTACTTTTTCAAAGCAGTATTTTGTATGTGGAAAATTGAGTGTGTATAAGTGCGGTAACCACCGGATTAATCAAGTACATTAGCGCACGAGATAGAAGGAGAGTACCCAAGAGCAAAGTGCCCCCCCCTTCTCTCTCTCTCTCTCTCTCTTTCTCTTATATTTTCATGTTTTCAAATGCTGAAGCTACCGTAAACCCTGTGGGATAAAACTAGTGTTGTGTATGCAACCACCACATCATTTTGTAGCCTGAGTTGCCGAGCCGTGCTGCATATCCTCCAGGGATAGCCGTAAAAAGGCGTAAGGGAGAGAGAAAGTGGGGGAAGTGAGGGACGAGAACGAAGAAAGGTAATACGAATGGAATAGGGCAAAGCTATCAGAACATGGATTATCTTTCTGTTTCCTTCATAGAAGCGTGTACTAATTCCCCATGAGATTTTTTTTTAACGGAGAAGCAACCAACTCGAGTTGCAGTGCCGTAGCGTCTCTCGCTCGTTGAAGGACTGCTTAACTTGAATAGGAAATATTCTTCCAGGCAATATTCAATCATTCATGCTTGTTTTCCCGTAAGTAGTAATCTTAATATTTAAATATATGACTGAATATAAGTTACTATTATACAGGGTTTGTTCGGCAAGTAGTAGGACTCATTTTTCCCAGCCAAAACTTGGGGATGTTACTGCGCTGGTTGAGTGGTGTGGAGTCGAAGTTACCAGCAGCATACTAGTTGCCAGTCGTCTCGAAGCCTTCAAGGAATGTAGACCGAGTTTAAGAGTCTTCATCCCGGCGAAATTAAAATACCGCTAATTTTACAGTAATTAGGTGATATCTTCAAATAAATAAAAGATAATTGAAATGTGGAACAAGAGCGCCCTAGACAATATTATTTTACGTGAGATACCGTTATCACGACTCACTTATCTGCTTTCGATTTGGAGCCATTTTGAAAATCGGCATTTATTTTCGCGTTTCTGAACAGCTGAAAACGGAAAGCCACTAGGTGACTTGTGATAACGGTACCTCACGCAAAATAATATTGTCTAGGGCGCTCTTGTTCCATATTTCAATTATCTTTTATCTATTTGAAGATATCACATAATTACTGTAAAATTAGCGGTATTTTAATTTCGCCAGGATGAAGACTCTTAAGGTGAACTCTTTTCAAGGTATCTTGTCATTCCGACAATGAATCGCTTGTTAGAGCAGCGTCACGCAGTGAAGATTTGCGTCAAACTGGGTGAAACAACGAGTGAGACCCATGACATGATCAAGACTGCTTATGGGAGTGATGCTATCGGTCGATCAAGTGTTTTTGAGTGTCACAAATTGTTTCGGGAGGGAAGAGAGCAAGTTGAAGATGAGCAATGGTCACACATAGAGAGTTTGTACCGCCTGGTCAGACTGTGAATGCTGCATTCTACGTGCAATAGAGACCTGCACGGGCCGAATTTTTTGGCCCGAGCCCAATCCAGCCCGAACGTACCTAAGCCCGGCCCAGCCCGGGCCCGAAAAGTTTTGGAAAGGTCCGAGCCCGGCCCGGCCCGATAAGTTTTTCAAAATTCTTGGCCCAAGCCCGGCCAGGGCCCGATAAATTTTAAAATTTTTGGCCCGACCCCGGACCGATAATTAAAAAAAAATAGCTCGAGCCCGAATCTTTCTCAAAATTTAGTACTAAATTTGACCTAACCTTCAGAAACATTTTCTAAACTCTGGTTCACAACTTGACGCTTGCCTCCCGAATGGTACCATTGCCTCCTAGAACTTTGCCTGTCATCGAGAGAACAAAAAGTCCATTCTCTGTAACAAAAATCTAACTTAATTGATTTTTAGCATAAATTGAAGATGGCAATATTGTTTAGCGACAGGCAAAACATTCCCACCCCTTCTTTTTATATTTTGAATTCAGTGAAGGTCAAGGTCAGAGCTCAATTTACCGCAAAATGCCAGCAATCCTCTATAGTGAAAGTGGAGCCGCTAAGCAACACAAACTGTAAATAGCTATTGCATTCTTTGTAACATTTTTCACGGACACACTTCTTCAACGTTTGGCTTTATTCCAATTATCGTTTAACGAAAGTCAATAATTATTAAAGAATTACAATTGATCGGCCCCAGTCCGGCCCGACCTGAAGAGAAATCAATGTCGGCCCGCCCAAGCCCGGCCCGGCCCAAAGAAATAATAAGAGTCGGCCCGTGCAGGTCTGTAACATGGAAGTACTTGAAAGAGACAAAAAACGAGTCGCCCGCGTCCGTCCAGCAATCGCTGGATCATGGAAGGTTCACCACGACAATATGCCGAGCCACACCGCCTTTGCTGTCATGGACTTCTTGACCAAACATGGCATCACACAGCTTCTCCAGCCATTCTTCAGCCCAGATGTCGCTCCTGCAGACTTGTTCCTCTTCTCCCGACTAAAAAGAGTCATGAAAGGTCGACACCATGAAAAGTATTCCAGTTTCTGGGTTATAGGGAGCCTTTAGTGATTGGAAACGCTGTGTTAATTCAGAAGGGGCATATTTTGAAAACTATTTAATCGATGTGTCAAAATTGTGAATAACTTTTTTTTTTTTTTAATTCTGTCCTACTACTTTCCGAACAAACCCTGTATTTTTCCTTCTTAAGTCACCAACAATGATGCTCACCAGACGAAAAATAAAGCTTTTTTTTTTTTTCGTTTCCTCTTATGTAAGTTTTGTAGTTCTTGGCTCGTCTTGATTCTCCAAAAAATTCTTTCTCATCTCATTTTATAAATTTATGCCCAAATTTGTTTTCGCAATTTCATCTAAATGTTATAAGAATCTTCCCACATCAGAAGAGGCCCATAAACTGTGTGATCTAACAACATTTAAATCAATTTTATAATTGGAATATATTGTGCAGTAACTTGCATATGTTTAAATATTGAAAAATGGGTAAATTTAGCAAATGGGAAAAATGGGTAAAAATGATATTAAATTTTATTTGTTTTTATTATTAAGATATAAATTAATACTGTACAAAGGTATGCATACAAATATACGTTAAAATATTATTATTATTATTATTATTATTATTATTATTATTATTATTATTATTATTATTATTATTATTATTATATTAGAATTATTGTACTATCGATATAAACTTGGATGTTTGAACACACGCTTAATGAAATTCTGCGTACGCCACTGGCGCACAGTATCATATTAATGTATATAGGTCAGGGTTTAAAAATTTCATTTACACGGAATATTCAAGTGTCGAGTTCGATTAGTTGATAGGTTTAATTGAAGTTTAGCTCTTTTCTAAGCCAGCGTTTCTCAACCTTTTTTTTCCTTTGGGGCACAGCAATGTACGTTTCAAACTTTCGCGACACCCCTGCATGTGATTTTTTCCCTAGATACCAAAACCAAACACATAAAAATACATACAATATGTTTTTTTTTAAATTATGGAACAACTATGAGATACAAATCTCACAAACAAATTACGTAAGACATTTCAGGTAAGGTGAGGGTGATTTTGAGTTTAACGTCCCGTTTAGCATCGAGGCTATATGAGACGTGGATCTACTGATTAACGTGGAATCCGAACCACATGAGCTCCCGCCGGGAATCGACGTAAGACATTTGAATATAAACATATTAACATAAAAGAAACATAGAAGACATCTTAGAAGACATTAAAAATCTCGCGACACCCCTGACATGTGTCCGCGACAAAGCGGTTGAGAAACGTTGCGCTAAGCACCGATGCTATATGAGAGGTTGACCTACAGCTGAACGTGGAATCCGAGCCATATGAGATCCAACCGACAATCCAATCCGGGTCATACGCTAATTATAACTACGAACCAGCTCTGTGTCGACATCGAGTGTGTGTATACCAATTGACCAAGTGTACTTGACTCTATGCGGTTACGAACTAGACACTACCACGGTAGTGTACTTGACTCAAAAGCTGGTGATACTTACTTGCGACATTACAATAAGCGTAGTAGCTTTATTTTATTTTTACACTATTCACTTTATATACAATTACTATTCCCGTGATAGTCTACAGTGGCGGATTTAGAAGGTAAAAACTGGGGAGGGGGCAACCAAAACCCAGAACTATGAAAGATATACTGTATAATGAGTTTACTATAACATTCCGTAAATAATAGCTTAAATCATTTTTTTCCATTCAAAAACTGGGGCCTAGGCCACGCAGACCTTTCTGGAAACTAGGTTCTTTCTAGATCCGCCACTGATAGTCTATACATAAAAATAGACGGTGTAATGTTGTTATCTGCTAGACATAGGGGAGAGCAAGAGATCACTTGCCTTTCCCCTGGATTTTGGATGGGTCTTCAGTTCTTGGAAATGCACGTCAAAACATACTGATTTGTTCTCACATACTGTAATATTTAAAATATTTATAATAAATACTATACTACTGAACAAACTCCATAGCTCTGGATAAGTAGCTTAACAAATAAAACACAGTTCTGACCAGAGCGGAATGAAATATATTAAAAACTATACTTACAATGTGTTACAGTTTCAAGGACCTAACGTCCTCTTCATCAGACACCAACACTGAGTGTCTTTCACCTGTCTTTTCTCAGTGTTGGTGTCTGATGAAGAGGACGTTAGGTCCTTGAAACTGTAACACATTGTAAGTATAGTTTTTAATATATTTCATTCCGCTCTGGTCAGAACTGTGTTTTATTTGTTATACTATACTACTATAGTAGAAAAATATTTACTGTAAAATAAAATCTTTACGTCCGGGTAGTTTTACGTCCCACTTTTATGCCGGTTAGGCTAAAGAAGACGGTGATGATTAGAAATGAAAGAAATTGTGGAATGAAGAAAGTAGGAGAACCTCGAGAAAGCCCACGTACACGGTGTTTGTCCACCACAAAGTTCACTTGGCGCGAGCTGGGATCAAACTAAGATATTTACTGTAATAATAAGGATATGTGAGTAAATAATTATTTTTATGATGTTCTATTCTTGGTTGGATTCCCGCCAGGTTCGTATTTTACGTTAATCAGTAGGTCCACAGCAAACGGGACTGCTGAAAGAGACGCTAAACTCAAAATCCAAATCAAATCATGCTTCATGTGCACGCGTGCATCAAAATGTGTGAGTATTCGCCACTGTGCCCTCCCAACCCCGCTTCGTCTTGGAAAACATCCTACAAGCGTCCCTGCTACGAGGTATTGTTTTTGAATCAAAATCCATAGCCATTTTTTTTTTTAAATGAAAGGTCTTTAAAAAATACGTTAAATCAATGTGACGACAGTGCGGTGCGTGTTAGCTCTGGGGAAAGAAATTGGAGATCGACTTTCGCAAGGGATCGTATATTCACCAATGCTGGTGAGATGGCAGTGGCAAAGATTTCTTTGACTTCGATAAAAAGAAATGGTTTTTAGTCACGAACAATAGGTTTCCGTTTTGTCTTCTTTTTCGTAATATTGTATCTCAAAGCAAACGAGATTGAAATTGGAGGAAGATAGCTGCAGAATACATGAAAAAGTGCTTCTTTACGTTTTTTTTTTTATGAATAGAAGAAATTTAGAACTTCAAAACTAAAATATTGTTTTTTCTTTATCGTTTAACTTTTAATTTTTCTTGCGGTTTTTTGTTCGTTCTGTGTATTACTTGTACGCAGGGGTAAAAGTGGATTTGAAAAGGGACGGATGACATTACGACACCTCCCGTGCCTATCTTTGGTCATTGTATTTTTTAGAAAATGGGAAGATGCCACATATATTTCCTAGAAGTGAGAGGACGACGTACCCCCGCGTTCCCCCTCACTTTCACCCATGCTCGTACGTATAATCGGGAAATGTATATTTGTGGTAAATTTCATAGGGAAAAGAATTATAAATACGAAAAGTAGAATGAGTAAAACAAAATGTTGCTAAATGGACAAGAAGGATTTATTTTCGTTGTATTGTTCTTATTTAAAGCTCTTTTGACATGAAATTTGCCATATACATATCTTTGCCGATTATACACATACTAACATTATAAAAAAAAAAAAAATACCGGGCGAAATCGTTATCAAATATTCCTACAAAAACATATTTATAGACATGCGACAATAAATTTAAGGGGCCCCATCATGGCAAAATTAAAATACCGCTAATTTTACAGTAATTATGTGATATTTTAAAGTAGATAAAAGAAAAGTGAAACAAGAACTCGCTAGATAACATTATTTTACATGAGATATCCTTATTACGACTCATTTATCTGTTTTCGATTTCCAGCCATGTAGAAAATCGACATTCATTTTCGCGTTTCTAAATGGCTGCAAACGGAAAGCTACTATAACTCGTGACTCGTGACTCGTTATAGGTGACTCGTTATAACAGAACTTGATGCAAAATAATATTGTATAGGGCGCTCTTGTTCCACATTTCGATTATCTTTCATCTATTTGAAGATATCACATAATTACTGTAAAATTAGCAGCATTTTAATTTCGCAGTGATTCGGCCTTTTAAAGAAGAGATGCAACATGATTAGTAAACCTGACGAAATAATGGATCGAAAAGTATAGCGAAAGTGTAGAAAAAAAAAAAGACTATAATACCTGAGAGAACTGAGTCTTTCATTCAATTGGAAGGGTTTCTGTAAGAAGACGTGCTACGGAAGGACTAGTTGGTGGGTTATATACGACGCATACGCTCTGTACAACTTTTTCTAAAAAAATTTTCTCTCTGATTTGCAATGCATTGCGTGTCCCTTCAGTAAAAGAGATTTTCATCAAAGTCTGACTTAATTACTGTTTTATGCGAAGAATCTATTGGAATAAATTGACGAAAAGCTCCCTTGGGGAGGGAGGGATAGAGCCGGAAGTGGAGAAAGCAGAAACAGAGAAGATGCAATCCCAAACGAGAGAAGAGGAAAAGCATGGTTCTAAAATGTTGAGGAGGGCGAAAGAGGGTGCGGGAGGTTGAGGGAAGGGGAAGGATGCAGAAAAGGTCCTCAGTTGCTCCTTCTTGTCGGTTGGGTTTCATTGTTCCAAGTTGTTTTGCGTTTCCTGAATGGTATTTCTTCCGTTGTTTATGTTGTTTTGCACACGGAATAATAAGTACAGATACTATAGAAAAGGTAATTTTTGTCTTGGTGTTCTTCCGTACAACTTGTAATTTCGTATATATATATATATATATTATGCTTTTTTTCCTCTGCGTCATATGGAAATAACTATTTCGTATTGCATGCGAATAAATTTCAACTAATGGACATTAATTATGGTAGTACCTTACAGTATTCATATATATCTTCTGTATAGACCGGATTTACAAATAGGTCGTAGTCTAGGATGGCAGGTTTTTAGGAGCGAAGCAGTGTGGAAAATATTAAGAGGCCCCATCACGGCGAAATTAAAATACCGCTAATTTTACAGTAATTATGTGATATCTTCAAATAGATAAAAGATAATCGAAAAGTGGAACAAGAGCTCACTAGACAATATTATTTTACATGAGATACCATTATTACGACTCACTTATCTGCTTTGGATTTCCAGCCATTTAGAAAATAGGCATTTATTTTCTCTTTTCTAAATGGCTGCAAACGGAAAGCTACTAGGTGACCCGTGATATCGGTACCTTATGCAAAATAATATTGTTTAGCGCGCTCTTGTTCCACATTTCGATTATCTTTTTATCTATTTGAAGATATCACATCATTACTGTAAAATTAGCGGTATTTTAATTTCGCAGTGATTAGGCCTCTTAACCCTAGAGAATAGAAATTTGTGCTAACCAGTCACGAGGTAATCCTCAGAGCTACGAAATTTCCTCCGGGGCATTTATTTCATCGGGCTCAACCTGAGTTATTAGTATTTTCACAGTATCATTTTCATTCTCCCATTTATTCAAAGTCCTCCCCCCCCCCGGGAAACTTTTTCTTAAATTATCTTGGTGCTAAATATAGCAGTGATTGCACGCAGTGCTGTACGCTAGGTGGGGGTGTCAGGGTTTAAATCCCCATGTCCAAGATATTATCACCTGAAATTATATGAACCTAGTAGATTGAACCCTCCCACCTTTAAATTCTGCATATATGGATTCTCAGTCACTTGAGTCAGGGGTGACTTTTGTTCAGCTGAGGCGAGTCTGAGTCTCGTTTTTCAGACTTATGACCAGAACAGCTTCGTCGATCCAAACAGCCCTGATTACTAGGAAGCAGCCGAAGTATCAGCCTCTACAGCATTACAGGAGGGTAGTGGCGAGCTCCAATATATTTCAATATCCTCTCATGTTTGTAAACAACATATGCTTCTCCACAAGGATCACAAGAAGTCGACGGATGTCGTCTTCGAAGAAATACGAAGGGGGCACAGAAAGTCACGAAGAGACCCCTACAACACCTCGACAGGCTCAACCTCCAAATCCAGCTGTAAAAGAACATGTCAAACGGTACAAAACATTAGTTCCAGCTGATCAGTTCCTACCTTCCTCTCCAGCTGCTCTCGGCGGAGAGACTTCCTAGCCTCAACAATATTTGTGCTGCCTTGAGCAAGAGGTTCCTTTCCATCTTCGTGTTGCAGTGGGCAGGAGACACCTTGTGCGAATAGCACACTTCAGTCTGGTCAGTGATAATACTGATGAGTGTTGATTGTTTCAACTTCCGGGTACAGAACTAGCCTATCATCCGAACTTTCAGCTAGCACTGCTATAGTGACATCTGCAAGATATTGGTCTACGTAATTAGATGACATTATGAAAGGATCTCACATTAAACCGGTGTTCTATGTACTCTATTGCTTTACGATTTCTCCATGGGGGTGAAGAAGGAGGGTAATCTTTATTTTCCGTCCTCCCCTCGTACCTTGACGCAAAAATTCTGTCTCGTCTCGTTGGGTGTACAGCCGACCGAAACGATTAAAATTTTCAGTTTATATCCCCAATTGTTTGCTCTTATTCCTTTGCGTTTACACTAATGCCATCTGTGTGACAATTCTATAAACTAATTGAAGCCTGTTCCTTGCTATCTAAACAACCATGGTCTATATGAGTTATCTGTGATAAAGTCAAGTAACGAACTAACCAATCGAAATTCTTTGCTTTTGAAGGGGTGAAGATGAGAAATGAAAATTATGGTATATAATACTGGACATTGGAGGTTTAAGAAACCGCGTAGATAATATTTTTGCTCTTATGCTTTGTTGATTAACCATATCCTATAATTATGACTAAGTGGAAGAAAATTAAGTTTTCTGGGGGGGGGGAAACACAGTGGCTCATTGGTAAAGCGCTTACCTTTGATGCTTGGGATCCTTGGTTCGCTCCCCGGCCAGGTAAGTAACATCGTGTCCATGGGTTTTCTCAGGGCACTCTCGTTTCCTCCCACTTTGTCATTCCACCAATTCTTTGATCATCATTCCCTTGCCTAAAATTATCGCCTTCCTTAGCCTAAGAGACGTAAAAAACGTAGGACGTTAAACTGAAATATTACATTTCATTTCATTTCAAAAAAAAAAAAAAAAAAAAAAAAAGAGAGAGATTTGAGAGAAAAAATGAATTTATTTTCTATTTTCTTGTCATTCTTTCGTCCCATTTTTACCATTTTTTTTCAAAAATATCTACCTGTTCTTTTTCGGTCTTTTTTGCGTTTTCTTTTCTCTCTCTCTCTCTCTCTCTCTCTCTTTTCTTTGTCATGTCTCTTTATATTCAGGTTGTTGTGCTCTATTTCTCTCCATTTTCAGACAGTTTCCTTCTCTTAAAAGCGTTGAAAAGAGAAAGAGAGAGAAAATATCTTCACATCCATTCATTATTCAAATTGAAGAAAGAAATACACTTAAAAAGATAAAAGCAACAGATTTAACCAACATTTTTTCCCTTCACCTTCTGCATATCAGGGTTTATATTACTTAATTGACGGGGAACACACATTTTTTTTATGATTACTAACTTACTCTTTTGGACTTCCGGAGTACGTAAACGGATTCCAAATTAAAATGATTTGCGTAAACTCATGATATGCCTATCATAGTCTGGGTTCTCCCTTCCCCTCTACCCCACTAGTTTTTACCTTCTAGACCCGCTACTGAATATATACTTCGTAATTCATAAGTGAAGTAGCAGATCTTATCTATTTTTAAACTTCTGTCTGTGGTATAACGATCATATTTATAAATATGTATATGTTGATATTGACAACAGTCCGTATCGTATGATATCATTCTTTATGGCCAGACCTGAACATTTAACCTGTTAAGTTTTGTGGCCAGACATGTATAAACATGTTTTTCTTTCCAACAGTATCATTCGTTTTATCCGTAGTATACACAAGAAATGATAAGATTGGGGAAAACCGGGAGTTTTTTCTTCGAAAAAAATCAAAATATTTGCGCCCCTCTGGCCTGGACCTGGTTCACATAGAGATCTGAATTTAGAAAAAAAATAAATAGTACATACACAATGTGTGGGCAAAATTTCAATCTTGTATCTTGAAACCTAAGGGTAGAAAATTTTTTTGAAAGTCTAAAGCTGACCCATTATACATATATATATAATATTTTAAAAATTTACTATGTCATTACTATTTGGCCTAGAGTCATGGTTCAAACGCCGTTTTTTTTTTTTTTTTTTTTTAAGTATAATGCACCCCTTCCAACTTTAGCACTCTCGTGTCTGAATTATATACCTGAACTGGGAATTCGGGAAAAAACGGGATTTTTTCTTTAAAAAATCACTCCCTCTTAATAGTTGCGTCCCTCGGGTCCGGGTCTAGCTTCACGTAGGGATCTCAAAAAATAATTGAGAAAATACTCAAAGGTGCACACACACAATCCATATGCAAAATTTCAGTCTGATATTTTGAAAACTAAGGGCGCGAAATTTTTTTTGAAATTTGCCTTTTAAAAAAAAGTTACGCCCCTTCATCCCCACTTGGCGCCGCCCAAGTTGAACATCCGGTTTAAAACACATCTGGGGTGTTCTTTGGTCCATGCTTGACTTAACCAATAATAATAATAAGAAGAAGAAGGACTTAAATACCTGAGATAGGACATAAACAAGCAGTCAAAAACAGCACACACCATGGTAACAAAAGTTACCATAAATCCTAAACGCATTAATAGTGGATGTATTCTCAATTCTGAAGAAGGAATTTTGTGAAAAATAAGAAAGTAAATACAGAAAATCTTTGGAAAATATATCAGTTTAAATATATTTTATCTTGAGTGTTGTTATTGAACATTTAATGAGTTCCAGAAATTATGTTACAACGAACTTTGGGCTAATATATAGATGTTATAGTGACAATATGTTTCTTTCTCCTACTAGGAACACACATATTACATGTAAAAAAGAAAATAATATTTCTACTGTGAAGTTCTAAATGAAAGCTCTAATTCATTAGACTATTGTTAAATAGTACTAACGTTCGTTACTATAGTTGTAATTGCTGTATTAACTGGAAAATAATGAGGGGACTAATTACAATTTTCTTAAACGAAAACTATTATAGAACGTTGGGAAATTGTTGAATTTACATTAATAGCGGTTCGTTGGAAACAACCGTACCTGCAAAAGATTTTCGTTTGAGCTGTAATCACTAGAGCAGAAAATACAGGGCTTGTTCTCGTAATTGTTGCTAATGCAATTAGTGAATCAGGGATGTTGGACAGGCGAGGAGCAATGAAATTTCTGCCTTTATTTATAGAACATTAGATTACTTTCACTCGAGATAGTGTCTAAATGTAAGTTTAACTATTCCATCTCCTCCCTTTTGTGTTAACCATAATCTGATCAGCTGTACGTTAAATTCGTGTATCTATGGGTATGTACGTGTTTCTGTGTATGTATATATATATATATACCTAATATATGCGAGAGATGATATTCTCGGAATGTTTGTTTAAAATTTCCTATTCTGAAATCATATGGTGTAAAACGAGTTATGTCTGAATATATTATATAGAATTGTTCTTCCGTTAAGTAATGTCACAAAGTATTACAGATAAGACACAGCATATGACGCAGGGATCCACAATACGTGCTTGTTACCGATTGTAGTAGGCTCTATTAAATCAATATACAGTATTTAAAATGGCGGGACTTTTCAACTCAAAATACTTGTGTGATATGATGCTCCAATAGAAAATACTGCACTTGCAGAATATGGTGCTACAGCGGAATATACACTGGGATATATTGCTGTTGCAGAAAATACTTGTTCAATATACTGCCGTAATGGAAATTACTTGCAGGACATGCTGCTGCGCTTGATATATTTATAATGTAAAATACGGACGGCATATGTTGCTACAATGGAAAATACTTTGGGATACACTGAGAAAAAAAAACATGTGGCGTACATAAAAACGTAGATTACATGTGTAAATCCTGTAGTTTTTGGACTTAACGTACAGCAAACGTGTAACCGAAAAAAGTGTATTTTATACATACTTCCCGTATAAGTGTTCTGAATAAACATACTTTCCGTATGAACGAAAGAACTGTATATAGGCCGTCAGGATCTCACATACAGATGGACATCGTAACATATAGTTGACGTATGTAACATACGTATACATATATAATATACGGAAGACTGTTAGATGCCAGACATCCTGCAACCGCATGATGTAACATCTAAGTGCAGTGCATATGTAGCATATGGATAATATATGCCCCGTACTGATTTCTATAGTAAACATAAGGATTCCGTATATTTGTGTACTGATGTCCGGATAACGGATTTTTCTCAGTGTATATTGTTATAATTGAAGATACTTAAGATATAATCCCACAAAGAAAAATAATCTTAGATATGTTGCTGTAATGAAAAATGGAATGGGATATATTGTTATGCTACACTGGAGTATTTTGCTGTAATGGAAAGTACCTGTAGGATATGTTGCTACAGTGGAAAATTCTTAGGAATATGCTGTTACGATGTAAAATACACTTGGGTATCTTACTATAATCAAAAATATTCTCAGGATATTGCTATAATAGAAAATACTCGCATGTTGTCACAATGGAAAGTACTCCAGGATATGTTTCCAACACTTAAGATAATCGCAGGATATGTTGCTACAGTGGAAAATAGTTGGGAATAGGTTGCTAGAATGGCAAAAACTTGGGAATATGTTGCTCTACAATGGAGGATACTCGGGGATATATTGCTATTATGAAAGATACTTGGAGATATGTTTCTACTAAAAAAAAAAAAAAAAAAATGATCGAAGATATGTTACTACAATCGAAAAATGTTCATAGTATATGTTGCTACAGTAGAAAATAGTCAAAAGATATGTTGCTACCAGGGTCGGATCCAGGATTTCCTGAGGGGGTGTACCAATAATTACCAGTATATTTGAATTGAATAGGAATTTTTAAAATGCCTTTAGGCATCTGTGGTGTGAATGAGGAAATGCCCTGGAAATGCTAAGTGTCTGTTCTCGGTTAATACTTTTCTTTCAACTTTTAGAAAATTGATTACTCGTAAACTATCGATTTTGCAAAACTTCCCTTTGTTTTAAGGCCAAACGGAAACATGACAGTAGAAATTTTCGGAAAGTGTTGCTATTTTTACTGCTACCTTCTCACTTTAGGTAGTGTATATTTACAACGCAAAGGGGTGCGTGTGAACCTTTGCACCCCCCTAAATCCGGCCCTGGTTGCTACAATGGAAAATACTTTGGATATATCGTTATAAGGATAAATTCTCGCAGGATATGTTGCCTCAATTAAAAAAAAAAAAAAACTGGGATATATTGCAAAAATTGAAAGTATTCGCAGTATATGTTGCTGTATTAAAAAATAATCACAGGATATGTTATTGTAGTGGAAAGTATTCGCAGGATATGTTGCTAAATCTTAAAATATTCAGAGGATATGTTGTGGTAATGGGAAATATTGTTAGGATATATTACTGTAATGGAAAATCCTCATGGGATATATCGCTAAAACTTAAAAAAATAATCGCAGAATATGTTGCTACAGTGGAAAATGACCGGAGATAGGTTATTACAATGGCAAATACTCGCGGATATGTTGCTACAATGGAAAATGTTCGGGTATATGTTGCTACGATATTATGTAAATGCTCGGAGATGTGTTGCTAAAATAAAAATGTATTTTATATTGCTGAAATGTAAACATACTCAAAAGATATGTTTCTATAGTAGAAAATAGTCGTAGGATATGTAGCTACAATGGAAAATACTTAAATGCTTCTTGTAAGTGAGAAATCAGGATTTAAGTTCCGGTTATGTAGCGACCAGATATTCTGTTTTTTCACTATATAGAAAATATGTTAAGAACGTTATATCCTAGGTCATTTTCGAATAACAAGGAACATTTGGAGATAATTACACTAGAAGCTTCAGAGAAATCAATGACTTCATATTCCATACTTCACTTGCGAAAAATTATTTCCAAACTAGAGAGAATATATTAGTTATTTTTCACGTTATCTCCAGCCACCGAGGAACATTTGAAACATAATTATTGTAGAAATTTTTCGAGGAATATGTTACCGACATTGTATTCAACGTTATGAAAAGCTACTTCGTGGCTAAGGGGTTAGCATGCTCACTTTTGGCGTGAGAGACCCGGGTTCGATACCTGACGGCAGCTCATGTGGTTCGGATTTGAGTTTAACCCTTTGAGGATTTATGGTATCTGTAGATACCATGACGTAGTATTGTCTTTAACCACTTATTTAGGTCCTATAACAGATATTTAAGCCGGTTTTCTTTATTAGTCAAATCAAGAATGGACCAAAGAACACCTCAGATGCATTTTGGAACCGAATGGTCAACTTGGCGGCGCCAAGTGGGAGTGGAGGGGCGTGACTTTTTTCTAAGGCAATTAAAAAAAAAACGACTTTAGTTTTCAAGATACCAGATTGAAACTTTGCATACGGATTGTGTGCATAAGTACGTATTTTTCAAGAAAATTTCAGATCTCTACATGAACCCGGGCCCGTGCCAAAGGGGCGCAAAAATTTCCAAAAAAATCGAAAAATCTTGCAGTTTTCACAGATTTTCCCGTTTATGGTGTATAATACGAACAAGCGAGTAGTACCGTTGGAAAGGATCCTCTATCCTGAAGAAAAAGAGGTACGAACCATGATCCTACAGTAAATAGTAAGGGAGCAGTAGCTGTTTGAGTAAAAGAAAAACATTTACCTCAAAAAATGGAAATCCTAAAAGGGTTAATCACTAGGTCCACGTCTCATATAGCCTCGCTGCAAACTTAAAATCAACTCAACTCAACTCCACGTTATGAAACATTGTATTGCAGGTGCGTAAGAAGACATCCGAAGACGCGTTAAGTCGAATTGAGTTGATATAAAAGAGAAAGAAAACATATGGAGCCTTAAATAAGTCACAAGAAATACATATTGCATCGCTAAGATATGTTGACATTTGCTGCTGGTCTTGTTTGGTGTAAAAACGGAGCAGAAGAGCGAGGAAAAATACACTATCGTTTCGTTTGTGAAAGATGTAACGCAAATATTCATAAGAACTACGTGAAAGATGAGCATTGTCTCAGCGCAACATATGTGAATTTCGAGTCTTATAAGACAGAGCATTTGTTGCTATTGGCGGGTGGCCAACAGGAATACGAGAAGAAGATGATACGGACCATTGACGTATATATACATATACACAGTTATCTTTTTGTTTCTTTTCTTTTTATTTTCTTTAAGACATTTTTTTTTTTTTTTTTTTTTTTTTTTTTGTAATGTATGTTTGAAATAGTACAACAGTCAAGATAGTAGGCAAAAAATAAATACTCGTCTTCAGTTTCCAAAATTGTGTTCTTTTTCTTCTTTTGTTGATGAATATTGTGCTTGTGGTTTTATACTTTTGTATATGTAAGTCACTGTTGGCGATATGTGTGTCACTGTTAGGAATATTATTTCACTGTTAGGAATATGTTTGTCATTGTTAGCAGTATTGTGTCATTGTTAGAAATATGCGCGTCACTATTAGGAGTATTGTGTCACAGTTTGGAGTATAAGTGTCACTATTAGGAGCAGTGGCGGCGGTTGGACGTTAAAAGTGAGGGGGCAAGACATGATCTGAATATTTGTATATAAATGTTAGTTTTCCTGGTTGTTTCTAACATTTTGTTTGACGAAAGGTTGTATAACTAATAGGATACTATATTTTCAGTTAAAATGCCCTATATCGTATATAATAGTTTATTAAGTAAATTGAGAAGAACAAAGCAAGTAGATACTAGCCCTTTGTACTCTTAAACAACGAAAGTGTAAGAAGAGATTTGATTCCTTGCTCATGAACATCTTAAAATTCTGTCTGGAAAATTGTGTGATCAGATTATTTAATAAATTTGCAAAACAAATAAATAGAAAGGATAATATTGATCATAGTAATGAATAATGATGCTTGTTTTGCTAAAGTTATATTGAAACTGAGGATTAATGAAAAACTTAATATTTAATTCCACACATGCTATTAAATGTATGTTATTACTCTTAGAAAATGAAAGGCAGTAAATACTACAAGCATATGCCACGACATTTAAAGAAATATTTGCTTTTGCAACTTCTTGAAATATGTTCGTTGCCATTAGGTGCAGTTTTCACTTTCTTGGAACACATAAAAACACAACAATACTTAGAATCAATCCACACTTCAGTTATACAAAATAAACTTAAAACCTAGAATTATGTTCAATTTACTAAATTTTATTGTATATACACTCGTACATCCTTAAACACAACATTTCACTCGTATATTACACTACAAAACAATGGAAAAGGTAGAAGTTGTTTCTTATCACGATCTTTTTAATCGATATTCCTTACTTTAGAAAGAAGAAAAGACATTTTAGGAACTGTCAATTTTTGTGCAATTAAAGAATAACTTGTGAAATAGGCCCTACTTTTTTGCATAATGTTCTTTCGATTAGCTTCAAAGCGGCTCACTAACATATCGAGCCCTTGTAAGAAGAAATGAAAGTATGCTGAAATTGTGCTCCAATAGGTTATTTTTTGGGGTTATTTTCTGTGGCGATTAAAACGCAATTACTGTAGCTTTCTTTACTCCACGGGAAGATAACCAATACGTATTCACGCAACAGCAAATATTATATGGCAGCATTTTTTCCTATTAATCAGTAACACATACAAAATCGTTACATTTCCAAATGAAACTATATACATTAATTGGTTACTTCAAAAAAGTGCGGGGGCAACTGCCCCCCTTTGCCCCCCTAATCGCCGCCCATGATTAGGAGTATTGTGTCACAGTTTGGAGTATAAGTGTCACTATTAGGAGTATTGTGTCACAGTTTGGAGTATAAGTGTCACTATTAGGAGTATTGTGTCACAGTTTGGAGTATAAGTGTCACTATTAGGAGTTTTCTATCACAGTTTGGAGTATAAGTGTCACTATTAGGAGTATTGTGTCACAGTTTGGAGTATAAGTGTCACTATTAGGAGTATACATATCACTATTAGGAGCACTGGCGTCTCTAGCAAGTAAAATTTGGGGGTGGGACATCAAAGAAAGTGATTTAAATGGTACTACCTAGCCCAACCTGTTTATTAACTTTGATTTCATTCGTTACCTTTCTGCTTACCTTCACGGACCCCCCTAAGGTATATCAAGAACTCGATTACAATCATTTCACAGCCTGAATATTCCAAATAAATATAATTATTAATATTTATATGATATTCTGTCGTTAGTAAATAAATTAAATTAGAATAAAATATTGAATATATTGTACTTCAAAATATTGGGGGGACGCGTCCCCCTCGTCCCCCCGCAAGAGACGCCCGTGATTAGGAGTATTGTGTCACAGTTTGGAGTATAAGTGCCACTTTTAGGAATATGTGTGTCACTACTAGGAGTATAAGTGTCACTGCTAGGAGTATTATGTCACTGTTAGTGGTATAATTGTCACTATTAGGAGTATTGTGTCACTGCTAGCAGTATTATGTCACTGTTAGGAGTATAAGTGTCACTGTTAGGATTATTGTGTCACTTAGGGGTTTTGTGTCACAGTGAGGAGGAGTGTAAGTGTCATTAACCATTGACAGTGACGTGTACTGTGAGACACTCCATAGCCTATAAAAGTCCGATCAAATGCAAACGGTCTGGGCTCTCACGGAGAGAGTGATTTCTGGTTCTGCTCCACGATAATACTCGTCCACACATCTCCAAGGTCACAAAGTGTGCTGGACAAGTTCAAATGGGAGCAGCTTGAACATCCGCTCTAAAGCCCAGACATATCACCTTGTGACTTTCATCTCTTTGATCCGCTAAAAAATGGGGGGGAGCCCTTCAACTAGGACGACGAACTGGACACAGTGAAGGAATGACTACTGTCACAATCTCTGGAATTCTGGGAACAGGAAATCATTCTGCTCGTGAAACAGTGGGGTAGTTGTGCTCAGTCCTCTGGAGATTACGTTTGAATGCAGACTTCGATTATATCGATAGTATCGTTTCATATCTTTTCATTTGAACATCCCTCGTACAACTGTGTGTATCAATTCATGCACATAAGTGCGTCAAATCTTTCTTTTTGAAGCTCTTTTCGTGATGAGAGTGAAAAAAGAAAAAAAACACTTCAGTACCCATACAGTTTATAATTGAAAAAGAACATATAATTGTATTTCGTGAACATGATGTGGAATAACCGAAACAAGGAACTTGGAGGAAGTTAACTCCAAAAGAAGGGGAAAACCGGTCTCTGTTTATGTGTGTGTGTGTGTGTGTGTGTGGCTAAACCATACTTATTTCATATATGATTAAAGTGGATAGTTTGAGTCGTGGCCTTGACAAGAGCGTTACTTAACCGCAAACATATTGCAGCAAACTCAGCTACCGCCATCACGAGACGGCCATTTGAAACAGCAATTGATTGACTTGGCAAACACAAAGGTAAATGAAGCGTGTATTACATGTCATCCATCATCAATAAATTGAAAAATAATTTACTTCTAATAGCAGTAACAAAAATACTTTGTAATAAAGAAAACCGTATTATTGCGAAGTCACGTCTTTTACTCACAGGTTGAATGAATGATGAGATTACTGCATTGGAGTACAGAGTGGCCCCGGAACTAAGGAGCCAGATTAGGCGCTTTAAATTTATATTGTATTTATGATTACATGTATTTATTATACATAATTCATGAATGTACGTTCTTGCTTCACACCTACTCGCTTCCCAGTCTGGAGCTCTCGGGTTCGAAACTAGTTTCTAGTAATCCTGATTGAGATTTCTCCAGGATTCAGGCGCATCATTTAGACGGACTGGAGGGGACAGTTCACTTTCTTGAGTTTGAGACATATATATTTAGTAGTGGTGGGCACAAAAACCGGTTTTTCGGTTTTCGGTTTTTAGAAAAACCGGTTTCGGTTTTCTTCAAAACCGGTTCGGTTTTCTCCAAAACCGGTTTCGGTTTTCTTCAGAACCGGTTCGGTTTTCTCCAAAACCGGTTCGGTTTTTACCAGATCCGGTTTCGATTTTCTTCAAAACCGATTCCGTTTTTTTTCAAAATTTGTTCTATTTCTGACCAGAATGGTGTTTCGTTGTTTTCCGGAAACCGAATCCATTTCCACAGAAATAGTCTTATGTGTTTTCGAAAAGTTTTCACCGAAACCAGTTTCGGTGAAAACCGAACCGGTTTCGGTGAAAAACCGAACCGGTTTCGGTGAAAAACCGAACCGGTTTTGAAGAAAACCGAAACCGGTTTCGGTGAAAAACCGAACCGGTTTTTGGAGAAAACCGAAATGTCGGTTTTTCGGATTTTGGTTTTTTTATAGAAACCGGTTTTCGGTTTTTATAAAAACCGGTTTTGCCCATCCCTAATATTTAGACGGTGTGGTGTAATCTCGCGACGTTAGGCTGACGACCGTGAAGCCAAACACATTGTGGTTCGAGTCCTCTGTAGAGCATGGTCAGATTTTCAAGTGTCCTTGATGTTTCTGTGTTCGTGCCTCTAGAGTACGGCAGTCCTAAAAAATGTTCAAATCAGAAAGTCAGATTCGTTCTTACGTAGCAGAGCGCTCACTTGTGGTCAAAGATGTCTCGGGTTCGATCATGTGAATTTATGGTGGACTACATGGTTTTCGTGGGTTTTATCGAAGTTACTCCGTTTCCTCTCACATTACCATACCACCAATTATTTCATAATCATTGACCGCGGTGGCTCAGAGGTAGAGCGTTCACATCTGGTGCATGGGATCCTTGGTTCGATCTCAGCTCGCGCCAAGTGAGCTTTGTAGTGGGCAAACACCGTGTGCATGGGTTTTCTCAGGATTCTCCCGTTTCTTCCCACTTTCTTCATTCCACTATTTCATTTACTTCTCTTCATCACTCTTCTTTAGCCTAGCAGGCGTAATCGTGGGACGTGAAACTTTAAGATTCCAGATTCCAAAACTAGATATCTCATTTGACATCATGTCTAAGGTATACCCATGTTCTGTTCTGATTGCGGCGCCGCGCCCTAAAAAAGAAAAAAAACTGGTGCACCATGAAAGCCTGGGAAGTAGTGCTATCTGTATATTAAAATGCTAGGATTATATATTTGTTTCCAAAGAAAAGTTTCTATGTTTGTCCCCAATCCTTTCGACAATGAGATCTCGAAAACCACAAGTGTTACCAGGTAGAAACGTGCCGTTTTTGCTGGTCAAATTCCAAATTTTGTGTAGATTGTCCAGTTCGAATTGAATATTTAAAAAAACGTGGTCGTTATTACTTTATTACATTTTTTTAGGGCTACACTGAAAATGTTGAAATTTTTAAAAAAGCATCATATCCTACGAGTTATACATTCCAACACCATATCTATAGTTGTAAACAGGGTTACATTTCCCTCAGGTGTTTGTTTCATGACCAAATGATAATGAAAAACTAAGGATAACCATTTCTTCAGTTTAAGATGAATCTTTATTGTTTGGAATGTTTTGTCCAATGAACACCATATATCCAGGGCGCAAAATTTCAGGTCGTTAGGTCACAACTGGCGACTATAAATTCAGAACTGGCGACCAGTGTTCAGTAGGAATGGTTTATGCCTAAACTCACAGGGCTGCGCAGTTTCTGTTTCGCACGAAAATAATTGTCACTAAGTGAGAGGAAACACGGAATGTGAAGTCTTCACAACGGACATGGAAAGTGAAGTCTTCACAACGGACATGGAAAGTGAAGTCTTCACAACGTTGTAGCTAATTCACCTCCTTTTCCACCCTCATTCGAAATGGTTTTCCTCCAATGGTTGCTTTCTACATTAACGTTGAATCAAGCACTGAAGAAAAGATTACACTGAATACATTATTACGAGATTCCCAAATTTGCTTCCAACTGTCACATCTTGTGCAGTTTTACCTGTGGATACTGCTTAATGTGACAGAGGCTTCAGTAGTCCTCAGAGCCAAAATTGCTTACATAAATTCACTGAAGACTGACAAACTGGATGATTTGCTGAGAATTTCCATCTATGGTTCTTCACTTAAAAAGATTTTCATCCGAAAACTGGAATCAGCAACTGGTACTACCAAGGATGTTATAAAATAGAGGATCTGCCCATACGTATTTTCATCATATGAACTTAATGAAGCCGATAAACAATCGAGCATCGTTTGAGCCGGCACGTCTGATTGGCTACTCTGGTTTCCGCCATGATTGTTGGCTCGAAACATTGCGATCTTAGTGGCGCGGAGTGGGCAGAGTAGGTGTGGCGAAGCTGTGACGTATGGCTTCACGATTTTGTTGTATGGGAAAATCCTCTATTTTATAACATCCTTGGGTACTAAAGTGCAGAGAAAGAGTGTTACTCAAACCTGAAGTCTTAAGGTAAGATATTTCTTAACAAGTATATAAATTGTCCAATTCAAAATTGATTATCCTCAATCTTATTGTCTGACTTGGAAATTTTATGCCCCGATGCAATCTCTTTGTCAAACCAAAGGCTGCGGGGAAAACCTCTCATAATTTGTACGTGAGAGATGCTGGCGTCCATCACTTTTGGATTGGCGAGTGCGTCTGACTTTGAAATTTTGCACCCTGATATATCACTGACATTAAAATTAATTGTGTATGTAATGTATTTGGTTATTACATACTGCATGCAGAAGACCCGTTCCCATGTTCCGTTAAGGGGGTCCAAAACTACACTGGACCTCTTAAACTAACCTCACCTAACCTAACCTAACCCAATAGAACCTAATATAACGTTATTTCATGCAATCAAACGAAAATCAATAGAAAGAAGTGGTGTCAAAGACACTGGACCTCCTTAACGGAATATTGACCGAAGAACGAAAGCACTAATTAGTCTATATATTAATAAGAAACTCGAACAGGAAGTAGGCTCAAATCTTGCAAACGGTGCAGATCTTGGAAAAACCTCCCCTTTATGGTACGCCTTGCCGAATTTATCAAGACGTCTTTCACTTGTGTTCCTAAAGGGACATGTACAGACAGTGGCGTATTTACGATTTTGTTTCGGGGGTGGCTTTGCTAACTTTCGGGGGGGGGGGCTTTGCCTCAAAATTTGAAAATTCTGCAAGATATTTCATATACTTTGAGATTTCGGGGGGGGGCTTAAGCCCGGAAGCCACCCCCTAAATACGCCATTGTGTACAGATATTGTGAGAAATGACAATGAGATTCATGCTCGTATGTGAGTGTTGCGATGTGTAGAGAGCACAGGTTTAGCTAGTATAGTATTACTTGTAAACTATCGCTACGCCTTTGAAAGTATGGAGTGTATAATTTAGTAAAAACACCCTGTACAGTAATATTTAAGAAGAACAGAAAGAGAGAGAAAAAAACGATGGCAAGCAATAAGTAAAACAACGAGGTTGTTCCTCGATAAATGTTGGTTCTTGTGTGTGTAAAACACGCATGCATTTCCTGACATTATCCATTTGCGTGACTGTCCTCTGCTGGCTGGCTCTACGAACGAACCACGAGAAGAAAGAAAAAAAATAAGAAAAACAGAAGACTGGTTAAGGAATGGTAAAGGATGTTGAAAAAAGAAACAAACAAAAAAAAAGTTATATTGAAGTCATTCTACTCCAATGTCAGGACAAATAACGGGCAATGTTGGTTGGTCAAAAGACAACGTTAAAAGAAACGCATACATTTAAAAGGAAGTAATTCTTTTATGGATTTTCCTTCTTTGTTATGTTTTACGATACTTCTTTTAAAGAGTTGTACACCATCAACTATTAAGTGCCCCAAATATATATTTATATGCTTTTTTTCTGTATAATTCAAGAAAGAAAAATGCGAAGTTTTAAGACGCCGCTTTGCACAATTAATTTATCTCTTATAGTATGGGCTAGGTAGGAGCGATTTATAAAATACTATGGAACGTAATGTACAGATATTGTACAGTAGGGTAGGGTTGCCAGCTGTCTTGATTTTATCAGAAACACAAATTTTGCGTTACAACGTCCCAGTCCCACCTTGGTCGTTTTTTGCTTCTGACATTATTGTCTATTAGACGAGAGATTTCTGGTTTCTTCACGAAAATGAGACGAAAAGTGCGTGATTAAATTCGAGACGAGACGAAAAATTCTCGAGTGACATGGGCAACACTAGTTCACCCAAGTCTTAGATCTCAAACACTGTTTTAATGTTACATATTTCGTGGTACAGTCCGCAGAAAAAAAAAACGAGCATGTAAGTTTATTGTGAAACGACGAAATCTTTTGCTCCAAAATAAGGTGTGCAGGAGAGGACGCCGAGGTTTCTCTTGGCGTGATTCGTGCCACTTAGACGTTATGTTGATTCCCTGCGCTGTTAGACGTAGTTTCACAATAAACTTACATGCTCATGTTGCTCATATTGAAGGCTTTTTTTTTTCGCTGCGGACTGTACAAGAACTATAAGCAGATAAAGTGACTATAGGAACACAATGATAAGCATTTATCAACGTTCAAAGATACATAAGCCATTACATAATACAGGGTGGCCCAAAAGTATCTATACATCCCTGCATTTGATCTAGTAGAACATTCTAGTTCATGGGTTTATTTGGTTCGGCTGTTTCTAAGAAAAAGGACATTAAGAACAAACACTAGAGAAACTAAGTCTGCCTGATGGATAAAAATAAGAAATGATATAAAATGAGCTGATCAGTACGGTACTGTATACCTACTTTTGGACCACCCTGTATACTCCAATGATGAATATGGTTTATATGTTGTTATATAACACTCCTCGTGGACCTTTCGGTACGCGGAAGGATTCTGCTACCTTTTAGATGAAATGTTTTAAAAGGAAGAAATCAGGGCATAGCTTTTTCAGAGCCGACCCTAAGCAATTTTCCGTCTCCGTGCAATGGCATGATTTGTCGCCTCCTTTATCCAGAAAGAAAATATCTTAAAAGCCACGGTTTTAAATGTGCTACTCCATCTTGAACAACGAAGGAGAGAGAAAGGGCACTCGAACTCAGAAAGGCCTAAACACTACAAATACAATCTTGTTGTGTCTGTTTTTTTATTTTCTTGAAATAACAATCTATTATGTTAGTGAAAGGTAAGGCAAACACACCTGCAGAGGAGTGGTGGTAATTGTTTTTTATAGAATTCAATATCGAGCTTCAGTTTCAATATATCAGTTTGCAGTTCCAGTACAAACACTTTTATCTTTATTTCTTGAGTTTCCCTGTACATCTGTTACAAACTTTAAAAGAAAGAAAAAAAAAACGTGTTTCCACCTTCAGTGATAAGGAACTTGTTTGTAACAATGACAAGACTAGTTTTCATATCAAAACTGTGATAACTAACTAAATGGAGCAGGTGTTTACTACTGTTCGAGAATTAATTGAGTTCTTGTATTTGACAAAATCAAGCATTTCATTCTTCTTAATATTCCTTTTATATAAGGTGCCTTCCATTTCAATTCAGGCAAAGCATGTACCATCACCATCTCAGATATTGTTGAAACTTTTTATTATGGCAACTAGACATGTTTTTAAGAGACCCATATTTTTTTTGTTTTGTCGAAAAAAATTTTCCCGCCAAGAAATGGGCTATCAAAGACGGGGAGTACAAATTATGAATTGTAGAAGACAAGGAAAATGGTCAACTTCGGAGCCTCACCATTCGACTATGGAGACAGGTAGAGTTATAATTCTTGTTGTGGTATGTACATAGGGATATAAATAAACTATATTTTATTATAGTTTGGTTTGCGCATGCGTATCTTTTTGTACATAAATTAACAAATGAACGTCAATTTATCTGAAAAGTCGAAGTTAGCGAATTTTTTTCGAGCACTTCCGGTTCGAATTTTAAAATTCTGTTTTCGCGGTTGGTAAGACCTAGCTACCCGCTTTCCGAAAAAAAATTGTATCGCTTCTGTGTGCAACCGTTTTGTCGCAAAAAATTCGAGAAATTGTAAAATTTTCAAAAATCGCCATTTTTGGGCGCCATTTTCTCGAAAACACCATCTTTTAAAATTCTGAAATTTTGTCAGATGGTTCAACTTTACATGAATAATAAACACACCAAATACCATTCTCGACCAATGCTTCATGAATTAACTGCAGCCTTTTAAAGTTAGCGAAGTTTCGTTAACTTTGATGTCACAGTTAGCAACACTGGGAACAATAAAAGTGCAATGATTTGATGATGTTTGTGGTTCACATTCATTAAATGAAGAATAAAAGGTTTACTTGACTGTTTTTTTTTCTTCACTATTTTGATCAAGAAGGCTCTCTGAAATAGTAAAATGAGCCTCCTCCTACTCCTCCGTTTTCTTAAACCGAAATAATCTGAGGTGGAAATTACGATTACGAAAAACACAAATTTTAAGTTTACTTGAAATGACCACCAAATAAATTCAGTTGATCTACAAAAAGCCTGAACTATTACTTCAGAGATGATTTGAAATGCTCCAGACAGTCTCAATTAAGTGCGATGTCATTACAGTGATCGAAAAAGAACAAAAAGTTTAAAAAATCGAAATGTCTTCTTACGGGTTCCAAAGAAATTTACTGACTTTTTAAACAGAACAATCCCAACATAAGAATGGGTCACTCGGAATTTTACAGTATTCGACTAAAGTGGGCCAGTCCGCAACCTGCGAGGGAAGTTTGTATGTGTGTGCTGTGCAAATTTTAAGTTAGCTGCTACTGCGTTGCTACAAATCAAAGGTGCAGCCTGTATTGAAGCTGTCATGAGTGACCTATTTCCTTTGGTAGTATGATCCGTACAAAATGACAACTGTCTTCTTCAAGAATGTGGTGAATGTCCTGGAGTGGAAGGAGTAAGTGTGAAGTCTTTAATTATTGATCCTGATGAAAATGAAAGTGTTACGTATGTCATATGGGAAAACAATAATCTCGTTAAAAAACTGTGCGACTTTCTGTTTTCGTATCGTACATTGCTGGTTTACCTGTAAGAATTGTAATTCATGACTACATCAAGAAAATCCAAAGAGAATTAATTGCTACCGAAAAGCACCGTATAAAATTTCAAGATACAAATTCTAATTTACTTCGTGTGGACTTCGCTGAAAACTGGACTGTTATTCTGCAAAGTGAAATTCAGAGTTATCACCGGAATATGAAACAACTGACAGTTTTGTTGTAATAAACAACGATAAAACACACGATTCGGCTCATGTACTCATAGCCATAGACAAGATTCTAAAAATACTCGAAGAAAAGCGAAAGTTTATTTTATAGAAAAAGGTTTGAATACGAGAAAATAAGTGTCTACAATTTCCCAAACCGTGTTAGTGATTTCTGATGGTGCTGCATCCCACTTTAAAAATCGCTTTCAGATGTTCGAGATGCAGACAGGTCCGATAAAGCAGTGGTTTTGCAGTGAAACCGGCCATGCAAGGGTCTCTGCGACGGTATTGAGGGGGGGGGAGGTGTAAAGAATGTGGCAATGCGGCATAACCTTAAGCAAAAACAGATACACAGTATTAAAACCGCAGAAGAAAAAAAATGAAATGAAATCTTTAAGTTTTACGTCCAACGATTATGCCGGTTAGGCTAAAGAAGACGGTGATTATGAGAAATGAATGAAATGGTGGAATGCAGAAAGTGGGAGGAAACGGAATAACCCCGAGAAAACCCACGCACACGGTGTTTGTCCACCACAAAGCCCACACGGCGTGAGCTGGGATTGAACCAGGAACCCCAAGCACCGGAGGTGAACGCTCTACCACTGAGCCACCGCGCCCCCACTAAAACCGCAGAAGAATTTGTGAGTATATGCAAGTACAAACTCCGGGTATTACTCTCGTTTTGTTGCCTGGAACTGAATTCGACGACTTCCGGAAGAAAAAAAGGAAAGTATGCGACCGGTAACTGGTATTGAACGAAGTCATCTTTGGCTTTCGGAAAATGGCGAAGTTTTTATGGCAGTAACGAGTCACCATGGACTAACTTCATGTTTCCTCCAAAATCGAACTTCTGCAATACAAAGTGTAGATTTAAGAAATCTGTAAAAGGGAACTATTGTTACATACATATATGTATGATAACCAGTGGTGCGTAGCAGAAATATTATGAACAAATCATTAATTACGTGAATTTGAAGTGCTGTTTATGCTTCCACATGGACCTTCAGCATTTGTGACTATCGACAATGTGCTACGCAGGGGCAGACCCTGGACGGACTTCTGCAAGGAGGGGGGGTTATACTGCTACTTAGAGCTACTTTTTAAGAGCTCCAAACTCTGAGATCGGTTTTATTTACCATATAAAATAAAAAAAGTTTCTTCCCCCTAGATCCGCACCTGTACGAGTTGTGAGCCAACACCTATTGGAGCACCTGCACGGTTACATGCTATTAGCGAAGAAGACACCAACCAAGCAAATGATTGGTCCATGTAAAAAATAATAATAAATAAATAAATCAGTGAAATTTTGTTTCCGAAGACCATTTTAAGTAAGTGTACTTCAAATTTGTGCGTTTCGTAATCGTAATTTCCACCTCAGATTATTTCAGTTTAAGAAAACGGAGGAGTAGGAGGAGGCTCATTTTACTATTTCAGAGAGCCTTCTTGATCAAAATAGTGAAGAAAAAAAAACAGTCAAGTAAACCTTTTATTCTTCATTTAATGAATGTGAACCACAAACATCATCAAATCATTGCACTTTTATTGTTCCCAGTGTTGCTAACTGTGACATCAAAGTTAATGAAACTTCGCTAACTTTAAAAGGCTGCAGTTAATTCATGAAGCATTGGTCGAGAATGGTATTTGGTGTGTTTATTATTCATGTAAAGTTGAACCATCTGACAAAATTTCAGAATTTTAAAAGATGGTGTTTTCGAGAAAATGGCGCCCAAAAATGGCGATTTTTGAAAATTTTACAATTTCTCGAATTTTTTGCGACAAAACGGTTGCACACAGAAGCGATACAATTTTTTTTTTCGGAAAGCGGGTAGCTAGGTCTTACCAACCGTGAAAACAGAATTTTAAAATTCGAACCGGAAGTGCTCGAAAAAAATTCGCTAACTTCGACTTTTCAGATAAATTGACGTTCATTTGTTAGTTTATGTACAAAAAGATACGCATGCGCAAACCAAACTATAATAAAATATAGTTTATTTATATCCCTATGTACATACCACAACAAGAATTATAACTCTACCTGTCTCCATAGTCGAATGGTGAGGCTCCGAAGTTGACCATTTTCCTTGTCTTCTACAATTCATAAATTGTACTCCCCGTCTTTGATAGCCCATTACTTGGCGGGAATTTTTTTTTCGACAAAACAAAAAAATATGGGTCTCCTAAAAACATGTCTAGTTGCTACAAAAAAAGTTTCAACAATATCTGAGATGGTGATGGTACAATTTTATATTTTTTTTTTTTTGCCTGAGTTGAAATGGAAGGCACCATAAAGTATTCTACTCCTCTTATATAAATCACTCGAACTTCGTAATATTCCTCTGATGTAAACCACTTCCTATAGTGTAAAAGAACCAGAACCATTATAGAGTGTAAAATATTGATAAGAAACATATAATTTTGGCAAATAGTAATAATAATAATAAAATACACCCCTGTACACAAAGTTATTTTACTTGTTAAAATTATCTATATAATTAAATACTAGATTTACACGTGTCTCCAAAGAAAAGTTTATCTGTTTGTCTCCAGTCTTTCCGACAATGAGATCTCGAAAACCACAAGTGCTAGAAACGTCCCGTTTTCACTGGTCGATTGCATTTTTTTTTTTTTTTTTTTTTTTTTTGTAAATTATCCAGTTCTAATTGAGTATTTAAAAACCATGGGCGTTATTTCTTTATTACATTTTTAGTGGTACACTGGAAGTGTTGAAATTAGAAAAAAATCCTATGAGTTATACATTCCAGCACAACATATTTGTGTACAGCAGTTCTGTATCTCACAGGTAGTAGCGTACGAAGGAATTTATTTCGAGAGGGGTTCAAACTCAATATGAGGGTATTTTATATTAAAATTCCTAAAATTGCCCCTAAGATTGGGCTAAATTTACACAAAAGTCGAAATTTCAGGGGGGATCCGGACCCCGAGGACCCACCCCTTGCGTACGTCCCTGCTCACAGGCGTTTGTTTCATGGCCAAATGATAATAAAAAAAACATTTCTCTAGACTGAAATGAATCTTTATTTCTTGAAGTGTTTTGCCCAATGAACACCATATATCACTGACATATTTAAGTGTGTATGTAATGTATTTGCTTATTACATACTGCATGCAAGAAGAAAGAAAACACTAATCATATATGAATTAGAAACTCCAACCGGAAGTAGGCTCTATCTTGCAAACGGTGCTATATATATATATATATATATATATATATATATTTTTAAATCTACCTTTCATGGTACTCCTTCGGATATTTATCAAGACGTCTTTTGCTTGTGTCTGTAAAGGGACATGTACAGATGTTGTGAGGAATGACAAGGAGATTCATGCTCTTTTGTGAATGATGCGCTGTGTAGAGAGCGCAGGTTCCACTGGAATAACATTAAAAATGTACAACTTACACTAAAATACAAATGCTGAGCAAAGCAACGTTTTATTATAAAATAATAATTGTGACAGTTTCGGATATCTAACATAGTGGTTTAAAATTGTCATAACAATGACCATATATATATATATATATATATATATATATATATATATATATATATATATATAGAGGCGGATCCAGGATATGATCAAGGAAGTTGATGAGTTGAGTTGATTTTGAGTTTAACGTCCCGTTCAGCAGCGAGGCTATATGAGACGTGGACCTACTGATTAACGTGGAATCCGAACAACATGAGCTCTAGCCGGGAATTGAACCCGGATCTCTCATGCCAAAGGCGCGTACGCTAACCGCTTAGCCACGGAGAAGCTCATGATCAAGGGAGGGGCTAAACCATATTTTTGCCGTTTTATCCAGCGTAAAGCAGAATTGAACCCCATTTTATCCTGTGTATACCTGAGCATCAAGGGGGAGCTATAGCCCCCCTTAGATTCGCCACTGTATATATATATATATATATATATATATATATATATATATATATATATATATATATATATATATATATATATATATATATATATATATATATATGAATTTTCATTTAATTTCGATAGTGTCTGAAGAAGGATATGCTAACATTAGATATCTGAAACTGTCACAGTTATTATTTTATTATTTTAGTTGAAGTTATTGAATATATCAGAGCTAATATGAATGGGAGAGTTAAAAATGTATGTTCTCGTCAATGTGAAAAAGGTATTTTATTGATTGAAGACTGATTCTATTCAATTTATAATTGAACGCATATTTCAAGTGTGAAATCTGCATATTTGCGTTTGTTAAGAACTTGATAGTAAAGTGTTGTTCTAATTTGAAAACAAAATAGCCGCAATAGAAGTCTGACTGACTTAAGTAATAGTTAAGCAGTAAAGTGTCAGTTTTTGAAGTGGGTGCAAGCAACAGTCACATACAAATAGAGCTTACATTAAAAAAAAAAAAAAAAAAAAAAAAAAAAAAACGAAAAGAGCTCTTGTTTTTTTAGATGACTCATTGCCTCTTGACACGCATAAAGTATCAAATGCCATTAAAAGGTTCAGACGTTCATAATTTATATGAAAACGCGACCGGGTGGAAAGTTACAAGATAAGAAAACCCATAAACCAAACATTCATTACATTTACACAGACTACACGAGTTTATTATATTTGTAAGGTAGTCCGTTAAAAAAAAAAAAAAAAAAAAAAAAAAAAAAAAAAAAGCTGTTAGAATAAATAGAAAACAAAATAGTACCGTAAAAGAAAGACGAAAAAAATGTCGCTGACAGATTTTGTTCTACTACTAAACCCCTTTTCCACCTTTTCATCTCTTTGTTTTTTTGGTTATTACCATGAAATTTCGTCGCCCTATTTATTACTTGAACGCTAACTAAGATTGCATGTGTAAAATACACTCAGAAGAAGAAGAAAAAAAGTTAGGTTGTTATCTTGTTTCGAGAACTCAAGACACATGCTTTTTTTGTATGCTGTCTATAGATAAGACCCTGTGACCTATACAACTTGACATATACGACTTTGTTACGAGTGATTTATCTTCTCTAGTCACTTTGGTATACATTTTTTTTTTTTTTATTTCATGGCGCATATACACAGTGAAAAGCTTTCAATAATTCCAAGCAGAAATGTGCTTTGCGAGATGTGGGTCATGTTACCAGGAGTAAGGCGGAACAACTATGCAGATTGTATGAGAGATGGGAATTTCGTATTTGAAGTGCTGCTGCATTGAAGCTCTTTGTTTTAGGGCAATGCAGTCGTTTAAAGAAACTTTTTACGGGCTTATATAGAAGAGACTATGCCATTTGTCGGCTATTCATAAATAAAATAATAATAATAAAAAAATCCATGTATTTAGTGCTAAGCAGGAGTGGCAACTTTCAGTTTAAAATAGCTGAGAAACTCCGTGCAAAATACTTCAGAATATTGAATAGTACCTCGTCATCTTGGGTTTTAGCTAATTAATTGTTGAGACACCGGACAAGAAAATTAAAAGAAAATATCTGTTTTTCGTCCCACGGTTGAAGCTGGGGAAGACGGTGATACTAAGAAATGAATGCAATCCTGGAATGAATAAAGTGGGAGGAATCGGGGGAAACGCCGAGAAAATCCCACGCACAAGGTATTTGTCCACCACAAAGTTCATTTGGCGCAAGTTGGGATCGAACCAGGGGTGATCCTCCTGTGATATATTCGAATGTCAAAATATGTACAATGATTATTTATGCTATTCTGAGTACTGTTATACAATAAATTGAAAATACAATTATTGAAATATCATTATGACTATAGTATTTTATTATATTAGGAATCAAAAAGATTTTAAAAAAATAATATTGACTACAATTGGGTCTAATACGTGCTTATAACGTCTTAGTAAATGTTTGAACCGGTTCGTGATGTGCTCATATATCGCCAATTGCAAATAAAACTTCTCCGAAACTTTTTTTCTTTAATGAACAAAGTTGGATCTTTTCTCAGAGAATCCTGTTTTCGAAACCCTGCTGGAACCAGACAAATTTTTCTCCGTTATTGCCTTGGACCGATTGCTACATATTGCGACTTTTATAGAAAACTTTTTATCACCGCCAGATGCTGCTACGAGACGTGAAAGAAATTAGAAAATATTAGGGGCAAAGAAATATAAAAAGTTTCAAAGTGACGACGAAAGACGTTAAAAAAAAGAAAAAGAAAAGAGGGTAAAGAAGTAGAGCAAAACAGGTCGCAAAAGATGTTTGAAGTAAAGATGAAAAATGTTACTGAAAATGTTTTGAAAGTTTGGAAATTGCAGATGGAAGTTCTGGAAGCTTCTTCTTCCTTTTTTTTTTTCTATTAAACACTGAAAAATTTCGTTCGGTAAGGTCCTCAACCTCCATGGAAGGTTGTATTCACACTGCCCATTTATATCAAATAGCCTATAGCTACACATCGCTGGCAATATAGAAGGATAGTTTTTCCCACATCTTTTGTCAATAGTACACTCATGTCCAAAATTATTGTCGCAGAAATATGTTGTTCTAGGAATATAATTTGATAACGAATTCGTCGGGTATTTCTTAAAATGTAAGTATGTGTATAATCGGCAAAGACATGTATGTGGCAAATTTCATGTCAAAAGAGCACTAAATAAGAACAATACAACGAAAATAAAACTTTCTTGTCCATTTAGCAACATTTTGTTTTACTCACTCTAATTTTCGTATTTATAATTATTTTCCTATGAAATTTACCACAAATATACATTTCCTGCTTATACATATAGTATCAGTATTAAAAGTACTCTGCAAAATCATTATCAAATTATATTCTTATAAGAAGAAGACAGATGCGACAATCATTTTGGACATGAGTGTACATGTCTTTGAAAATAATGGATTTTTAAGGAAATTTAAGAGTTTCACTTCGAATGCTGCTACCCACACAGTAGATTAATCCTTTATGAATTTATTGGCCTCGGGAGACCCGGGTTCGATTCCCGGCCGGAGCCCATGTGGTTCGGATTCCACGTTAATCAGTAGGTCCCGTCTCATAGCCTCGCTGTTGAAAGGGACGTTAAACTCAAAATCAACTCAACTCAACAAGATGATCATCGTCTTTCATTAGTTTTTGAGACTATTTCAAGTATTCTGCCTTTGGTCTTGGGACTAATAAGTTTTTTGAAGGGGAGAAGGAGGGTTGGAAGTGTTACTTGCACGTTTCTCTATCTTCAACTTCCTCTTTTAACTCTCAATATTTTTTAAAAATATTTTTCAAATAATCGATCAGTTGTGTTCTTCTTCTTCCTATTCCTCGTTTTCCTTCTACCTTTCCTTCTATGGAACAATGAAGGAGACAATTTCTTCGTTAGATGTGTTCAATCCAATTCGGCTTTCCTTCGAAGGATACTGGCTAAAAGAGTCCTCTTCTCTCCTATCCGTTTTAAAACCTCTACTAGTATTTTGATACTGAAAAATCAAAATCAAAATCACAACATCACACTCACACATACATACATGCTTTTAGGATGCAACATTTGGGTGAAATCTGAGGTTTGGGGCACTGCTACTGAAGTGTGAGTACTGTCCTTGAGCCACCTTGCCCCTTTCGTAGACTATTGAGAATTTAGTGCGTAGAATACAAAGTATCGAAATTTCATTACGGAACAGAAGCCGTAACTGTGTGTAGCCTAGAGGCACGATGGCTTAGTGGTAGGGTGCTTACCTCTGGTGCGTGGGATCCCTGATTCGACCCCCAGCTAAGTAAGTTTGTGGTAAACATAGTCGTACTCGTGAATTTTCTCGTGGTACTCCCGTCTCCTCCCACTTTCTCATTCCACCAATTCTTATATCATCATTCACTTGCTTTAATCATCGTCTCCCTTAGCCTAACACGCATAATTGTGGGACGTTAAACTAAAAGATTTCATTTCATTTCATGTATGTAGCCTGTCTGCTGAAGTGTTTATGAAACTGGTCTCCCATCTCAGAGTTTTTCTTTCAGAACGGCTGTCTCGTTTCACGTCTAATATTGCTCACAAGATGAAAGTTCCTCGTCGTCGTATATATATAAAATTGTTTTAATAAAATAATTATCGCCTATGAACTAGGCGATCAACCTATGAACTAGGCGCCTATCAACCTCACCGTCTGTCTCCTCAATACAAAGTCAAAAATCATGCGAAACCAGCACGGTTGTGTAAACACGTTTGTTTCGATCCGTGTTGGCTGTGCATAAATGTGATGAAAAAAATTTTTTTTTCTCGCCTTTTCTTGTTTGTTAAAGCAAAACCACATTTTAGACGCTATATTAGGCGAGCATCGACGTATGAAAATGAACTAGACAGAGTGGGTGTGAGATTTCTCATATGCTGGTGTGGCACGCGAAGACTGAGAATCAATACAAAACATAATACGAAAAAAAAGGGGGGGGACATATCGTAAGCCCAAAGTACTTACAATCTGGTTTATGCGGTGGCTGGACCAGAAGGGAAACAGCGAAAACCCAAAACTGGATACGACAGGGCCACGTGACTGACCACCAATTGAATACAGCTATAGGATGGGGATATACTTGTCTGTGACACAACGGCTTTATGCTGTGGTCACACGACTAACCACAACATACAGAAGCGGCCCATGTGCAGATTTAACCTCCAAAACATGCTGTGTTCAAATTACTTCTGTCATACTAAAATCCCCTTACTGCAGGATTTAAAAAAGAAAAGAAATCCCAAAATGTAGCCATTAATATTGGATATCAGGAGGAATTTTTGTGTATTTCACGACCTTATTTTTTGGGGGGGGGTATCTAGCCAAATAGTTCAGTCTATGCGTAATAGTATTGTTTACGAGACGAGACGAGACGAGAAAAGGTTGTAGAAGTGTCATATTGGGATTCTCGATAAAAGCTCTTCTCGTTTCGTTTTGTAAATGTGTCTCCCGATATATATATAATTGTCGGATCGAAGGGGGGCTATAGGGGCTATAGCCCCTCCCTTGACGCTCAGGTATACACTGGATAAAATAGACTTCAATCCTGCTTTACACTGGATAAAACTGCAAAATATGGTTTAGCCCCTCCCTTGATCATATCCTGGATCCGCCCCTGTCAAGGGAGGGGCTAAAACGTAGTTTGCCGCTTTGTCCAGTGTAAAACGGGATTGAAGTCCATTTTATCCAGTGTATACCTAAGGGTGAAGGGGGGCTATCAGAATCCTTCACGCCAAGGGAGGTCCACGAAACATGTGATTTATCAACATTTAAATCTCACATATTATAGGAGATGGTGTAGTCTATATTTTGTAATCACTTGCGTATCTTCGAACGTTGATAAATGCATTTCATTGCGTTCGTACGATCAATTTATACTTTTTATATTATGAATCATGCCACACTAGAACAGTAGTTGAAATCTAAGATTTGGGTGAATTAATGTCACCCACGAACACTGCCAACCCTGGGCAATTTTCCACCTAATGCGATGATAGCATTTGCCACCTCCTTTCTCCAGAAAGAACCGATCTCAAAAAAACATGATTTTAAGTATGCTACCCTTTCATGAACAACGAAGGTGGGGGGGGGGGGAGATAGCACTCGCAATAGGCCTTAACACTACAAATGCAATCTCGTTGTTTCGGTTTTTTCTATCTATTATGTTAAGATTATGATTTAAAGCAGACACACTTGCAGATGAAAGATAGTAATCCTTTTTTTTTATAGAACTCAATATCGAGCTTCAATCTCGGTATATCAGTTTGTAATTCCAGTGCAACTAGCTCTTTTATCTTTATTTCCTGATTTTCCTTTTACATCTGTTAAAAAAAATATTTTTAAAAAATTTGTTTCCACCTTCAATGATAAAAAAAAAACTTGTTTGTACAAAGGTAATACTAGTTTTCATATCAAAACCGTGATAGCTAACTAAATGAAACAGGTGTTCGCTACTGTTTGAGAATTGAAATGAAATGAAATCTTTAGTTTTACGTCCCACGATTATGCCGGTTACGCTAAAAGAGATGGTAATGATGAGAGATGAGGGAAATGGTGGAATGAAGAAAGTGTGAGGAAACGAGAGAACTCCGAGAAAACTCACGGGCACGGTGTTTGTCCAGCACAAAGTCCACACGGCGCGAGCTGGGATCGAACCAGGGGCCCCAAGCACCGGAGGTGAACGCTCTACCACTGAGCCACCACGCCCCCTGTTTGAGAATTGAGTTCTTATATTTCACAATATTCAAGAATTCGTGCTGGGATATGTTTGACCATTTACTTTAGCACTGTCCATACGACCTTAACATTATTTATAAATGTAGTATTCAAGTAGAAGATCAGCTTGATAAATTTAACTACCATCATCATGAAGTCTGTTTCCAGCAAGAAATATTTATTTTAAATAATATAGTTATGACAGATTTTGCTGCCCCCTCGAAACTTGTGGCCCCGTGCAAATGCACTTGTTGCACATAGGCTATGGTAGAGTCGGCTCTGCTTAGCAGCATATGTAAAGATTTATCACATATCTATAAAAATTATGAATTTTTTGGAAGCTGAAACTAGGAACTGAATTTACGTTTTTTGTTGTTGTTTTTGCCTTTTGTCGCAGATTGTTTGATTTTAAGTTTTGCCCTCTATTTTATAGCATTACCAAGGCTATAAGAGACGTGGAGAGCTAAAGTTTTCCATGGGATCCGAACCACATGACATTACATAATCGTACCGGGGTCTTCCTTGCGGGAAGTACATATCCGATGCTAACCATATGATGAAACTGTACGTTTCATGTTCGCATAAGTACTACACGGATGTCAATAACTAAAAATTATTTTCCCATTATAAGGGATTCAGTCTATTTGATTTCTTTTTGTTTTTATATTCAAACAAAATGACTATGTTATATATACATATTGCAGTATACTTTTTTTTTTTTTTTTTTTTGCCAATAACTGAAAGTTGCCATATTCTGGCTTATGGGCTTTTGTTAATGAGATTTGATGTAGCCAAAAAGATGGATCAGATATATGTTATGGTTACTGGAAACACGTCCGATTTTATTGACGAATTGATTTCCCATCCTTCTCGCAATTTTTGCTGTTTTTTTTTTCGTTTTTAAAAGCAAAAAAAAAATTGCAACCATATTTGAATATCAATCACTAGAGAGAGAGAGAGAGAGAGAGAGAGAGAAAATAATAACTAAGCAGCATTTGGAAATGGGTTTAAAAATTGCTTTCCATAAATATTATACCCTTTAGTTAATGGAAAACACAGTGTATGGAAATAGTAAATCGTCTTTCTTCTTCTTCTTTTTATCGGAGCGACATGTTTCCCTATGTCTGAATCTCTCATAATAGCCTTTTTTTTAAAGTGTACAACACAAAAGAATGTTACAGTTTTTGACGTTGAAATTACATCGTTTTCATAATATGCTGCATTTTAAGTACAGAAATAGCTTAAGATCAATAAATATGTTAATCAAACGGCATTTTATATTAACGTAAGTGGAGTTGAGTTGATCCTGAGTTTAATGTCTCGTTCAGTAGCAAGGCTATATGAGACTGGACCTACTGATTAACGTGGAATCTGAACCACATGAGCTTCCGCCGGGAATCGAAACTGGGTCTTATATTAACGTAAGTATTTCAGACAGAACCGGCACCCTTGAGTCTGCCAACTGTCTAAAGCTTTGTGTCTCGTTCTTGGTTTGATTCGCAGTAAAAGTACGAATCTGAATAGTGATTCGGAGACTACTTTGAACAGCAATTAATGTCTCATATAGCCTTATTGATTTTTAAAGAGACTCTAAGCTCTTACAAATCAATCGGCAAGCTAGGGATGGTCACATTTTTTCGAAAAGTAACTGTTCGAAAAATAAATTTTTCGAAAAACGAGAAATGTTTCGGAAAACGAAATGTTTTCGAAAAACTTAAAAGACATTTTTCTCGGAAAACGAGAAACGAAAGATTTTTCGAGAAACGGAGAACTTCTCGAAAAAACGAAAAGCGAAAAATCAAATTTTCGAAAATCACAAAATAGATTTTTCGAGAAAGGCCATTCCTACACTAAGCATATTTCTCACCTGGCCATATATAGTTAGTGTATACGTACCTTTGGCACAGAAAACCCGGATTCGATTCCCGATGGCTGCTCATGTGATTCGGATCCCACATTACTCTATATGTCCACGTTTCAAATAGCCTCGGTGTTGAACGTGTAAGCTATACTTCAACTAATCAACCAAACAGCAAAATTGTATTAAGAATAAAATGTAAGTTTTTAATTACTTCTAAAAAAAAGTGTAAGGAGATTTTTTTTTGCCTCAAGTACTGTCAAAAGAAGTAATGATAAACTGCACAAATCAAGTTAATTTTCTGCCGGTATTTTGGAGTTTTAACATTACCAAAAATTCTTCCAGTATTATCGCCGAAGTTATTTCAGCGTCATTACGATTTGCCTATGAGACAAAAGTCTCGTTGCGAAAATGTGTGAAAAAAGTGTCTAGTCTCGGAAAATGTATCTGTCCCGTATATGTCCAGGTTACTTTTTCGAATTTTTCTCTTACCCGCAAAAGAGAGAAGATCGAGTCGCCTAGTATCAAAATCCGCCACATCCATTCCACTTAGTTTCGAATTTTTCTCTTACCCACAAAAGAGAGAAGATCGAGTCGCCTAGTATCGAAATCCGCCACATCCATTCCGCTTAGTTTCGAATTTTTCTCTTACCCGCAAAAGAGAGAAGATCGAGTCGCCTAGTATCAAAATCCGCCACATCCATTCCGCTTAGTTTCGAATAATCTCGCAAAACGTACAGTGAAGCTCCATATGCACGCCTACAAAGTTCCATATTTGAACTAGTTTTTTAGTATGAAATATTAAGCTTTTAAACAAAATTCTGTTTCCATGATATTCCTTTAGATCAAACATATAACAAGCGGTATATAACTCAATTTCGGTAAAAAAAAAAAAAAAAAAAAAAAAGGATTTTTGCAGCTTTTGATACAAAGCGCCTCGAATACACAAGTTGCTTGAAAATGGCTCTAGCGATTTTCTTCTTTGTTTCCTAATTCCTTAAGTCTTATCCTTATTTCTTCCTTTCTTTCCTTCTTCTGCATAGTCCAAGTTGTAAAAGAAGAAATAAAAGAGAGAGAATAAGCTTGCAAAGATAAGGAAAAGGAGAGTGCAAAAAATATGTGGTAAACCCGCTAGACACTTCATTGTAACTCCTCCTTTACTCTTAAGCCAATAGCACGTGGTCAACACTAGCTCCATCTTATGAATTTTAATAAACGTTTTAGAACGCTGGAAAAAGCGTGAGTATATAGTAGTCGTGTTACGAAAATTTTGTTTCGTCTTGCCGCATCGGAAGCGTTTCAGCATTATCACATTACTCTTTCAACGTTATCACTGGCATTCTTCCAGCACTGCCGTTCTTCCAGCATTATCCCCGGAATCGTTTCAGCGTTATCAAGGAACTCCTCCAGTATTATCGCCGGAGATCTTTCAGTATTATCACCCGAATCGTTTCAGCGTTATCAAGGAACTCCTCCAGTATTATCGCCGGAGGTCTTTCAGTATTATCACCCGAATCGTTTCAGCGTTATCAAGGAACTTCTCCAGTATTATCACCGGAGATCTTTCAGTATTATCCCCGGAATCGTTTCAGTGTTATCAAGGAACTCCTCCAGTATTATCATCGGAGATTTTTCAGTCTTAAAACCAGAATCGTTTCCGTGTTATCGTGTTATCAGAAGATTTCTTTTAGCGTTCTCGCCGGAGTTCTTTCAGCATTGCTACAAGAATCCTTCCAACGTTATCACAAATTTCTTTTGGCGTTGTCACCTGAGTTTTTTCAGCATTATTACCGGAATCGTTTCAGCGTTATCAAGGAACTCCTCCAGTATTGTCGCCGGAGAACTTTCAGCATTATTGCCAGAATCTTTTCAGCGATATCACAGAAAAATTTCAGCGTTATCGCTGGAGTTCTGTCAGCATTATAGCTGAAATTGTTTCAGCGTTGTTACAGATTTTTTTTGGGGGGGGGGGCGTTATTTCCGGAATTAATTCAACATTATCGATTTGGAATCTAATGTCCTTATTCACCCTCAAGCATGCATGAACCTACAGTTTAAAAGGTGGAATCTGAAACACATGTTCACCCTGTAGAGATTAAATTGTGGAAATCCGCATACTAAAGTTCCGAACACGCCCTTGCTAGAAACTTAAAAACTCAATGTTGAAATCTGAAAAGGCAAAGAACCATACAAACGTTAACTTATCATTATTTAAATATTTATTCCATTTTTCGCTTTCTCGTCTTTGCAACGTATATTATGAATTCCTTTCTTTCGTTTATGCTTTTTTACTCTGTTATTTTGCAAACAAACAAAGAAAAGTTATACGTATATATATTTGTACGAACTTAAGCAATGCGTTTTCAAAATGTCACATAACATTCTCGTTTTTCAGGAAGTTTTGCACTTTCTGAACTCTTTTTATCACAATCTTTCTGTGTGCATCCTTTCTGTTTCTTTTCTCTTTCTTCTTTTTATATTATGTACTCCTTCTGGGCTCTGTTATATGCCGTATCTTTCTCTTCAAGAAGAGAAGTTTTTTTCTGTTTTATTACTTAACTCTTATACCTTACCCTCTCCGCCAACGAGTACACCATACCACCTCATAGTCCGCGTTTTTCTTCGAGTTTGATATCGCTTTATTGTATACATTTTTCCTTTCTTTTGTAAAGTGTTCTGAGGTAAAGAGAAAATAATAATAATAATAAAGTAGATAATGTAGAAGGTAAAAAAAAAAGTTGGACTTTTCTCCGCTTTCTCCGCACACGATTCTCTCCGTGTAGGCAGTCGTTATTGGAAACTTTCTCGCAATGCGATAGGCAGGTGTTCCACGAAGTCAGAGATAGTTTGATGCTCGAAAGGGGTTGCTGCTGCATCTGCGGCACCAGCCTCATCGTTTTTTGGTGTTAGGAAGGAAACGTGTGTGTAACACACACATACATACACACAGAGATTCTTACAGAGGCGTCAACGCCAAGTTGAAAATCAGTGGGTGGAGGGATACAGCGTCAAATTGGGACGAAAAAGTAAACTTTTTTAAATTTTTTTTTAGAAGTCTTCTTTTCATCGGAAGTTAAAAGTTAAGTGCAATTTATCTCTCGGAAATAGACACTCACTCTCGTGTGCTCTAAGCACCTCAGTTTCGTTTCCGTCTCCCATTTTATTCCTCTTATCTAGCTCCAGTTTTCCCTCACCTACTTCTCTCTCTCTCTCTCTGCTCGTCAGACTTTCGGAATTTCGTTTCACTTTCTTTCACTCCCTCCTTCCCCCTCCCCGACATCCATAGCATATCTTGCAAACCCTGTGGACTTAAATGATATTTGCTGAAGATGCAGAATTCAAGAAGAAAAAATTATGTGTATATATATCTTTCATACAGATCTTTAGGTTTAGTGTCACGAATGCACTTTTCCCAGTATATATATATATATATATATATATATATATATATATATATATATATATATATATATATATATATATATATATATATACACTTGTATATTTTTAGTTTGTTTGGAACAAAACTTCTACATTTTTCATCTGCTAGTTTTTTCTTTTAATTTTATGTTATGGTCTTGTTTATTATAGAATTTATACATTTTTCTTTATACTTTTGAGCAGCCAAACATGTGCAGAATTCTTCTAATGTACACCCTCTCTAAACACCTATATAGAGTTGAGAATGGACAGTGGGATCACAGTGGCCCACGAGCTATAATGAAACATTGCTACAACCCAGCGTTGAATGGAAAATTATCCTCCCTGTAACTTTCTCCTTGGATAGTAATGGACAGTTAGATATTATATATATACGGATTTTAATAAAGCATTTGACACTGTGAATCATGATATACTAATTCGAAAACTTGCCTTGTTCAATTTTAGTCCCCCTGTGATTTTTTTAAAAAAATCTTATTTACGTGAACGTAGACAATCTGTTCTGTATAAAGAATATAAAACCAAAAGCTTTCGTTTAAATCTGGAGTCCCTCAGGGATCTACTCTTAAGCCTCTTTTCTTTCTAATATTTACTAATGATCTGCCGCTTTATATTCATAAATCTCATAGAATACTCTTTGCAGATGATTTGAAAATATTTGTAGATGGGAAATCTGTAGATGACTGTCTACTCTTGCAACAAGATCATACCAATATATTAAAATGGTGTACTAGCAATAAGCTTTCAGTAAATATTGATAAGTCTAAAACGATGACCCTAGACGAGAGAAAACGTATGACTACTCGATCAATGGAATAAGTTTAGAAAAATTAGATACAATTATAGATTTAGGTGTGATAATTGACAAAAAGAATTAACTTTTTCGCATCATGGGGCAAATAGTATATTACCAACTACCAAGAATGCATATAGAAATCTTGGGTTTCTTGTTAGAACAATCAAAGGATTTGCGAAAGTTAACTCTTTGAAAACGCTTTACTTTTCTTACGTAAGATCCAAACTTGAATATGCCTCACTTATTTGGAACACTTCTGTGAAAACACATAGTCAAAAAAATTGAGCAGACAAAGCAAATTTATGTTTTATCACATTAAAAAAAAAAAAAAAAAAAAAAAAAAAAAAAAAAAACAGGATTTTATCCAAAGTGTGAACTATATCTATGATAATTTACTTAGTAACTTTACAATTCAGACACTTGAACAGACAGATGTTGAACGATCTCATTTTCTTACACAAACTTTTACACAATAAAACAAGACTGTACAGAGGTAATTGCAGGCAGTGGTGCAGACCTAATGCATGTTCCATCCCTCAAACCACGCAAAGGAAATAGTGGTCTGATCTACTGCAAGAAGGCATGTACAAAATGCACTACATATGTCACCTACATGAAGAATTTGTGCTACATACAATAAAATCAGTAGGGGTTATAAAGATGTAGATATATTAATAGTTCTAAAAAGGCATTCAGAAGAGTAATACTGAGTATTTTGTTAAAAAAAATGGAAAACGTATTATTTTAATTCAAGTTTTAGTATCATTATAATTTAAAATTATGTATTATATGTAAACACTGTAATTTGTCAGTATTTCCTGTTGTGTCGATAAATAAATAAATTTTTAAAAAATGAAATTAATACATTACTCAGAATGCCTCACAGCAGGCGATACTCAGCCAGAATTTTTTGTTGGGAGAGGTCCAAGGAGTAGGAGGGTGTCCTATACTATAAGCCATTACGTCTATGTATGTTAAATTGGCGTTATTCTACACGCGAAATCATTATTAATTACTAAGTATTTTTCACCTATATTCTTAGAAAATCTATTGATGCCTGAGGCTTCTACAGTATATAAATCTTTGAATCCTATTGAAAATTAAAAAAAAAAAATGTAAGTCTGTGAGTAATACTAATGTGCAAACTTCAAAGCGTTTAAGAGTTACAGGTTGCATAACATCTAGACGAAAATGTTTAAATACTCTTAATTCTTATAATAAACCCAAGGCGACTCAATTAGGTTGTTATAGTTGTCGACAGCTGTATTACCTCCTACATGTCCCCAAGAGATGGCGCTAGTGTTCTGGCACTTTGCATACAAGCTGAAGATTTAGGCGGAACATTTTTTTTTGAAAATGTTTTGATAACGATTTCTTCCACCTAAATTTATTTTCTGATGTTTGAATTTGTGTAGTACAGAGTGGCTCAAAAGTAGGTGTAAAGTCCTGTACTGATCAACTCATTGCTTTTTATATCACTTCTTATTGTTATCCATCAGGTAGACGTAGTTACTTTATTATTTGTTCTTAATGTCTTTTTTACTTATATCTTAAGCTCGGAACAGCCGAAGCAAATAAACATATAAGCTAGAATGTTATATTTGATCAATGCACTCTACCTACTTTTGGGCCGCCCTGTATATTGTAATGTACCACGTGGTTCTGCTTGCAAACACCTGACACGTGCTTCTGTGTATGAACAACAACCAGGTGTGCCTTATTTAGATGGAGTAGCACACCTTACATTGGAGTACTACAAGCTGCGACATCAGCGACACCTACAGTCGATGAGGGAACAGCAGCGCCACCGCTTGCCGGAGCGCCTACATAACGGAGAGGATTCCATGGACAGCCATCAGTGTCGACTGCTCAAACACTTCCTCTAGCTTGCTCGGAGCTCTTGGAGAAACATAAGCTAAAAGCGTCTAGTTTGCTTCGGAACTCCAGGATTTCCTTCCTCCCGCCTTAGCTTGCTTCGGACATCTGTCGGGATTCCCAATCTCAGTCACTTAGCTCAGAGATGTGCGTCTACGCGTAAAAAACGATAGTTTACGTTTACGTGTCAACTATGCGTAGACAATGTAAACATCGTAGACTATGTAGAATATGTCAACAACACGTAATTTAATATGGCATCGTGGACAATAAAGGAGCTTTATTTTGTCGTTACCTTGCGAAATTGCGTACAAAATAAAATGCCTAGACCAGCGAATAGTAACTTTCGAATATTTAGTTTCGTCTTGATGAAGGAAAATGAAAAATATTATGCATTTTATAAAATATGCAAGAAAAAATTAGCAAATACAGCAGATTCAAGACTGAAAGCCCACAGGTGAGAATTAGTTTTGTAAATTTCATTATAAAAGCAGTGCTCGAAGTGGAAAATCTAAGGAAGTGATATGTGCAGAGCAGGGGCGGATCCAGGACCGACTTCGGGGGGGGGGAGGCGGTGGGTTGTCATACTGCTACTTTTAAGGGCTCCAAACTTTGGGATGAGTTTTATTTATATATATAAAATAAAAAAAGTTTCCTCTTCTGGGGGGGCGATCGCCCCGACCGCCCTCCCTTGGATCCGCTCCTGGTGCAGGCAGAGCAGAGTAAACATACAGATTAGATAATTCCCTCTACTTTTTATGTTACTCGTTTCCCTAATCTTTCGCTGGACGCATATTTGAGGATCCCAAACGTTTCAGATATCCTCTGATCTGATTGGTCGATACAGATACGATATCACAAGACATGATCTACATATAGCACAAAGTAAAGGGTAAATGGTGTCGGCTCTGGTAGCCTAGTGGGCTAGCGCAACATGCTAGTAAGGAAGTTGTTTTTGGCGTGGGTTCAAATCCTGCCTACGGACAGTTTTTTACTACTTTTAAAAGTTTTTGTAACACTTCTTTCGTTAAAATAAGATTAAAAATAATAATCAAAAAGTGATTTAACGATCATTTTTTTTTTAATTTTCATTAAACTTCTTTCATTAAAATAAGTTTGCCTTTGTACTATATAGATCCACAGCAAATGTAGTAGTAGTACGTTGCCCTTGTACTATATACATCCACAGCTAATGTACTAGTAGTTGTTGTAGTAGTAGGAACGGGTTAGAAGCCCCGCAGGGGTTGTTTGGGTTCTGTTCTCGACATCAAATTGGCAAGAATGCTGAAACGTTTGGGCAAAAATGCTCGCTGCACCGAAGCGAAACAACTGAATGAGGAAATATGAACAAATGAGCAACGAAATTGTTCCTTACATTTGATAGTGGTTGTCTACATAGTCTACACGGGAAAAGGTGCAATGTAGATTACGTATAGATTACAGTAGACAATCGCGTAGACGTAAAATTATAGTTTACGACACATAGCTTGCCTGGAGCTCTTAGAAGATCCTGCCTCAGGCTGCTCGGCCCTTGGATCACCTTTCTCTACCTTGTATTACAGAAATTACATTGTTATATTATTCTTATAGAATACTATTCTTTATATAATAAATTTATTATAATAGATTTTTATAATAAAAGCCAGTAATGGGAAAAAGATTCCAGGCATATAATTTTACTCTATGCTCCACCTACCTCTTCACAGGGAGAATTTTATAACATTAACTCTCATTCTCCTATTTTCAACTCATATAACACATCGAAATGAATCTATGAAATATGTAATGAGAGAAATGAGGGGCGACATTGTAGATAATAAACAGCGTAATTATACCAGTAATGAATGATAATAATTACATTAAAATTGGCATAATTAGTTTCTTTTTAAAATTTTCCGTATCTTTAAACCCTAATAAATTAATAATCTGTTATTATTTAATTTTCGATAATTACACAAAATGTCAAATAGAAAAAAATGAGAATCAAAATTGCGGAGCATACACAGTTATATTTAATCTTCATTATCAAGTTGCTGTTTATGAATTATCTATATAACTATCTAATTTTTTTTCTCTCTCCACTACATTGTGTATTAGAAAAAAAATCTAAAGTTATTGCACTTTTACTTTCCCTTCTTTCTTACCGGCTATTAAGTTTCTAGAACTTAATTATACAAGTTTTGAAAACTCAATTATTATTCTAAAGTAAATTTAGTTCAGGTTTAGGGGGAAATATTGACTACTGGAAATGCCAAATTTTATATCGTAAATTTACAGGATGTTTCCTGGCAATTCCACGTAAATATGTTGTTAAAAAGTTTACGGTGAAAATCTGTCATTTCGAAACACCTTGTTGTTTCATCCTAAAACTTACATTGTAATTGAAAAATATATTATTAAATAAGGTAGTTTTTCTAAAGTTTTTTTTTTTTTTTTTTTTTTTTTTGAGACTGTCTCGTCTTGGAGAAGTGTTGCGAAAGTGACATCTCGTCTTGGAAAGTCTGTCTATCGGTTTTTATTAGAAGAGGTCTGTCTCGTCTCGCATGTCATATGACGAAACTTTTTTTTGTCTCGTCTCTTATCGGAGACAACTCTATAAAGAAGATGGATAGCGAATAAAAGTGAATAATTATAAAAGAATCGGTGAAGATGAGAGTGTGGGAGGGAAAGGAGAAAAGTCACGGCCAGATGTTGTGTATACCACCAACTCACTTGCCCTGAGAGATAGAACCAGGAACCCCTGCTATCAGTGGTAAGCTGTCTTATCTCGTTTTCTTTAAATTAAGTTATTTAACTCTTTCTTTCACTGTGGAATTTCTACTGGATTCGACAGGGACACAACACAACAGAAATATTAAGGACGATTTTGAAACGTTCATGCACTTCGGATCGGCTTAATTCCACACTGCCAGGCTGCTTAACTATACGACACCGGCTACCATTGAGTAATGTTCCCTACAAGACCAAAAGTACATTTTAAAATTCGAGACGAGAAATATCATGAGTCTTGTGGTAACAGTTCACTCAAAGTCTGAGATCAAAACACTATTTTAGTATTACTTGATTTATAGTATAAAATTAAAAAATTGATAAAGTATAATCACCACGAATATCGTTTATCAACATTTATTATTATTTCTTGCATGATCACAATGAATACCATTTATCAACGTTTAGTATTACTTGGATGATTACAATGAATACCATTTATCAACGTTTAGTATTACTTGGATGATTACAATGAATACCATTTATCAACGTTTAGTATTACTTGGATGATTACAATGAATACCATTTATCAACGTTTAGTATTACTTGCATGATCACAATGAATACCATTTATCAACGTTTTAGTATTACTTGCATGATCACAATGAATACCATTTATCAACGTTTAGTATTACTTGCATGATCACAATGAATACCATTTATCAACGTTTAGTATTACTTGGATGATTACAATGAATACCATTTATCAACGTTTAGTATTACTTGCATGATCACAATGAATACCATTTATCAACGTTTAGTATTACGTGGATGATTACAATGAATACCATTTATCAACGTTTAGTATTACTTGGATGATTACAATGAATACCATTTATAAACGCTTATAATACTAGTGCCGAGTTGTGAAGCTTGGGCTCTAAACCAATCATAGAAATATTTTGCTTGAGCTCTGATACATCGGAAAACTTCGGTACAATTTCGTGGAGCCGCTTCCCGAGCGCACACTTGAAGGAAACGTCAAATAGCTGAAATTCTGCAACAATGTTGCCAAACTTTGAAGACATTGTAAATGAGTATTTTAATAAAAAAGCATTTAAAAATTACCAATAAAAACACTGCACAACAATAACCACTGTAACAATTATTCTAAAACGGTAACAATAACGCGAATAGTAACAACGAAAATATAAAAAAAAAGAAAGAAAAAAGTAGCAATTAACAAAACGGAACTTGGCGCCATCCGACAACACTATACTCTCGGGCATGTCTTCCGTGTAGAGCGGGAGACGACACTGACAAAATTTGATGGGTAGGGGTTGACGACCGGAACAAATCCGCGTATTCTATTGGGTGGGAAATCGGTATATCTAGGTGTAGCTTCAGGACTCGGCGCAAATACTATAGTATTACTTGATTTGTAGTATAAATGTATAAATTGATAAAATATGATCAGAATGAATACAATTTATCAACATTTAGTATTACTTGAGTGATCACAATGAAGACGTTTATCAATGTTTAAAATTACTTTATTTATAGTATAAAATTATAAATTGATAAAGTATCGTCGCAATGAAAAACATTTATCGATGCTTAGTATTACTTGATTATAGTATAAAACTATAAATTAGAAAAGTATGATCGCAATGAAAACCATTTATCTGCGTCTAGTATTACTTGATTTAAGGTATAAAACTGTAAATTGATAAAGTATGATTACAATGAATACCATTTATCAACGTTTAGTATTACTTGCATGACCACAATGAATACCATTTATGAACGTTTAGTATTACTTGAATGATCACAATGAAGACCCTTATCAACGTTTAAAATTACTTGATTTATAGTATAAAACTATAAATTGATAAAGTATGATCACAATGAATACCATTTATCAACGTTTAGTATTACTTGCATGACCACAATGAATACCATTTATCAACGTTTAGTATTATTTGATTTATAGTATAAAACTGTAAATTGAAGAAGTATGATCACAATGGATAAAATGTATCAACATTTAGTGTTACTTGATCTAAAGTATAAAACTATAAATTGATAAAGTATGATGGCAATCAAGAGAATTTATCAACGTTTAAAATACGTCAGTCATTACACAATATACTCCAATGAAAATAAAAATGTGATTTGAAATCTCATTCTATCACACTCTCCATGGATCTCTCGTGACGCAAAAGAATTTTGGTAATTTCTAGATCAAATTTAGGGGAAATATGAGGGCATACAGTAATTTTGTACATAAATTTAGAGAAAGAGACAAGAAAAATGTTTTCCCAGAATCGAGACGAGACGAGAGAACCTTATTTCTTGTCTCTTCTCGTCTCGTTAGCAACATTACCGCTGAGTCACTGTACCCAGTGGCGGATCTGCAAGGTAAACACTGAGGGGTGGCAGTCAGAACCCAAATTATTGTAGGTATATCATGAGTTTACTATAAACTTTCTAAAATATATAAATAATAGCTTACATAGGGTGTCTATCGGTCACGAAAGTCACGAATGTCACAAAAAAGTCACGAAATCAGGAAACGGTCATGAAAGCCACGAAAAAGTCATGAAATTTAGCTTTTGGGTCACGAATTTAGCTTTTTTTTTTAACTGTACAAATGTAAGTACAGATTGCTAAATTTCGTTCTATAAAACGTCAAAATTCACCACCAAAAATGTCTATGGTCGGATTTAGACGCTACCAGCTCGCAAGCAATGTACGTTTTAATCGCACGGATGAAAATTCGGCCTAATTCGCACCCAAATTTGCTCTTGAAAATGTTAGGAAATTTTGTGATTTGGTGAAGGAAAGGTCACGAAAAAAGTTACGAAATTTATTTTGGAATTTTAGTAGACACCCTGTTACATTATTTTTGTCTACTCAAAAAAGTGGGGGGCTAGGCCTCCACCCCCAGGCTAAACCCGCTACTGTCTGTGCTTTTATATAAAAGCATTTTGAAATAGAGATGGAATGAGGTAGATGGCGCAGTCGGTATTTTAAGGTTGAGGCTCGGTGAGGTTGATTTTGGAAAGCTATTTCGAGGTTCAAATACAGTTAAGTTTAGAGGTCACCAACAACATGATATAATATGGCTGGGGACTCACAAATTGTACATATATTTTTTTAATACCATTTTATTGATTCAAAACTTAAAAGAAAAAGCTTTGATAATAATTTAAAGCATAATTCCGGAATTATACACGTTATAAATTACGTCTACCTTTCTCTGCGTCTCTCTCTGTTTGTGTTTAAATTTAATGAGGACGAAATAGTCTCTGTTGAAGCCTTATTATTATTATTCCAAATATTGAATCTACAATCATAATACAATTTGTTAAGCGTGTGTATCCAATGGGAACCTCATGTATCGCTTTAAACAGTGTTGATTTTCGGTCCGTGACTTTGAGTAGTAATGGCGTATACGCAGTTTATCCTGATTAGATTTTAAGTAAATACTGCTTGCATCTGGAATCCCTGATACTGGAAGAGAAAGATAGGTTTTGGTTTATATATGTATGTGTGTTACGTCTGTTTATTTGATGACAATGAAGGTTGTGGGTTTTAGTGCTTCTCGTAATAGAGGGAGAGCGAGAATTGATGTGTATAGTTTCTACTGGCAAACACATTGTCTAGAACTTCCCCACTAAGAGGATTACAGTCCCGTTAATCGTTGCCTGCCATCTCCCTTCCGCATTTCCTTTTCGCCCTCCTCCCCGATGCGTCTTTAACGTCAGATTCTGTCTCTGTGTTACAATTTTAGATTCTTCTTCTTTTTCGTTCTTACCGCAAAAGCGATGAGGAATTTAGTTGGCCAGGCATATTGCCCGTTTATGTCTTGAAATGGAGATTATCCCTTCCCCTATAGGACTGTTTCCCAAGGGTTTCCACCTGCTGGCTTGAAGAAACGGTTCGACTTTATATTTCATTCGAATTGATGCACACTGTACTGCTTTTGTAGTACTTCAGGTATTGTTTGTTAGCTGTGTTGTGAGCCCACAGATTGTGCAATTCGTGGTTTCTCTAATCTTCAATAGTTACTTGAGAACTGTTAGAATAGTAAATGTCGGCGATTAGTTTTGAACATGATTATGTTATGTTCCAGGGTTTACAAATCATATTTGTTTATGCAAAACGCACAATGTTTGTGAGTTGGGGGTCGCATAACCAGTAGGTTATTTTCATCCTTGTTTATGGTCTGGATTTCATTTGATTTTTATTAGAGTCCCTTTCAGCAGGGAGGCTATATGAGATATGGACCTACAGCTTAACGTGGGATCCGAACACGAATCGAACCCGGGTCTCCCATGCCATGTTTAGATGTTTAACGTTCTTTTCAGACATCGAAATGATACATGAGACATGGACCTAAAGTTTATTGTAGGACTCAAGCTTAGTGATTTGATGATACTGGCTGAGGAATCTTATATTATTTAGACTCAAATAATCTTCGAATCTCAAAATGGCTATTTTTTTCAGATATAAGTTTTGGCTGAAATTCGACAATCAAGACATAATAAAACTGCTGAAATTCGCAGGCAATTTGGTAAGGTGAAAAGTACATGAGACTTCTAAATCGCCGAAAATTTAGATAAAATTATTTTAAAACTCAAAGGTAGTAAGTAGGGTTACCAAATGAATAAGTATTTAACTCGTATGATAATTATTGCCTGATTGAATTCAACTACAGATAGAATTTATATATTAGTTCACAAATTATTCTTTTTCTTTTCTTTTTATCTTTAAAAATAAAAAGTTACACAAACAGATAAAGAAATGTCTTGCAAACTTGTCCCGTCTTCTGTTTTAAGGAAATGCAGATTTGCGGCATCTTTTAAACTTTTTGCTTAGTTCAAACGAAGTTATATTTTCGCAGAGCAATTCAGGATTAACAACACTATTCGGACTTCTCATCTTTCTATTTTTCAAAGTATTTTTCAAATTACGAAAACTTTCACCATACGCCTGGACTGTTTTTCATAAATAACATGTTGTTACCAAAGATCATCCGCAACTAAATATTCTGTATTCTTTTCTCAAAAAATCTAAAGAGTTCGATTAAAAAAATATATATGTAGCAAAAGAAAAGAAAAGAAAGAAGTATCTGTCTTGAAAACACCAAATTGACACTTTTTGTAATGTAAAATAAGCATTTTGTCCGAGCTTAACTTATGACCAGAGGCGGATCTAAGTGAAACCGTAGAGCTATTTCTCCCAGCGGCGCAAATCCATTTTCAACATTGGGAAGCGGAGGGAGGAGGGACAAGTAAGACCGGTTTTTTTTTTTTTTTTTTTTTTTTTTTTTTTTTTTGTAAGCAATGCCCAAAATAATTGTGAAGTTGGAAAACAATCCTGTGGAGGATCAGGGAGCAGAGTTGTCTTCAACATTGGGAGGTGGGCAGATTTGAAGCTTATTTTGCGGTGACATCAATTTCATCTCACTTTCCTTTGTGGCAATCGGACGCAAATCATTACATTCCCCCCCCCAAAAAAAAAACAAACACTTTTCAAATCGGATTATTGGGGGGACAGTACCCCCATTTCTAAGATTGGAGTGGACATGTACCCCTCATCCCCCGGGATTTGCGCCAGTGGTTTCTCCCATCCCAATCTTTAGGTTCGAATTTGAACTAATTATGTAAGGTTGCCTCTGAGACAATCCTACTCATTTTTAAATGTACGTTTTGTGTATTCTTCCTCAGCAGAGCTGATTTTGCAGGTAGCATTGAAGTTTTATATATAGGTATACTAACAATACACTAGTTAAGTCATAGTGTTCGGTATAGCTTTATGAACCTGAAACATGTATACAGTGGAAATAAAGTACCTCTTTTGTGTGGCTATGAGGTTAGTGTTCTCGTCTTTGATGTCGAATTTCCAGATTCAATTCCTAGCAGGAGTACGTTTGACTCAGATCTAGGGTGATACCTATGCGGGGTGTCTACCGGGTCCGGACTTCATTCCCCCCTCCCCATAAAGCTTCCTAACTCAACATGCAATTCTATAATTTCCTTATAAAACTATACATGTTTAGCAGAGAAATTATTACTGTAGCATGAGGATTTGATCTTACATTTCATCTCTGTTATAAAAACAATCTAGTTCTATCATATATTTTTTTTTCTGAAAATATAGATGGAAATATTTCACAATTACTTATCGTCTTTTCGGATGCAGAATAATACCCATTCAATACTACACACAAGTAATGGACCCCTCAAACCTTCGACCCCTCTGATCAAAAATTTCTGCATGCATGCCTCCTCAGATTCATGTTCAGGTTGTAAATCCACGTCCGATACAACCTTGATGCTTAAAAAAAAAAGCCATTGAATTGAAAACAAAACAAACAAACAGAAATAAAATGCGGCACTGTTTACTGTTTCGTCATAGTTTCCATTGCATCTTGGATAGCGATATAACTTGTAATATGTAAAACTGGAAAAGGGAGAGGGGCCGTTGCTACAGCCAACCACCGTTGCCATAACAACGAATCCTGTCGCTGCGCGTCAATCTAAAACTGATTGAAAAAAAAAATCTGCAACAAAAGTGATGCACAGAAATAAGTCGTGAGTGGGAACCCTTCACCCCTGGTGGGGATGTTCATGAAGCTATCAGCTTATGCCTAATTACATTGGAATATAATTTCCATTTCTTAATTTCGAACATACTAGGTTCGATCGAAACGAGAAAACTTTTTATCGGACTTCTAAAGAAAATAAAATAAAATAAATAAATACATGACCGTGTTTATTACATATAGAATTCCCAGTCACGACCCCCCTTTCAGTTTTATTAAAAAAGAAATTAGAAGAAGGAGAAGAAGATGAAGAAAAGAAAAAGAAGATAGAAGAGGAAAGATGTAAAGTAAGAAGGTGATAAAGGGGAAGCTGTTACTAGATATTTTGAGGAATATGGTAAAGGAAAGTGAATAATTATCTAATTGTGATCATTTCCAATAGTTATTGGGTAAATGTCTGGTATCAGGGTGATCAAAGGTAGACACATGTTAACCCATACATCCCCGATCTAGATCCATTTGACCCCAACTACCGAATTATCCCAATCTAGCTCGGAGACAGATGAGAAAGTTTAATTTTACCGTTTATTCAATATTTCCAGAAGTTTTAGACTAATATTCAATATTTGAAAAATGAACGACGAAGTTGATGGCATGTTAGAAACGACCACAGAAAGAAAGAAAAAAAAAAAATCAGAGTATCACATATTTGTCGAAGATTTTGTCTTTCACAGTTCTCCCATGATGACCATTTGTTCAGGCTACTTCGGTCCTTTTTACTTCCTTCATAGAGCCAACTTAAGTTAGTATTAACATTCAATGAGTTCAATTGATAACTACCAATAATTATAATAAATTACACATGTATGACAAGATAATTGGTGCACTTAATACTAAACCTACATTTCACTCACACACACATTCATACAGGACAATGTATACTTCGGGTTGTATTTGGTTGAATTAAACTAACCTAACTACATTGCTATAGACATTTATTACATTTCAATAGAAGAAGATTTAGTTTAACATAACAAAAAATTTAATACATGAAAAGAATGTTTCATAAACATGCACAGAAATTCGCTACTTGCAACAAGATCAAATAACACATTTCCCTTTTATATATATATATATATATTAAAAGTTGAATTACATGAAAAAGAATTAAACTAAAGACGAGACAAGAAAAAAATTCAAGGGTCAATATATATTTAAAACTCAGTGCAATGAATACATATCATTGCAGGAAAAGAAAAAAAATAATTGGTTAATCATTTAAAAAAAAAAACACTTTAGTAATATTTTATTGAGTCTTTGTCTCAATAGGAGACATATCGACAGTTTTATGAGTCTTTGTTCTCACGTCGATAATAGCTCCTTTTTTTTTTTTCTTAACTCTCTTTACGCACTGTGGTTTGTGTCCATGAGAGTATTCAATTGGTTTTGTTTTAACTATAGACAACTAATTGCTTCATATCACATATATGTTTATATTTTTCACTTTGTCACTCGACGCACTTGATCTAAAATTTCAAAGTTTGTTAATATTAAAGAAAAATTATCAAATCCAGTCACAGATATTGGGAACATATTTCCATATTCCGGTATTCACATTAACTTATTAAACAGATTTCAGTTCGTTGAATTTAAGATCACTAATTTTTTTTCTAGTATAGCTCTTGTAGTCAAAAGATTCTAGACACTGAATAGTTAAATTTCTGATCGTAGGAGAAGGATTTGTTTCAGAGTCTACTGATAGAAGATTCGTTGGTGGGGCACACTGTTTCGTAGGTTATTAATTTCACTTTGATCTTGCGAATAAATTTGGATGAGGATTAGGGTTATTTTACTTATCTTACGACCTGCTACTCGTTTTACTTACATGCGGTATTTAACATTATATTCAACTTTAATAGTTACAGACATCAGTAATCACTCAACAAAATGTAATTTATTACAATATACGCGGTAACACTATATGTCACAAATAGTTGGTAAAGGTCGGGTGTCAAAAACCTATGGCAACCTAAACAAAACCAGGGTAAATACCGAGCCCATTACATACATACTCGTATATATATATATTCATATTATTCAATACAATAAATTTCACTTTAATATCCGTCGTAGTATTTTGTCGACGTTTAAATTCTACATAACCGTTCATATTCGACAAATATTCATATTTTATAAATATTTATATTTTATTGGCTCAAAGACAAAACAAAAACCCTGACTATCAAAAATTCACCTTTTTTCCCCTCATAAGGTTGCAACATTGTAATTTATATGTATAAACCCGATAATCAATAATCATTTTCAACTTACTAAAGATCCGCGTAGATATATAAAAAATAGTTGGTGTTATTTAATGACATAAGAGGTGGAAATGCAACAAAATGAGCAGGCACGTAACTTTTAAAACTATGTAAGCACATATATAGATGTATATAAAAAAAATCAATGTTATTGGAAACTAGTGGGCCCAGACTAATAATACATACACACTATATGACCAATCAATAGAAATAAAAACCAGAAATCAGTAATCAATTGATATAAGTTGTATGATCAATGAATAACGAAGGTTTCTAGGAATCTGAAAGCATAGTGTACCTTCCCGTCAATTTCTCCCGTGGTGGATTAAATATCGCGAAAATGGTCCTGAGTTGTGCTGCAATACCTCCACGAATTGCATCCCTCGATGTCTCAGTTAGTACATACGATCGAAATAAGTGAAATGAATATTGTATGTTTTATGAGTTTCAGAAACCGGGGGGGGAAGGTTGAAAAAGTAAAAAAAAAAATCTCTAAGTAATGAAGACAGAGAGAGAGATAGAAAAGAAAGAAGACGAAGAATAGGGGCGCCAAAGACTTAAGTGAGAAATAACTAACGCTACAAAGTTAGAAGTCGAATTTCGCTCTCAACAAAATCCATAGCCAAAATATTCTTAACATGCCAAAAAGGGTTCGGCTTACCAAATAAATAGCCGATAAAACTGTCTGCGAAGATGAGACAAGTCTGTGTCCACAATGGGATTTTCGGAAAGACAAAGGCTTTAGGGAAATCCCACCACTCACCGTATCCGGTCAACACCCTTGCAGACCCCGAAATCCTCCGGAAGGTTAGAGACGGCGTTAATTTAGGATTTCAAAAGAAAAAAAAAAATCATCCGACCTCTTGGAAACTAGAAGATTCCAGAATAGTAATGAAATTAGAGTAATAGCTAAGATATCCCTAATGAGAATTTGCCAAAATAAAAAAAATTAAATAAACTGAATTTTGGATCGGTGACTTCTATTGCCAAATTTCACCGATGGCTACCCAGCGCAGACATGCCACCGTCTGGGACGTCGTTAATTTCCCTCATCTAATTAAACTAAGAAAAGACATGAAAATACTTAAGGGGACTAGGGGTCGACGTCCGGGTACGCTAAATTTAGTAGCAGTTAATTTAATCGGATAGTCCGAACTGAGTTATATGAACACTGCACAATAACTAAATAAGGTAAGCGACAAAAAAAAATCTCTGAGAGGCAATGAATGTTAAAGATATAAATGACCGAAACCTGTACTTTTCGATGATCACAGAATATAGCAGTTGGTTTTCTTAATTATCATTTCTGTCAACCTTTAGAAGTAATTCCCACATGATGCTACCCTATCTATTGAAAGTTTTAAGATTCCGGGGCTATTATCATGAGGTACATAAATGCAAAGTAAGACACAATTCCCAACTATAATTTACTATCCAAGTAGCAAACTCGGTTGGATGAATGCACTGGTGTGGAAGTCAAAACGCGAGAGATTTTTTTTTCTCTCTTTCTTTCTTCGTAAACATATTCATATTTTCACTATATAAAATTCACTAGGCCTATCCATTTAAATATAGGGGTCATCATTTCATTCATATTATATATCATATTATTAACATATCATTACATTCATTCATTATCTACTAATTTTCGCACGAAGTAATATTTTATAAACACCCTATTTCGTACATTTTACACGCAGGCCATACACATATTTACGTTACGCAGTAATAAATATATATATATATAACTATCACAATCTATCACGCTCAAACCACCACACGATCACATTCATCGAACCACGTACTCTTTATTTCGAAGCACCCAAATTGTATTTACCTTGCAGGTTTAAAAAAATCATACATGTATTTACGGAAAGTTAAATTGTCAACGATTAATCTATTTCTGATTTGTTGATAAAACTGAAGCAACAATGGAATTTTCTACAGCCACGGGAAAAGAGAATTTAATATTACATTTTTAAACAAACAGTAACAGCATATGGGTTTTACTTCTATTAAGAAAATAGGTGTTCTTTATTTCAGCGGATTATTCATTAACTACTGGACCTAGCAAGCTGAAATTTTCAGTACAGTAAGATCTCATGCTATTTTATACGAAGGTATACTCATCCGAACCGAAAACCATGTCCACGGGAAGTAATTTGAGAATAACTGTCCAAAATCAAACAATCTAAATCACTAAGTCATGCGATGTCGTACTGTCAACAAACAATTGACTACCGAAAACTGACGCTATAGCGCTGTAGTGGAGGCATAATTTACCGTGTACTGAAATGTATACTTGTACTCATTAATCAGAAATTTAATATTTACTCTGGTTTATTTATGTTAGCAAAATGGTACTAAATTAAAGCATATTTATACACTGTCCAAATCGAAAATTCACACACTCACACAAAACTACTAACTACATACACCACTGTTAGTACTATACATAAAGACAACTAACTAAACTAAACATGCACCATTTAGTTACATGCATGTTGACGAAAATAACTTAACACATTAGATTTAAAATACATTACTCCCTCGTCGATATATACAGTCGGCTCTATTTAATTTAAAGGGGGTCAAAAATGAGAAAAGTAACACTAGGTCTAATTGACCTGACCAATTGTTTACATAATGATTGCCAAAAATTGATGCCCTGGGGGCACCTTAACGAGGTTTATGGAGGGACCCTTCCCCTGAAAGGGGAAAAGGCCCTAAAACGAACAATAACTAACCCATTCCCCTGCTAGAACTGGTTCAATTTAGAAAAGGGGATAGGAGCCCTTTTGAACTAACTTAAGCTGCCATTATGATTATTTACAGTACTATCAAACCTACTACATACATGCAATTACGAAATAAATAATGATAAATCACATTTACTGTATACACGACCAACATGCACTAATCAGGTCGTAATGTCCCTAATCCCTAATTGAATTTGGAATAACAAAAAAAATAAAGTCACTCTTTCACTTCTGCTATTATAGCTGGGCAGCAAACATGGCTTCCTAGAAAAACAGAACTGGATGCTTCACTAACTTATTGTTTCTTTACGGAAAATGTAGCTTTTTTCACTGTTTTGGGGGCTCCTACACAGCCTTCAGTGTTCAATTATGAAATTAAATCATATTTTTACCTGAATTCTATTAAAATCCTAGTTCTTTTAACGCAGATAGGTAGGCGAAAATATAAGCTGCGTCTCGTAAGGTGTCTTCTATTATTCTAATAACATTGCGCCGAAAAAGCCAGAGGTAGGAGAATTCCTCCAATCAGAACGAAAACGTTAGCCGCGGAAATTACAAAGCAAATAGAAATTTGGCAAATCCAGATATAACCGGATCTGAAAGCGACTATGGACTAGTGAGAGGGGGTGAGGGAAAGATTAGGTACCTGGCCAAAATCTACATTGGTCTGAAATTAAGGAAATTTATATCCAATAACGGAACTATGTTTCGGTATGACGTCAGAATGGTAAACCTTGTAACTATTCAAGTTATATATCCGGAAATGGGATTTACACTTAATCAAAATATAAATAAATATATTATACAGTGGGAATATGGTTACTAACGAAACCTTTGGGTTCATTATATTTAATTCGAAGTAGAGAGAGTAAATAAATTGTGTAACTAAACCGAAATTGAATTTAAAAAAAAATTACTAGGTACAGGGTGCGTAAAAAAAAATTGCCATTACTTTCAACTGTAATGGTATATTACAGTTTTCCCCGGCCCATTAACAAAATTTTGTTAGAATAACAAAATTTTGCTAATTGGGAATACTAACTAATGATGCTTGTTAAATTAACACACTCATTCATCCCATTCAAACGTTACCAGTCACTCTAGGACAGTGTATTATATCTACTTGGGGTATTGCGCAAGTAATTCACTACGTTTATCTTCTGTACAATTGAAAATCTTTAAATTTCGAAAATTGTGAGTTCCGATACTTTCACCTTTGAGATTATACAAAACAGCGCAGTTTTTTAATAATTTTTTCACGATAAACGGGCCAGTGAAAATTTTCATCCATTTGGCGGATTCCTGCTTTATTATTGACGATAAGTTGTGTAATTTCAGCATTACTAGTTGACCTTCCTCCAGAGTAACAGAATGTGTTGACCGTTTACTAGAATTTCGTGAATTTATATCTATCTCCGTAAATTTAAACTTATTTTCAACGGAATCTAATTGTTTTGGCCATGGGAACACCTTCCGGTAGTTGTCAACAGCAGAGTAACTCAGAAAGCGTTCCGCCGGCGTGCAACCAATACTTGAGCAATAAGAATTATTAAGAAGGTCCTGTATTTTTACAAGATATCTATACCAGGTGGTTTGATCTTCATTACACCATAACCGAACTAACCTATTGAGCTCTTTATGGCTGCGCTCTGTTATGCTGTTACCCTGAGGAGAATAGCTAGCTGTTTTCTTGTGTTTAATTTTATACTTAGCACAGAAATCCTGCCACAGTTTGGACTGGAACTGTGGGCCCCTGTCGCTTAAGAATTCTTGAGGATATGGTAAAAGGTGAAAATATCTTCTCTCTAGTACCGTTATTATTTCTTTGGTATGTGCTTTTCTGAGCGGAAGAAAAGTAACAAAACGAGAGTAAATATCTATTAGTGATAAAATATAATAGTATCCCTGGCTAGGTGGTAATTTCCCAATAAGGTCCACCCCCAGAGTCTCATGGGGTACATTTGCTCTTATGTGATATTCTTGCTGAGCTATGGTTCGGTTTGCGAACTTTGTTTCCGCACATTGGATACAGTTTCGGATGAAATTTTTTATGGTAGCTTTTTGATTTTTCCAATAAAAGATTGCGCGACAAAAGCGATAACATTTTTGAACTCCAAAATGACCTGTGGAGTGAACAATACTGATAATTTGGTGAATACAAGCCTGAGGTATTACTAAAAGCCATTTTTGAACTCGCAACGGTTTTATGTACATTAACCCACAATGCATTGCGATTCTATTCCGATTACCACTATTTTCAAATTGCCTTAAGAACGTTTGACATAATTCATCAGTTTCCTGATTTTTCTTGATATGATGTAAATCAATGTCAGCATATTGTGTTTTCGTTAGGAAATGCACATAATGGGTTTCGGGTTCAAGCAATACCTCGGGCGGATACCTACTAAGTGTATCGGCGATAAAGTTCTCGCGGCCTGGACAGTGCTGAAATGTTAAGTCAAATTTTTGTAATTTAAGTAAGATCCTGGTGGTTCTTGGTTCAAGGTTCTTCTGAGTGAAAGCATGAGTAACTGCTGCATTGTCGGTATGAACATACGTGATACGACCCATAATATGTTGTTCAAAGTGCTCACATAGGAACAGAACGGACAGTAGTTCCAACTGAGAGATCGACAGAGACAATTCGTAAGGCTTTACCCGTCGACTAGCATATCCGATGACATTAGGATCTTCTTGACCTGCGGGATATTGTGCAAGATAGCCAGCCAGATTTTCCATACACGCATCACTGTGTATGTGAAATGGCAAGGAGAAATCTGGCTGACTTAGAGCAGGCGGATTGCTAATAAGCTCTTTTAACTTATGGAAAGTTTCCAATGTTTCATCGTTCCATGTGAATTTTTGATCCTTTTTTAGTAGTTGATATAATTTAGCGGTAAGTCCAGAAAAGTTTGGTACGAACTTTCTCCTCCACCCTATGAGGCCTAGGAACTTTTGTAATGCCTTCTTTGATTTCGGAACCGGGAAACAACGAATGGGTTCGTTTAATTTAGGGTCGACCCTTATCGTTTTGCCACTAATGATATGACCTAAAAATTTTATCTCCCGTGCGAAGAACTTACATTTTTGAAAATTTAAGGAAAAATTTGCCCTCTTGAAAATTTCAAAGGTTCTTTCTAAATGAGATAAGTGTTCTTCTTCCGTGACCGATTTTACCATAACATCATCAAGGTATAAAACTACAAAAGAACGAGTTGAGTCGTTGAAAAAATTAGTCATAACGGATTGGAAAACAGCAGGACTGCTCTTCAATCCCTGTGGCAAAACGGTAAGACAATATTGCCTTCCTTTATACACAAAGCTAGTACATTGATATGATTCTTTGTGTAAACTGATCCCATAATAGGCACTAGACGCATCAAAAGATGAGAACCAAGTGGCTTGTGAAACACGATGTAATAAATCGTCTATTGGTTCAACCTGTGCTTGTGGAGAAATAATTTTTGAGTTGGTAGCCCTGAGGTCCAAAACGGGACGTACGCCCCCAGAGGCCTTTCTGACAACATGAATAGGATTTCTGTATGGGGACATCTGTTCTATAGCAATTCCTAACCGTAACCATTTATTTAATTCGGCCTCAAACTCGGGTTGCATTGCTTGTGGGACAGAATAGCAAGGTCCCACAACTGGTTCGTTATCTTTTAGTTGAATTTTGTATGGAGGCGCATTAACACGACGTGGATACTCGGAGAAGAGAGATCTGTACTGTAATAATAGTTTACGGAGACCTGATCTAATTGGTGGTGGTAAATCATCCCGAGTAGTAATGTAAGTGTCGATGTCTTGTGGAGAGACATTGCATTCGGCGTTCAGGAATGGATCCAGCTGATCGTCCCTGTTAACCTCTCCCCCATTGAGAGGCGTCACTGCACAAGCAGCTTGACAGATAAACCTGGGGTCAAGCATGGGCTGATCCATCACTGGCCGCCCTGACTCACCGATTGCAATCTCTCTTTCCGGTATTCCCACTAACATTACATTTGGTTTATTAGTTGAAACAGTAACTGCATTCCCGAGACTGTCTTTCATACGAATTTCTTTCTTTTCACGGTCGATGATACAATGGAACTTATCTAAGAATGGGCAACCCAAGATTAAATCCGTTCGCAAGTACTTAATAACAAAAATAGCTATTTCAAAAATATGGTCTTGAATATTAAGATTGAAATTTTGAACCCCTTGAACTGAAAAACTTTCCTTCCCAGCAAATGCACCCAGTGTAAGACCCGTGTACGGCCTTAATTTTGCAGAAGGGAAGCGCTGTTTCAATCTTCTCCACACCTCCCAGTCCATTAGGCAGAGCTCCGAACCACTATCAATGGTAGCAACAAGTTCAACGCCACCGATACTTCCTTTTAGGCTGGGAGATGCCGAGAAATAACGTTCTTCCCCCACCGCAAATGGCTCTTCATCGATTACGAATTTTATTATAAATTCTAAGGAATTTGGTGAGGGGTATTCTTGTATCTGAAACTCGGATTTACTATTATTAGAATATTGCATTTTGTAGTTAATGGGGTGTATGTACCCGCAGTTATCCTCCCCCATTCCATCAGGTAACTGCGGCGTTAGTTTGTCGACTTTACCGCCGTTTCGCGACTATCACTCCCATTTAATATTGTTCTAGGCTCACCGTTACCATGCACCTGCGAAGGGACTGAATTCTGGGGTCGATTTACATTATTGTTACTATTATTGTTATTATTCTGACCATTACCGTTCTCCCTTCTTCCGTACGCCCTGTTAAAATTCCTCCTGGTGACATCGCCCCTACCCGGGTTCGATTCCATGTTGGCACGGTCATAGGGACGATAACTCCGGCGATTGTTGAACATGGGCCGATTCCTAAATAGTCGCCGGCCATTATTGTTGTTTTCTGAGCCATACCCACTAGGATAACGAGATCCAGCTTGGGTATAACTCAGGAAATCTGTCTGGCAACTTGCCGTTACCTTCGTCTTCGTCGGTTTTAGAATTTTTGCCTGTCGGGCGAAGTATCGTTTTGGTGGACCACCAACTTCCTTACCGCACAAGGCAGCTAACCGTGAGGTGACTTCTCGCACCGTTTGGCACAAGTGGGACGCTATGGCCCGGGACTCATCAGGTGGAAGAGCGTTAACTATAATATCTACAAGTTCAGCCTGAGAGGGATGTTCAGCTATCTGATAATATAGTTCGATAATTTTCCAAGCATAGTCCAAGAGGGACCCATACTTGGAGCGATCATACCGGAGTGATTGTAAGTTTCTCTTTTGGAGCCGTTCGATGTGCTCATTACAATATTCTTCTTTGAAAAGAATCAAAAAATCACTAAACGTCCGGATTTGGTATTTAACCGAAGCAAACCATGCGCCCGAAGCGGCGATCAAACATTTTTCAACTATCTGCAGGCGTTCCCCATCAGTAAGTTTATACATGTCTAAATATTGCTGCAGTCTCCGCAGGAAAACTCGAGGTAACCCGTTAGTAATATTCCCATCGAAAGTGGGAAAACGTTCAATATCCCGGAGGGAAACTTTAGAGCTCATACTATACGGGGCAGGGAAAGAATCCAGTGGGATCAACGCGTTATCCTGAGCAGTTGGGGTTGTCACCGGATTTGCCACCGACGGAGTGGTCACTGAACTGAACGCTCCCATATGACCAAGAGAGGTTTTGTAATTTGTGTTGACCATGTAAGGTTCAAACTTAGGACCCACCACGGTAGTAACCGACGGTCCGGCACATCTCCTTTCCCCTCCTGGCAGCACGCTGTACGATTGTACCATTCCAAAGGTAGAGTGAGCATTTACGCTAGTGACTGTTGTAGTCACAACACTCGACTGCATCGGTGCATCGAAATTACTCAACCATGATTTCGAGGTTGGCTGATGCGGGGAGCAATACATTGCTGTGTCCCGTGCATCAGGCAACACTTGACTCTTACCCGGGAGGACATTACTTGTTTCTGGGAAAATTTTCCCTGGAGAATCGCCATCAGGAAAAGGATAGGAGATATCAGACTTGGCGATTTGCAATTTAGTAATATTCCCCTTAATACTGTCTACTTCGGTTTGAATTCGACTAATTCTTTGGTCAACCGACTCTAGTTTAGATTCTATTGATAGGTCGGATACTACAACATTCAATCTACTTATTTCAGCCTGCTGCTGTTCAACTTTTTGTTCGATGTCACCAAATCTTTTGTTTGTACTCTCAAACCTTATATCTATTTCGTTGAATTTCTCATTTGTTTCGTCTCTGAGCTGCTCGGTGGACTGTTGGGCCCGGTATCTAACCTGCTCCAGTTCAGTAGATGTTTGCTCTTTCAATTTGCTCATCGAAGAAGCAAAGTCCAAACAGATCTGGTCAATTTTATTGTTTAATACCTCGAATCGAGCGTCGGTCTCTCGTTTCGAGGTATCAAACTTCTCATTTATTTCACGTCTCATTTCTGCATTCTCACGCCTCATTTCTGCATTCTCACGCCTCATTTCTGCACCGTTCTGTTCTATTTTAACTTCCATGTTAGAAAATTTTTCATGCATCATTTCCATCATCTGGCGAATTAATACAGACGCGTCAGACCCTCCAGATGACATTCCTTCCTTCGGGTTTGCCGTCTGATCCCGAGAATCACTTTGATTTCCACTCTTTTCCTCATCGTCGAGGTCAGATATCTCCGCTGGAGATATTTGGCCTCGGTCCTTTTCACAGTCCTCACAATATTTTTCTATTTCGCCGGTTTGAACTTTTTCTGCATTTTCAGCAGTATCGTCCAAATTGGAACAAGCAAAGTGGATCCATTTTAGTCCACAACCGGTACATCTTATAAGTCTCCGCGGGGCGCGAGATCTTTTCTCTTTTTCGTTTAATATGCATTGAGTGCACGTGACATCACACTCGTCCTGTGACACAACAACCTTTTTTGTTGCCATAGTTTTGAGACACTTTACACTTTACAAAAGACAAGATATATATATCAGAAATACACATATACTATAAAATACTTATTCGCTATCCAGACAAGTATTATTCATAAATTAAAGGACTCCCATTCTCTTTCCTTCCTTGACACCCTTCTAGCGTTTAGTTCTATTTTAGAAAAATTTTGACACTCCTTCTCTTTTTCCCCCTTAGAAAAGGAAACAAAAATGACAAAGTAGCCAACGACTCTACTTGTTTCACTATAAAATTTCTCGTATTAATTTCAATGTTGTAATCAATTCAACATGCCTTCAACCTCACTCTTTAACATTCTTAAAAAATTTCAAATCTATCGGTCGCCATTTAAACGGAGATCCGTTGCCATGGGAACAAGCGTTGCCATGACAACCATTCTTGTCGCGGTTCACCAATTCAAACTGATTGGCATGATAACTGGTATTATTCAATAAGCATTTTCAGATCCGTTACCACAGTAAACATGCGTTACCATGGCAACAGTCTTGTCACGTGTCGCCATTCTAAAACTGGAAAAGGGAGAGGGGCCTTTGCCACAGAAACAAACGTTGCCATAACAACGAATCCTGTCGCTGCGCGTCAATCTAAAACTGATTGAAAAAAAAAATCTGCAACAAAAGTGATGCACAGAAATAAGTCGTGAGTGGGAACCCTTCACCCCTGGTGGGGATGTTCATGAAGCTATCAGCTTATGCCTAATTACATTGGAATATAATTTCCATTTCTTAATTTCGAACATACTAGGTTCGATCGAAACGAGAAAACTTTTTATCGGACTTCTAAAGAAAATAAAATAAAATAAATAAATACATGACCGTGTTTATTACATATAGAATTCCCAGTCACGACCCCCCTTTCAGTTTTATTAAAAAAGAAATTAGAAGAAGGAGAAGAAGATGAAGAAAAGAAAAAGAAGATAGAAGAGGAAAGATGTAAAGTAAGAAGGTGATAAAGGGGAAGCTGTTACTAGATATTTTGAGGAATATGGTAAAGGAAAGTGAATAATTATCTAATTGTGATCATTTCCAATAGTTATTGGGTAAATGTCTGGTATCAGGGTGATCAAAGGTAGACACATGTTAACCCATACATCCCCGATCTAGATCCATTTGACCCCAACTACCGAATTATCCCAATCTAGCTCGGAGACAGATGAGAAAGTTTAATTTTACCGTTTATTCAATATTTCCAGAAGTTTTAGACTAATATTCAATATTTGAAAAATGAACGACGAAGTTGATGGCATGTTAGAAACGACCACAGAAAGAAAGAAAAAAAAAAAATCAGAGTATCACATATTTGTCGAAGATTTTGTCTTTCACAGTTCTCCCATGATGACCATTTGTTCAGGCTACTTCGGTCCTTTTTACTTCCTTCATAGAGCCAACTTAAGTTAGTATTAACATTCAATGAGTTCAATTGATAACTACCAATAATTATAATAAATTACACATGTATGACAAGATAATTGGTGCACTTAATACTAAACCTACATTTCACTCACACACACATTCATACAGGACAATGTATACTTCGGGTTGTATTTGGTTGAATTAAACTAACCTAACTACATTGCTATAGACATTTATTACATTTCAATAGAAGAAGATTTAGTTTAACATAACAAAAAATTTAATACATGAAAAGAATGTTTCATAAACATGCACAGAAATTCGCTACTTGCAACAAGATCAAATAACACATTTCCCTTTTATATATATATATATATATTAAAAGTTGAATTACATGAAAAAGAATTAAACTAAAGACGAGACAAGAAAAAAATTCAAGGGTCAATATATATTTAAAACTCAGTGCAATGAATACATATCATTGCAGGAAAAGAAAAAAAATAATTGGTTAATCATTTAAAAAAAAAAACACTTTAGTAATATTTTATTGAGTCTTTGTCTCAATAGGAGACATATCGACAGTTTTATGAGTCTTTGTTCTCACGTCGATAATAGCTCCTTTTTTTTTTTTCTTAACTCTCTTTACGCACTGTGGTTTGTGTCCATGAGAGTATTCAATTGGTTTTGTTTTAACTATAGACAACTAATTGCTTCATATCACATATATGTTTATATTTTTCACTTTGTCACTCGACGCACTTGATCTAAAATTTCAAAGTTTGTTAATATTAAAGAAAAATTATCAAATCCAGTCACAGATATTGGGAACATATTTCCATATTCCGGTATTCACATTAACTTATTAAACAGATTTCAGTTCGTTGAATTTAAGATCACTAATTTTTTTTCTAGTATAGCTCTTGTAGTCAAAAGATTCTAGACACTGAATAGTTAAATTTCTGATCGTAGGAGAAGGATTTGTTTCAGAGTCTACTGATAGAAGATTCGTTGGTGGGGCACACTGTTTCGTAGGTTATTAATTTCACTTTGATCTTGCGAATAAATTTGGATGAGGATTAGGGTTATTTTACTTATCTTACGACCTGCTACTCGTTTTACTTACATGCGGTATTTAACATTATATTCAACTTTAATAGTTACAGACATCAGTAATCACTCAACAAAATGTAATTTATTACAATATACGCGGTAACACTATATGTCACAAATAGTTGGTAAAGGTCGGGTGTCAAAAACCTATGGCAACCTAAACAAAACCAGGGTAAATACCGAGCCCATTACATACATACTCGTATATATATATATTCATATTATTCAATACAATAAATTTCACTTTAATATCCGTCGTAGTATTTTGTCGACGTTTAAATTCTACATAACCGTTCATATTCGACAAATATTCATATTTTATAAATATTTATATTTTATTGGCTCAAAGACAAAACAAAAACCCTGACTATCAAAAATTCACCTTTTTTCCCCTCATAAGGTTGCAACATTGTAATTTATATGTATAAACCCGATAATCAATAATCATTTTCAACTTACTAAAGATCCGCGTAGATATATAAAAAATAGTTGGTGTTATTTAATGACATAAGAGGTGGAAATGCAACAAAATGAGCAGGCACGTAACTTTTAAAACTATGTAAGCACATATATAGATGTATATAAAAAAAATCAATGTTATTGGAAACTAGTGGGCCCAGACTAATAATACATACACACTATATGACCAATCAATAGAAATAAAAACCAGAAATCAGTAATCAATTGATATAAGTTGTATGATCAATGAATAACGAAGGTTTCTAGGAATCTGAAAGCATAGTGTACCTTCCCGTCAATTTCTCCCGTGGTGGATTAAATATCGCGAAAATGGTCCTGAGTTGTGCTGCAATACCTCCACGAATTGCATCCCTCGATGTCTCAGTTAGTACATACGATCGAAATAAGTGAAATGAATATTGTATGTTTTATGAGTTTCAGAAACCGGGGGGGGAAGGTTGAAAAAGTAAAAAAAAAAATCTCTAAGTAATGAAGACAGAGAGAGAGATAGAAAAGAAAGAAGACGAAGAATAGGGGCGCCAAAGACTTAAGTGAGAAATAACTAACGCTACAAAGTTAGAAGTCGAATTTCGCTCTCAACAAAATCCATAGCCAAAATATTCTTAACATGCCAAAAAGGGTTCGGCTTACCAAATAAATAGCCGATAAAACTGTCTGCGAAGATGAGACAAGTCTGTGTCCACAATGGGATTTTCGGAAAGACAAAGGCTTTAGGGAAATCCCACCACTCACCGTATCCGGTCAACACCCTTGCAGACCCCGAAATCCTCCGGAAGGTTAGAGACGGCGTTAATTTAGGATTTCAAAAGAAAAAAAAAAATCATCCGACCTCTTGGAAACTAGAAGATTCCAGAATAGTAATGAAATTAGAGTAATAGCTAAGATATCCCTAATGAGAATTTGCCAAAATAAAAAAAATTAAATAAACTGAATTTTGGATCGGTGACTTCTATTGCCAAATTTCACCGATGGCTACCCAGCGCAGACATGCCACCGTCTGGGACGTCGTTAATTTCCCTCATCTAATTAAACTAAGAAAAGACATGAAAATACTTAAGGGGACTAGGGGTCGACGTCCGGGTACGCTAAATTTAGTAGCAGTTAATTTAATCGGATAGTCCGAACTGAGTTATATGAACACTGCACAATAACTAAATAAGGTAAGCGACAAAAAAAAATCTCTGAGAGGCAATGAATGTTAAAGATATAAATGACCGAAACCTGTACTTTTCGATGATCACAGAATATAGCAGTTGGTTTTCTTAATTATCATTTCTGTCAACCTTTAGAAGTAATTCCCACATGATGCTACCCTATCTATTGAAAGTTTTAAGATTCCGGGGCTATTATCATGAGGTACATAAATGCAAAGTAAGACACAATTCCCAACTATAATTTACTATCCAAGTAGCAAACTCGGTTGGATGAATGCACTGGTGTGGAAGTCAAAACGCGAGAGATTTTTTTTTCTCTCTTTCTTTCTTCGTAAACATATTCATATTTTCACTATATAAAATTCACTAGGCCTATCCATTTAAATATAGGGGTCATCATTTCATTCATATTATATATCATATTATTAACATATCATTACATTCATTCATTATCTACTAATTTTCGCACGAAGTAATATTTTATAAACACCCTATTTCGTACATTTTACACGCAGGCCATACACATATTTACGTTACGCAGTAATAAATATATATATATATAACTATCACAATCTATCACGCTCAAACCACCACACGATCACATTCATCGAACCACGTACTCTTTATTTCGAAGCACCCAAATTGTATTTACCTTGCAGGTTTAAAAAAATCATACATGTATTTACGGAAAGTTAAATTGTCAACGATTAATCTATTTCTGATTTGTTGATAAAACTGAAGCAACAATGGAATTTTCTACAGCCACGGGAAAAGAGAATTTAATATTACATTTTTAAACAAACAGTAACAGCATATGGGTTTTACTTCTATTAAGAAAATAGGTGTTCTTTATTTCAGCGGATTATTCATTAACTACTGGACCTAGCAAGCTGAAATTTTCAGTACAGTAAGATCTCATGCTATTTTATACGAAGGTATACTCATCCGAACCGAAAACCATGTCCACGGGAAGTAATTTGAGAATAACTGTCCAAAATCAAACAATCTAAATCACTAAGTCATGCGATGTCGTACTGTCAACAAACAATTGACTACCGAAAACTGACGCTATAGCGCTGTAGTGGAGGCATAATTTACCGTGTACTGAAATGTATACTTGTACTCATTAATCAGAAATTTAATATTTACTCTGGTTTATTTATGTTAGCAAAATGGTACTAAATTAAAGCATATTTATACACTGTCCAAATCGAAAATTCACACACTCACACAAAACTACTAACTACATACACCACTGTTAGTACTATACATAAAGACAACTAACTAAACTAAACATGCACCATTTAGTTACATGCATGTTGACGAAAATAACTTAACACATTAGATTTAAAATACATTACTCCCTCGTCGATATATACAGTCGGCTCTATTTAATTTAAAGGGGGTCAAAAATGAGAAAAGTAACACTAGGTCTAATTGACCTGACCAATTGTTTACATAATGATTGCCAAAAATTGATGCCCTGGGGGCACCTTAACGAGGTTTATGGAGGGACCCTTCCCCTGAAAGGGGAAAAGGCCCTAAAACGAACAATAACTAACCCATTCCCCTGCTAGAACTGGTTCAATTTAGAAAAGGGGATAGGAGCCCTTTTGAACTAACTTAAGCTGCCATTATGATTATTTACAGTACTATCAAACCTACTACATACATGCAATTACGAAATAAATAATGATAAATCACATTTACTGTATACACGACCAACATGCACTAATCAGGTCGTAATGTCCCTAATCCCTAATTGAATTTGGAATAACAAAAAAAATAAAGTCACTCTTTCACTTCTGCTATTATAGCTGGGCAGCAAACATGGCTTCCTAGAAAAACAGAACTGGATGCTTCACTAACTTATTGTTTCTTTACGGAAAATGTAGCTTTTTTCACTGTTTTGGGGGCTCCTACACAGCCTTCAGTGTTCAATTATGAAATTAAATCATATTTTTACCTGAATTCTATTAAAATCCTAGTTCTTTTAACGCAGATAGGTAGGCGAAAATATAAGCTGCGTCTCGTAAGGTGTCTTCTATTATTCTAATAACATTGCGCCGAAAAAGCCAGAGGTAGGAGAATTCCTCCAATCAGAACGAAAACGTTAGCCGCGGAAATTACAAAGCAAATAGAAATTTGGCAAATCCAGATATAACCGGATCTGAAAGCGACTATGGACTAGTGAGAGGGGGTGAGGGAAAGATTAGGTACCTGGCCAAAATCTACATTGGTCTGAAATTAAGGAAATTTATATCCAATAACGGAACTATGTTTCGGTATGACGTCAGAATGGTAAACCTTGTAACTATTCAAGTTATATATCCGGAAATGGGATTTACACTTAATCAAAATATAAATAAATATATTATACAGTGGGAATATGGTTACTAACGAAACCTTTGGGTTCATTATATTTAATTCGAAGTAGAGAGAGTAAATAAATTGTGTAACTAAACCGAAATTGAATTTAAAAAAAAATTACTAGGTACAGGGTGCGTAAAAAAAAATTGCCATTACTTTCAACTGTAATGGTATATTACATATGGAAACCCTTGTAACTTTTCATCATTCCCTTGCTATATACGTAACCACTCCACAGACTCATTATCTTGCGCGGATTTGTTGTTTTAAAAGAAAACGCAAATACAACTTCGTTTTAAAAGACACAGAGTGTGTGGAGATGTTGAAGAGCAGTACAAAAGTGGGGGAGAGTAAAAGGGGGTTGAATGTGGGGGGAAACAGTCATTGTTTCAAGGGAAGGTTTTAAAACTACGAAAACGGGGAAAAGAGAAGAGAAACAAGACAGGAAGAGATGAGAAGAACGAAAGCTTAAATTCCAGCGCAGATTGCATTTCCTTCTCGCTGGGTGAGAAATGCCATTTGTCAGCAGAGTAGGGTTTTACGGGTTGGGTGGTTGGATTTTCGGGTGAGCCCCGTCCCCCTGTTCATTCCGTCTTCTTCGTGCAATGGTAATCATGGTAATTCTCCTCGTGTGCCCTGCTTCCCTGACGTGCGCAATCTTACTATTTCATACAAGGAGTTTTCGTCAGGACTACAAATATACACAGCAGAATATGAAGCTTATTAAAAGTGTACTCTGTGAAGAAGTGCTCGAAAAACATGGGAAAGGAGAAAATTTGTGTTGTCATAATGTATACACAGAGTTTGTCAAAAAATGTAGACACATTGTAATGAAAGAAAACTAAACTATGTGTTAGTAGTATGTATGATAAATACTCCTAACTCTAACTATTACTAGTAGTAGTAGTACTAGGAGTAGTAGTCATGGGCGTCCGAAGGGGGCAAGGGGACTTCCCCCTGGCTCTGGAAAATGTATACTGGTACGTCATAAAGCAAACCACGTATATTCAATACCAGAAATACAATACGTAATGTAGCAACCATTAGGGATGCGCACGAGACGAGTCGAGACAGGATTTTCCTAACAAAATTCGAGTCGAGACACGGCTTTTCCAATAGAGAAATATACATTTTTCGAGTCGAGACATCACTTTTACAACACATTTTTGAGACGACACAGCCACAAATCTTGTCTCGTGCGCATCCCTACCAACCATGGAGATGCCCCCACTAGAAAATTTTCTTCTGGCGCCACTAGTAGTACTAGTTAGGAAAAGACAAAGTAAAATGTATAGCCTGCTATTTTTTTTCATATACAGTAGGTAAACAGATCGTCCCTCTCGAGACAAAGGGGCGTATCTCATTTTTACAACTTTTCCAGGAGGGGGCGCGGTGGCTCAGTGGTAGAGCGTTCACCTCCGGTGCTTGGGGTCCCTGGTTCGATCCCAGCTCGCTCCATGTGGACTTTGTGGTGGACACACACCGTGTTTGTGTGTTTTCTCGGGGTTCTCCCGTTTCTTCCCACTTTCTTCAGTTCACTCATCTCTCTTTATCACCGTCACTTTAGCCTAACCGGCATAAACGTGGGACGTAAAACTTAAAGATTTCATTTAATTTCATTTCAACTTTTCCAGAATACAAGTTTAAAGATGTCATCATAAGTTTATTTTATCATGTTCTGTCAAAATTTAATTTGATCTCGTAAGTTACATACATGACATGAAGGATATCAAACTACATTTTAAAAGAAGACGAAAGAATAAATAATGAAATAAGGTTTAAATTTCTCTCGTGGAAAACTTAAAAAAATGAGATACGACCTTTTGTCTCGAGAGGGACATGTTCCAACAGGATAAAAACTAGGAATGGCCAAAACTTCCCGGATTTCTGAAAAATTATTTTCCGGAATCAGAAATTTCACTTTCCGAAATTCGGAAAAAATTCCAGAATTTAGAAAAAACTCGATTTCGGAAATATTGCGGAATTTTTCCTAAATCCTAAATTCCGGAATTTTTTTCCAATTTGACTTTCCGAACTCTGGAAAGTAAAAATTCCGGAATTGGTCATCATTAATAAAAAACTAATCAATTATCACTGGCAGAGAATGACATACCTTTTAGAGTCTTAGAATAAGTTATTTTTTTTCGTAATCTACACATGAGAATTTATCCTACCCACATACATCCCATTGTGTGCACTTCGATGTTATTGATCCTTGAACATTAGTACACTTAAACGAAAATTAGTTAGATTTCAACATCAATATTTGTATAATCGCTTGCATGTATTACGTATACAGACAGTGGCGTATTTAGGATTTTGTTTTGGGTGGGACTTTCGGGGATTTTAACATGAATTATCACTGATATTTTTTTCTTTTGGGTACCGACAAATTTTAATGAAGTTTTGCATATAACAAATTTATTTCGGGGTGGGGTTGAACTTGAGGCCCAGTAGCTCCCCTAAATACTCCACTGCATACAGATACGGTTTATTTACTATAACCACTCTTATTTTGTTGATGAATGCAGTGCAGAAACAATATTTAATATATTCTTTGCGTTCGCACCCAGTGTGATCTGTTGTTCTTTAAAAATACATTAATTCTATGTAGAAGGGGTTGAAAGTTCGGGGATTTAACAAAGTTCACAACTGTTATCACTGTTACTACAAACAACTTATCTCTATCGGTTCCTGGATTTTTATTCCATACCAGAGCTTCTTTCCTTTTTTGAATTACCGTATCTGAAATACCTGCAAACATTGTTTTGGGAAAACTTTCTTTCACAAAGTATATTTTCTGTATCTATTCCTACACATCATACACACACCCTTTAGCATGAAACCAAATCACGGACGGCAAAATAGCTTGTGTTATTTTGAATTTTAACACATTTTTGCTCGTAGTTCGGTTTCTTTTACCCCTCCCCTATATCCTTAGAAAGAAAAATACAGAGTATCAAATTACCTGCCAAAGGAAGTTTAAGGGGTTGTATAGGTTACAGAGGAAGGGGAAAGTCCAGAATACCAAGATAGCCATAAGGTACTACTGTTTTTTTTGTTTTTTTTTTTTTCACCTAGCCACTATTCCAACTTTTTTTTTCTAATCATTACTCTCCGCGTACAAGTTTATTCGTTGAGAAAAAGACACAGAGGAAATATATATACATATTCTGGTACGCACTCACTAACCATGGAAAATACAAACATTATACCATGTTATGCGAGTGAGGGTGGTTTTCGTTTTCGGGGAGCTGGTAAAGGAAAGAGCGAAAATGTTAGAAGGTAAACAAAGCCAGTGGTGAGTACGGACATGGTGGTTTTTGCCTCCAAGCCCTGTAAAACATTGGAATAACATGGCAAACAAAAACTTGTCTGAAAATTACCATGCCAAAAGAGACGTCGATGATGAACAAGAGAGGTTACGTGAAATGTACAGTGGGTGAGAGACGGTAAGACGAACAGGCCGTTGAGGTGCACAAAACACGAGAGTCAGCTAGTAATGTTGTAAATTAAATTTTGCTTTCGTCATATATTTTTTTTTTCTAAAAGTTGTATAATATACACAAATGTATTTTCTCAGCTCCTTCGTTGTTAAATGGTTAGTTTGCGGTGGATCTGTGATCGATTCCTTATAGTACATGCATGTGGTCCGCAATTTTTGTTAAGCTGTAGGTTCATATCCAGGGAGGCCCGCAAAATTCTTAAAAAAAGAAGAAAAAGAGAGACCAACGCACAAGCGCAGTCGCGAATGCAAATACACCTTGACGGAGCTGATGGAGCGTGCACATGTCACACTCCATCTTAAAAAAAAAAAAAAAAAAGTACGGACATTACATACCTTTATTAACTGCAATAAATATACAGTATTATACTCGTAGTACTTACTATAGTAGACGTGTTTACTACAAGGTGTCCAGAAAGCCCCTAACCGTTTCTGGGAAGGAGCACTCGAATTCAAATGAAGTGCTTGTAATATCAAAAAGACACGATAAATGTATGGCTAATCAATGCGTTCACAACGCGTTTTTATGGCTCTTGAGTACGCTTGGAATACACTCACCATGTATTGAAATGTGTATGGCTAATCACAATGCACTGCAAACGCGAAAGCAGCAAAAACGCCCAGAATACGTCGGTTTGAGCGTATTTGGTGCGTTTCGGAATAATAGACCGATCGTTATTTCGGAATGAGTAAGTAAAAGATATCTCAAGGAAGTTATAAAAGGGAAGACGTGTTGCCAGACAAGGGGATTTTAGGAAGAAACATCTGCTTGGAAGATGTTTTGTGCAGAGTATTGGAACTCTGCTATTATAAAGTATTTGCATGTATAACAAAAGAAAATTCACAAAAATACAAGGAAATTCCGAAAAATTAGCGAATCACAGAAAAATCTATGTAACACAATAGGGTTATTTCTCGTGATTCACATGAATTAGAATGAGGGTGTGGCAATAAGGCTTGGAAGCCCTGACTGGCTCACAGTATGATTTATAACTCTGGCGAAAGTAAATTTACCGAGTAGGTCGCGTTCGCTGCGGTGAGTAACGCATCGGAAACGCATCCTAGAGTAGCCATATTCTAAGCGAAATCACAGCAGTTCAATATGACTGCCCTCCATGTCCAAGCCGAGTTGCCATCTCTCCGTGGTGCACCTGAACACACGCTGCAATATTGTAGGGGTGATTGTACGCCCCGATGCCGAAATGTGTGTACACAGTTCGTATACAGTTAAAGATTAGGGATTTATCGCACGTGCGTGAATGTGAGACGGAAGTGCTGTCTCGTCTCTTTAAAAACAGTATTTGTTTCTATTGTCCCTTGTCTCGAATCTCGTCACGAAAATTGTCTCATCTCGTCTCGTGTGCAAACCTAATTGGGTCCAATAGTACAGTCGTCAACAAATTAGGTATCCTCGTATTATTATTATTATTATTATTATTATTATTATTATTATTATTATTATTATTATTATTATTATTTTCTCTCAAAATTTTCAAATTTTGGTCAGGTTTGAGCATAGTTTGTCTGATTTTCTTGAAGAATAACATGTCCTATTTAAGTTAAACGAATGCATTTCCAAAGTACGTAGTTTTATTGATATCGAATTTATTATCAAAGTAAATTATATAGATAGCAACAGGTGCACACCCACAGGGCGGATTCACGGAGTCCGCACCTCCCCCTCCCGAAACTTCCTAACTCAACATACATTTGTACTGTTTTCAATAAAACATTAAAACTATACTTGTTTAAGGGCTTTCACTTCAGCAAAATTAAACTACCGCTAATTTTAGAGTTTTTGTGTAATATTTTCAAAACATATAAAAAATATTCGAAAAGCAAAAACGTAGTGAACTAGACCACAACCTTTACCACAATTCACCTATCTGCTTTTGGTATGCCGCTATTTACAGAACCCGCAAAAATTGCTAAATCTATCTACAGTTGCAAATCGAAAGCAGATAGATGAGTTGTGATAACGATATCACATACAAACTCGTATTGTCTAGTTCACTACGTTTCTGCTTTTCGAATATTTTTATTTGTTTTTAAGATATTACAGAAAAACTCTAAAATTAGCGGTAGTTTAATTTCGCTATAGTGAAGACCCTTAACAGGGAAATGATTAACGTAGCGTGAAAGTTGGATCTTATACTTCATCTGTACTCTTTCTCGTGTAATTGTCCTGCGGTGACTCAGTGATAGAGCTTTTATCTCTAGTGTTTGGGGTCCCGGGTTCGATCCCAGTCCCAAAGAAATTACAGAATCTCAAAAGTACCTTTATCATTAGAGTCATGAGTTTTAGGGGCAACATTTTGGTTTAACAAGGTGCAAATTTTATATATTTGGTCTAGGAATTAATTCGTGCGGTTGGTACGCACACATTGAAGCTGTAGTACAAACAAAAAATACATAAATACCTTAAGAAAAATATTGTCCATCGCTAGCCACCACTTTCGCCCATCTGTCAGGCAATGTACGGATTCCGTGGCGAAAGAAGTCCTAATCCTTGGAAGCGATCCAGTCAGAGACCCATGTTTCGATATCTTCTAAAGAAGTAAACCGCTGTCCAATCAAATCGTTGTTCATGCAATCGAACAAGTAGTAGTCCGAAGGAGCAACGTCTGGTGAATACGGCGGGTGGGGTAAACCTTCCCATCCGACATTTTCTAAATAGGTTTTGACCGGTTTTGCGACATGTGGGCGAGCGTTATCATGTTGAACAATAAGTTTATCATGTCTGTTCTCCCATTCTGGTCGTGTTCTGGCCAGAGCTTGCTTCAAACGCATTAATTGTCGTCGATAACGTTCTCCATTCATAGTTTCACCCGGTTGCAGCAGCTCATAGTACACCACACCTTTCATATCCCACCATATGCACAGCATAACCTTTGCACAGTGAATATCTCGTTTTGGTTGTGATGGACCTGGTTCACCTGGTTTCACCCAGGCCTTTTTTCGTTTAGGGTTCTCGTAATGGATCCACTTCTCATCACCCGTAATAATTCGATGCAGAAACCCCTTTCTGCTCTGTCGTTGAAGCAGCAATTCGCAAATGGTTTTTCGTCTTTCAACGTCTCTGTCTTTCAATTCATGTGGAACCCAATGTGACATCTTTTGGATCATTCCCATGGCTTTCAAGCGTTTGGAGACTGTTGTTTGATCTGCTGCAAGTTGTTCCTGCGTGACACAAATCCTGCTCGAGCAATGCTGTCAATTCTTCGTCTTGAAATTTTTTTGGCTGTCCAGCTCGCTCTTGGTCTGCCAAGCCGAAATCACCACTTCTAAACCGTGCAAACCACTTCTGACACGTTCACTCAGCTAGAGCATGGTCACCATACACTTCCACCAAAATACGATGACTTTCAGTCGCACTTTTCTGCATGTTAAAGTAATGCAGCAGGACACCCCGCAAAAACACTTTATCAGGCACAAATTGCGTCATGTTCACTTAACTACAAACTGGTGTTGTTGACGCTTTAATCCACTGCCCTATACTACGAACGATACGCGATGACAGGGGTTTGCAACACATGTGTGGATACACGGAACTGTGGGACGCTCCGTTCGTTGCGCCATCTCTTGTCCACCCGCACGAATTAATTCCTAGACCAAATAAATGGATTGAAAATCCTCTACAAATTAAAAGATCAGCTTTAAATAAGTTGCACGGACCGCGTTGGCTCAGTTCCAGAGCGTTTGCCTTTGGAGCATGGGGTCTTTGGTTCGATCTCAGCTCGCGCCAAGTATGCTTCGTCGTGGACAAACACCGTGTGCTTGGGTTTCCTCGGGTTTCTCTCGTTTCCTCCCACTTTCTTCATTCCACCATTTCCTTCATTTCTCATAATCACCGTCTCCTTTAGCCAAACCGGCATAATCGTGGGACGTAAAACTTACAACTTTCATTTCATTTTTTCTTTCTCTTATAAAAACAATCTACATGGTACTATCATTTTTTCTTTCTGAAAATATATGTGGAAATATTTTACAATTATCGTCTTTGCAGGTTCAGAATAATACCTGTTTAATACTGCATAGATGTAATGTTTTGTAGTATTGGACCCTTCCCCCCCTAAAAAAAAGCTTGGTTCCCTCAGAAAAAAAATTTCTGGATGTGCGCCTGGATAGAAGTTTATTCTTTTTTTTTTTCCAGGCAGCTATACGTGTACCGAAGTAATTCAGCCACAATTATAGATATCCACTTCCAATCCCTGACTTTTTTCTTTTATTGTGGCCAATCAAAAAGTACTTTTTCCATTGAGATTTTTCTCAACGCTGTGTAGTTATCATTACTTCTTATTAACATTTCTGATACACCAGAAAGATTATTTTGAACAGGAATAAGAGTAATAAGGTATTATTCTGGCATTTGCATTGTACTGAATACCATAATGGATAACCCTCAGGGATACTATCCGGGCTTTGTGATCGAAGTAGGGACCTCCCTGCTACGAAGATCGAGAAAACTTTTTTTTTTTTTTAACGCAAACAATAGCGTTCTTACTCTGAAACGACAAATCAGTATGCGATTTCCGATGGTGATATATTATTAAACGTTAGGTATGCGTTTCATACAGCCTTGGAGGTAAGGAAAGAATATTTTTTTCCAACAAGATTTCTTGAACACCGCGTCAGAAACAAACTTTTTAAATATACATACATACATACATACATACATATATATATATATATATATATATATATATATATATATATATATATATATATATATATATATATATATATATATATATATATATTAATTGGTATCTTCAGTCAATTTATGCTGCATATTGAATATTATTAACTTTTTCTTGTTTCGTTCTTTTCAGAAAGCGGACGTGGGTCTTCAACCATGAGGGGGGCCCTGCTTGGATTGTTGGGGGTCCTCCTTCCATGCTTGTCTGTCATCTCCAGCGTTCAAGGTAAGTGCCTTCAGATACTGAAGACATATTACTCCACAGTTTCGTTAAATCTGTAATTTCGGATTGGCAGAATTAGTGTATTTTGATCAGTGGCGAAGCGTGATTTTCTATTTCGGGAAGAAATTATTTTTTAATGCACTATTCTAAATGTTCCACATTATTCTTGAATTATTATTGCAGTATTTACTTTAATGCATTAGTCTGTTTTCTCAGAGAAACGGAGCTTTCGCAGCTTGCATGGACGCTATTGTTATATATTTTTTAATTTAATTTTGATATTATGTCAAGCTGCTTATGTTGCAAAATGTAGATCCGTATTCTTGTGTGACCTGTTAATGGGTTTTAAGTGAATAGTACCGTAATCGTGGGAATGCGGGTTATAGTTATGCATATAGTGATTGCTAAAAATACATTTAAGAATTAGATTTGTTGGCTTTCGGTATATAATAGCTATATCAGCATTTCATGTATAAGGATGACATCTTTCAGCGATCACACTGCTGGGAAATTGGGGAGGAAGAAAGAAATGGGAAAGGAAGGAAGAGGATTGGGACCATTAGGTTAGACATTTGCCTGAAGTGAATGAGGAAAACTCAGGAAAACCTCATTCAGAGTGGTTGGCCTGAAAAAGCTGTTACACTGTTTCGACCAAGTGTCCCCACTGAGAATTGAACCCGCGATAGCTTGCACCAGATGCATTATCGACTACGCTACGCGGAACCACTTGCTGAAATACGTATCACAATTAAGAGAATGAAACAATACGAGTAGGCCTACACCACCACAAATTACATGCCACTACGGGTACAATTGATTTATCGGTGTCTAATAAAAACGGGATTTTTTAAAATATTGCACGAATGTTGTTAGCGTACAAGTATATTTTGGAGGGAAATCGGAGGATTTGGAGTCCCAAACAATTCTTTTGAGACAGGGAAGAGATTATTTAAATTTGTCACTTTTCCGGCTAAGCTAGGACGTCTGGGGGACCTAGTTCTCACCTAACATTCGTAGAAAAATATACCCAGTCTACACACAATGTCCAAAGCATTGCCGTTTTGGTTTGGAAATTCAAAGTAATGAACATCAATATGCAAATATAGTGTTGCACATCTGCATCCGTAACATTTTCCTCTGATTCGTATCGGGGACTTCTACTTCCCATCCGTAGCACTTAATATTTTCCAGATGATTGGTCCAGCTCTGATTTTGAAACACCCGGTATACCTGTTTGTTTTGGTTTTGTCGACCGCTATCTCAAAATTCTCAATGCGTCACAAGGACGCTCAAAGTTTGCCCTAACTTTTTTGGAACACCCTATATAATAATTGGTAATCTTTTAGTTTCTGTCTGCCTACTTACGATATGGAAAATAACAATTAATATCAATTAATAATGATAATTTTAGTTACAGACGTTATAGCCCACAATAGAATAATAATAATATATTCTAACTACGACGGGGGAGAAGTTCACCCGTAACCATAGCAACATTTGTGCGTAATTTAACATGATTGATAGATCGTAATTAATATTTATAATTACCAGTGGTAAACAATGTTAATGTATTACATTAAATATTAGTATCACAATATTATATTGAAGTTAATTTATGTGTATGGATAATAGGTGGGAGTTTATTTCAGTTTCAGCAAATTTCGAGACCACAAATGAAAAAAATTAGGGAAGGATGAAACAAAATGAAATGAGAAAAAGAAGGATCAGCGTTAAAAATAAACTACAGGAAGCTTTTGTTTACTCTTTCTTATGAGGAAGTCTGTATTACTTGCAATACATGGTTGCGAGATGAGCGATATATCATGGAAGAGTCAGGGAATTAGAAATTTCTAGAAAAGTTGCGGAATTCTCAGAATTTCTGCTATTAGTCAGGGAGATTTCAAGCTTCCGAAAGCATAATGCTGTTGAGTAACAGCGTGGACATTTTTTATCATAATTTTTCGTCATCGCATCCTTGCAGAATCAAACATGTTATTTCAAAAACAATTTTCTACTGCTCCTTTAACCTGTCACTTGAAACAGACAGTAGTTGAGGGAATAATAAAAACAAAAATATATGTGGAAAGAAAGTTCTGTTAACATTTGATTCAACAGAAAAAGGCACGCAGATGTTGCAAAATATTTTACAAGACATTATTGAGTATGTACTTTTTATAATAGTTGAGATCATAATGAAAAGAAAATTGTTATATTTGAATAAACAGAGGAAGGATGTAAATATTGTATAATCTTTTTCAATATTTTTTTTTTTAAATTTTACTCGAGATTTCTTCATAGTTTATTAAAATACTTACCAACATATCCTCATAAACCAATATATGTTGATTGTAAAGTAGTTTAGATTGATCGAGATCCTGGGCCTTCACAATTTCATATCACGTCCCCCCCCCCCCCCGTTACGAAATGCTGGCTAAACGAACGAATATATGTTCCAGTAAAATTGTTCAGAATGATCGAGCCCCTGGTGTGACGACCACAGTATTTCATGTCACGGACCTCCCCCCTTTACGAAATCCTGGCTACGTGCCTGTTGAGTTCATTAATCTTTCGTCATCATATATTAGTACATCTCTGTATTAAATTCTTCTGAAAACTTTCTATCCAATGATTTATATCTTGTGGACATATATTCGTTAATGTATTCAGTACCACCTATTAGGTTATATAAATAAACCAGTTATACGTATTTATCAACAGTATTTCTTCCAGACCTGTTTTTGGGCCACTGCTCCCCCGGAGCAGACCAAAATAATACGTCTGTACTGTGATAGCAATCTTTTGATCCATTTTTCAGTTTTCCTAAAATTCTTGTTTTCAATTATGTATCAAATTACATACCGTACAATTTATTTATTTATTTACTTATTTTTGGATACCTCCAGGATGACAGGGGACCCTGTGGTACAAACACAGCACTCTATTCGATATGCCTTCTGACATTTTCCTATCTTACTTTATGTCTTGTGTGGGTTGTAGACCACGGGTACTCATAATCTTTAAGAGAATTAATATAAAATTTGACTTTACTTAACCCTTTCACTGTGGAAGGCGACGAAAAAAAAAAAACTCCCTAACCTGCGAATGTCGATTATAGTCAACGTGTTAAAATTTGTCTGTATCTTGGGTTTGTCGATTGTAGTCGCTAAAGGTTTTCTGTGTGATTTCTATTGTTTATCGAAAACAATAGAACACAAACAAAAATGAACCGTACAACTTTGGCGACTACTCTCGACAAAGCCAAGATACGGGCAAACAAATTTTAACACGTCGACTATAGTCGACATTCGCATGTTAAGGAAATTTGGTTCTGTCGACAAAAGTCGGCTTCCTCTGTGAAAGGGTTAAAGAAGAGATGTACGTAGATTTGACGTTTTATTACATTAAGACTTAACGAATAAAAATTTGTACTTACTACCAATTTTAGGGATGTTGTATTTGATAAACGTAATGATATTTTTTGTACAAGGGGATTTAGAAAAACGGAAGATTTTAGAAATTAAGTAATTTCATGAAAATATTTTTAAAAAAGTATTTCTCTCATTTAATAGTAAAAACAATACCATTTTAAAATATATACAGTTCAATTTATTTTCAACGAACTTAAAAAATATTCTGAATTCTCTATGTCTGTGTATGTGTGTCTGTCTATCTGTCTGTCTTTGCGACTTTTTCAATTGTGATCCCTCCATTCGATAAAGCATCAAAAACTATTTAAAGAAGTGATGAAATTTTTCGGGACACTCTTACCGTTTCGGAGATATTGGACAAAAGAGTGCTGATTTCGGTATTTTTAAGGAGACATATCTCGGGAACCTTAAGTCCTAGAGAGATGATATTGGTGTTGATCAGCACCTAAGAGAATTGGTGGATATTTTGGTACCAAAATAGTGGTCTTAAATGTAATAGGAGATATGTCTTCTTAAATTTCCGGAAATCGGAACTTTTTTAGCCAACATCTAGGGAACGGTAAGATTGACGGGAACAGTTCTATCACTTCTTCTAGATAGCTTTTGATGCTCTATCGAATGGAGGGCTCAAAATTGAAAAATTCGCAAATAACAGACACACACACACATACATACATACACAGACATAGAGAATTCAGTAACGAAGATTTTCAGTTCAGTTGAAAATAAATTGTACTGTGCGTATTCTAAAATGGTATTACTTTACTATTAAATGAGATAAATATTTTTTTTAAATTTACTTTCATGAAATAATTTAATTTTTTTAATTTTCTTGTTTTTGAATCACCCTGTACAAATTTAATTTGACTGTTACTGCTGTAGTTTAAATCCATTTACGATTCTTCTCTTTCCGTGGGGGCCGCGGTGGCTCAATGGTAGAGCATTCACCTCTGGTGCTTGGGGTCTCGGGTTCGATCCCAGCCCCCACCAAGTGAACTTTGTGGTGGACAAACACCGTGTGCGTGGGTTTTCTCGGGGTTCTCCCATTTCCTCCCACTTTCTTCATTCCACCATTTCATTCATTACTCATCATCACCATCTCCTTTAGCCTAACCGGCATAATCGTGGGATGTAAAACTCACAGATTTCATTTCATTTTTCCCCCTCTCTTTCCGTGTCATTACCTGCTTCTCTTCTGTCCTCCATTTTACAGGTTTCCATTTCTGAGTCTTATGGGAAGATGGTTACATTTCTCCGAGTCAGCCATGCTTACTATTGTTTTTTTTTTATTATTATTATTAAGAATGTGTTGTGTATAAATGCCTCTAATGGCTCTAATTTTACAGTAATGTCTTCAAATAGATAAAATATAATCAAAATGTGGAACAAGAGCAGGCTAGACAATATTATTTCACATGAGGTACTGTTATCAACACTTTCCTAGTAGCTTTCACTTTGCAGACATTTAGAAACGGGAACATAAAGGCCGATTTTCTAAATGGCTGGAAATCGAAAGCAGATAAGTGAGTCGTGATGACGGTATCTCATGTAAAATAATATTGTCTAGCGAGCTCTTGTTCCAGTTTTCGATTATATTTTATCTATTTGAAGATATCACGTAACTACTGTAAAATTAGCGGTATTTTAATTTCGCCCTGATGGAGCCTCTTAATTTAAAACGTATTTCTGGCGTAATAAATTTTCAGTGTTCTATATTACATAATTGCGTCGGATCAAAGCACATAAAACTTATGTTTTTGAAAATAAAGAGGAAAATGGAAATAAGGGAATCACCGAATGAGGCTAATCTAAAAGGAATGTGAAAGACCACAGAAGTAATGGGGAAAGAGAGAAAATACCCCCCCCCCCAAAAAAAAAGAAATTAAGAGGTGGTAATGATTGCGGCGAAGATAATAAAAACATTATTAAAACAAGCTAAAAGGTTCTTGGAATTTACAGAAGCAAGAGGCTATGGTCCCCCCGAGCAAAATATCTAGTTTCACCAATGCCACCAGTAGATATTGTTAAGTGCTTTTATACATACAAATATCTTCTTACTAAGTGGAGTTGCAGCCACACTGAAAAATGAAGATTTGAAATGTTGAATGTTACCTGTTTTAAACAGTTTTTCGAACTTAACTTTAGTAACATATGTTCTGCGACTTATTTCAAAATGAAATGAAAGGAAATCTTTTAAGTTTTACGTCCCACGCTTATGCCGGCTAGGCTAAAAGAGACGATGATGATGAGAAATGAATCAAATGGTGGAATGAAGAAAGTGGGAGGAAACGGGATAATTCCGAGCAAATCGACGCACACGATGTTTGTCCACCACGAAGCTTACTTGGCTCTAGCTGAGATCGAACCAAAGAACCCATGCTCCAAAGGTGAACGCTCTAGCACTGAGCCACCGCGGGCCGTGCGACTTATTTAAAACTGACCTTTTAATTTGTAGAGGATTTTTAGTCCATTTATATAAAATTTGCACCTTGTTAAAACAAAATGTTGCCCCTAAAATTTCTGGTTCTAATGATAAAGGTACTTTTGAGATTCTGTAATTTCTTTGGGAACTCCTTTACTTTGGGGACCTTAAGGATTCTCCATAGTAGAGCATTTGCAAACTACATATGGTGACTGACTCCTGATATGTTTTTTTTTCGTTTGAGTAAAAGTGTTAAAGTTCGTTATTGTTTGAGGTGCTTTTTCAGTAGGGAGTATTGGCAAATTTCGAATTCACGTATACGAAAACAAACTAAATGTTAATACTAGGTTAGAAGTAAAACAGAACATGAGAGGAAGGTGAGAGGTTAGTTTTGGCTGAAAGATCATTTTCACGGTCTATCTGCGCTTCTGTCGAAAGATAGATAGAGAGAGAGAGAGAGAGAGGCTCTTTCAACTAACATTCGTGCTTGGATTACGAAAGCGGGTTTCTTGACTAAGGCCATCTCCATTACGACGGACATGGTTTTAAGTTGGAGCCGTGGGAAATTAAGAACAAACAGTAGAACACCTGGATGAAGTTGTAGATCCGCTCATTACAGGAATTTCCGAGGACCTGACGTTTACCCATTTTGCCCCGATCTACCTTGTTACTTTCTAAAATTATTTCCTTTGCTTGTGTATTTATCTAAACATTGTATTTGTATGTTTCTCTCCGATAATAATATCAATAAGCAGAGCCGTAACTTATGGCGGGGCAGGGAGGGCAACTGCCCCACCCTTCCAGGGAAGCTCCCCGCTGTTCGAGCGGAGTCCATTTTAAGACAAAATTTTCTTACTCCATATACGATACGAACATAAAATTATAAATGAAGGGTAGAACAGGTTCACTACATTACATAAACAAAACAACACACAAAAAGTGAGCGTGGGCCCATTTCAGTAAAAAATGTCTACTATTAGGTCCCTATTTATTCGTATGGCTTTGAGATTTGTCAATATTGTCCCCTTAATTAATTTGTCATGTATGGAACGGGCCCAGAGGTGTAACTAACGGCCCCGCAGACCTTGCCGTGCGGAAGGGCTCATAGGCTCCGGCGGACCCATAAGGAGTAAGAGAATAGAAAAACAACTTTTTCTAGGAGGCCCAAATACGCGTATTAATGCTGCCCTTCCCCCCAGAAAAATCGAAGTAACGGTGCTGTAAATAGGGTATGATTGTTTAGTGGTAGAGAGTTTGTTTCTAGTGGGAGTAGTGCGTAATGCTATCTCATGGCATTTGCGTTTGTGGTAGACAACATAAAGTCCGTATGTTATCTCAAGATTCTCCGGTTTTCTCCCAATTCAGATTCCACTAATTCCTTTCATAATAATGAATTTTTGTTTAATTATCCATCTTCTTTAGCCTAAACGGCATAACAGTGTGTACAGTACTATAGGCTATGAGACTAGAGACGAAACACAACTTCCGTGACGAGATACGATCGACGAAACAACCCCAAATTCCATTTTGTAGGCAACGCTAACCATGGGGTGTTGGATTAAATATTTGTTTGAGTTCAATTTTTTTTTAAAAAAAAGTATGTACACTCATGTCCAAAACTATTGTCGCATGTCCATAAATATGATGTTGTAGGAATATAATTTGATAAGGAATTCGCCCGGTATTTCTTCAGCAAAGACATGTATGTGGCAAATTTCATGTTAAAAGAGCAGTAAATCAGAACAATAATACGAAAATAAAATTTTCTTGTCCATTTAGCAACATTTTGTATTACTCACTCTAATTTTCGTATTTATCATTCTTTTCCTGTGAAATTTGCCACAAATATGCATTTCCCAATTATACACATAGTATCAGTATTAAAAGTACCCTGCAAAATCATTATCAAATTATATTCTTACAACAAGACAGTTATAGATATATGCGACAATCATTTTGGACATGAGTCTACATAGACAGTGACGTATGTAAAGTTTCACCAAGGAAGGGGGTCAAGCATATATATAACTGAGGTAGTTAAACCCTCTTTTTCAAATTATTCTAAAAACAAAGTGGAATTTTGTTTTGTTATTGCAGCAAATGGTCAAACCGGAAGTGGAAATTAGTGCACAAGCTTAAAAACAGTTAACTTTTCAGCCCATGTTTTGAATATGAATTTAGCCAAGACTTTTCAACCATGCAAAAATTTTTAAGTTTTTGTCATTGCAAATCGTATATTCTTGCGCTTCCACTTCTTCCTGTTGTTTATCAAAGTTGTGAAGCCAACCAGCAATGGCTTTCCTTTCTGGGACAGGTGTGAATCGTCCGTGTTGTAACAAATGTGTTGTCTCAGTGAGTATTCGGCACATTCTTATTGAATGTCCTGAATACTCAGATCTCAGACAGCGTTGCGGGCTGCCGCGTATACTTGACCGTGCAGTAGGCAAAGAAATTGATATTGTTGGGTGTGCATTTGCTTTTATGTATGCCTGTAACATTACACGCGTTCTCTGGGATGTTTTTATAGTCCTTTGCTCTTTTAGTTTAGTGTAACTGTTTGATGGATTCGTACAGTAATGCTAATGGTTCCAAATTAATCTGCAACGTTGCCACATAGTGAATTGTTGATTCCCTGTAGCGGCTGAAGGAGGTCTTAAAGGGTATGCCATGATATAGGATTTTCGCTTTATTTTGACGTGAAAAATAGCCCTCTGTTGTTCGTGGGTGCCATTTTTAGAACACCCAAAAAGTTTTGTCCGTCCATTAGAAGATGCGGGATCTCAAGAGCCACGTGATGGATTCTCATGAATTTTGGCTAAAGTGTAGAGGTCCAAAAGTTAGATTCGAGTTTGTTCATGGAAATGTTCTTCAAACCGGAAGTAGTAGAAATCAACAATTTCCGGTTTTAATACTGATGAGTAAAGAGTAGGAACAGTAATAGATAACGATAACGAACAATAATAGAGACGTGCCGCCTTATGCAGAGTCGTTTCGACGTATGATTAACGTCATACTAAACTACTGACTACTGCAGGAGACTTATGATAGTCGAACTCTTTAGTATGGCACTAATCGCACTTCAAAACGACTCTGCATAAGGCCCGTGGTGTCTTGCAATTGATTAAGAGTCTTCATCCCGGCGAAATTAAAATACTGTTAATTTTACAGTAATTATGCGATATCTTCAAATAGATAAAAAGATAATTGAAATATGGAACAAGAGCGCCCTAGACAATATTATTTTGCGTGAGGTACCGTTATCACAAGTCACCTAGTGGCTTTCCGTTTTCAGCTGTTTAGAAACGCGAAAATAAATGCCGATTTTCAAAATGGCTAGAAATCGAAAGCAGATAAATGAGTCGTGATAACGGTTTCTTATGTAAAATAATATTGTCTAGGGCGCTCTTGTTCCCCATTTCGATTATCTTTTATCTATTTGAAGATATCGCATAATTACTGTAAACTTAGCGGTATTTTAATTTCGCCGGGATGAAGACTCTTAAGCTTCCCAACCGTACATTTTATCTTCCATCTTAAGTAAAATAGGAAGTGGTAAAAAAAAAATCCTCAACCCCCTCCGGTTTCAGTATTGCTTTACATAAGGCAAAAACGATAAGTGATAGCGGAAAGTTTTGAAAATTGGTTAGCTTTCTAAGAATAAGTACCACCATCTCCCTTAATCTTCTGTTGAAACCGGACATGGCAGACATTAAGCACTTCCCTTTTTAACATTCATCGCTGTAGAGTATAAACGATATTAGATAGCAAGAAGTGGAATTCTGTAATCAATTTAAGCATCCCAAGAATACATTTCACCTCCACTCTAATGTCTTTACTAAAACCGGATGTGCTAGAAATATATTTGCATTTCCGGTTTCATTATTAAGTAAGAAAATATCACACCTTACAAACTGAAACTCCTCTACTTAGTGTACACGTGACAATGTTATTTGTTTCTTTTTCTTTTTCTTTTTTTTTTGTAATCTGTATATTAGATAAAAATAAAATTGTCTATGTTTGTGAGTTAATAATCTTGTACCACCTGACCGATCTCGATCAAATTTGCAACATAGACGAGCTTCGGGCCTAGGATGATTTTTATCATTTCACTTTGACGGTACGACTAGGGGAGACGGAGGAGGAAGATATATATAAAATGATCGAAAATGATTGATATTATTGTCGAATCCTTATTTTTCGCGGTCAATTAGATGAACAGTCACACTTCCGATGCCGTTTATATCCAAATTCAACCCCGCAACGTGGGGAGGGTGATATATATATATATATATATATATATATATATATATATATATATATATATATATAAATGATCGAAAATCACCGATATTTGTGTCGAATTCTTATTTTTCGAGGTCGCTGAGATGAACAGTGACACTTCCGGTGCCGTTTAAATGCAAATTCAGCCTTTATTAGTACTTTATATCCAAAATTAAATGTATTTTTCCCGTGCGAAAAAGGAGTATTTTGATAATTAACAATATAACTAAAACGATTAATTATAACGAGCACTGCCTACATCAGACACCGATCTGCTTTAGAAGAAAGAATAGATCACTGTGGGTAACATAAATGTCAGTCTAAGGATGTTTTCCGAATTATTTGTCGAAACGAACGGAAAGACTCACATATGCTGCGTTGAGATAGGTGAATAATTAGATATTTTCAAGGGTGTTGACAGGAACAACAGATGTTCCTTATTTAAAATGAAATCTGAGATACTGAGGATGTAGTAAATCTTCATCACTTCTGGATGGGAATGCAATTCTCACAAAACACTTCTCTTATTTCTTGATTTGTGTGAAATGTTAGAATATCTTCGTCTTCTTTATGTTGTATTAGTTCAGCAGCTAAAAGTAGTATTATATTTACACGATGTCATATAAGTGTTGATTCCGAAAGTATAATAAAGTCAGTGGCGGATTTAGAGCCCACGGTGGGTCAGTGATAAGGTGTTTATCTCTTGGACATGGGGTCCTTGGTTCGATCCCAGCTCACACCAAATTAACTTTGTAGTCGACACACACATTGTGTGTGTGGGTTTCCTCTGGGCTCTTCCGTTTCCTCCCACTTTCTTCATTCCACCATTGCATTCATTTCTCATCATCGCTGTCATCTTTAGATCAGCCGGCATAATTGTGGGACGTAAAACTTAAAGATTTCATTCCATTTTTTCATATTCAGTTTCGTATTTAGCCTGGATCCGGAAGGTGACAAATATATAATTGTAACTATTATTTATTTAGTTACTATTTTTGAAAATTTTTAGTAAGCAAAGCAAAATTTTTGGTACGTATAACTAGAGATGATTATTTGAATAGAGAACTTCTTCGTGGCTAAGCAGTTAGCGTACGCGCTTTTGGCATGAGAGACCAGGATTTGATTCCTGGTGGGAGGTCAGTTGGTTCGGATTTCACGTAAAGCTGTAGGTCAACGTTTCATATAGCTCCGCTACTAAAAGGGACACTAAACTGAAATAAAAAGAAATAGAATAGAATTGGGTTGTTTTCTTGTAAGTGAAACAAATGCTTTTAAAATTTTCTTTTTTCTTTTTCTTTTTTCTTTTTCTCTTCTTTTACTTTACCTTTTTCCTTTTTCTTTTTTCATAAAACTTTTTTACTTCTGTATGATGGATCCATCCATGCTAGAAGTTAAGGTGACCACCAATACTGTACCACACACACACATGGCTAGAGTAGAGAAGTACTCAGTAATACGCGATTGGTTGGTGCTTATTGGAAACTCTCTTGATGCCAAAGACAGCTCCTGGTGGGAAAAGTAACATTCGGAACATACCAATATTATCACGCGATGGGAATTCTATTTAAAGAACTTAAAAAGCAGACCACCCTTTCTCTCAGAGATGTTGATGTCACCGCTATTTTGCATACACTCATACGGGTTTTCCCTCCGATCTTTTCAGTAAATAGAATAACCTCATAATGTTGAAACGTATATCAGTTTGAGACAAATGTTAGTTTTACATAGTGTAGTTATAAGTGAAGTGTGGTAGAGATTCCGTGTTTTCCCAGTATTTCCCGAGTGGATCTAAGATTAGCTTGATATTCAAGGTGTTAGGCTAGCGTTCACATAACATTGTCGTGAGTTCAAGTCCCACCTAGGCCAGGGTTATTGTTAACTGTCTTTGTGAAGAACAAATTTTTGGAGCCAAAGGAGAAAAATACGGAACTTCAGAATAGCCAGACGTCACTCGGACGCAATGAAAAATTCCCCATGTATTTCTTATAGGAATTCGTGACATGTAATTCACCATATCTACATTAATACTGAAGCAGTAACGAAACTATTAGTGTTTTCCAGAAGCACCAACGATGCACTATCGATTGCACTGGGTTTCATCATTACTGCTCTCTTGGGGGAGAGGGGCTAACATGAAGTTAACCACAAAGTTTTTTGCTTATAGTGTCCAAACTGAAGCACTACTATTGGGACTTGGTGCACTAAGAAGCACTAACGATGCACTAACGAATGTCGTTAATTTTTTCATTAGTTTTTGAAGTGGGGAGAATAGCATGTTCTTATCCTCTACCATTGTTTTGGCTCTAGGGTCTGCACTAATGAAGCACAACGTTAGGGGTTAATGCACTAAGGAGCACTAACGAATAGCACTAATTTCTCGTTAGTGCTTGAAGTGGGGGCAGCGGAAACTTGCCCCTCTCAAGGAACACTTAGGAGTTGGTGCTTTAGGAAGCACTAACGATTGAGACGAATTTTATCTTTAGTGGTGATGTATGGGGAGGCAAGTTCACGTATCGATATGCGTAATGCGCGTGCTAAAAAGAAAATGGGTAGGTTATATCAAACAGAACCTTGAGAAAACATAATGTACCAATCTCTACTGGATTACATTAAAATAAATCAAGATTACTGGATTGAATCAAATTCTTTCGTTTCTACGGCGATAAACCTCATGTACGAATTTTGATTGGATTTATTTTGAACAGGTAAGGTCCGTTAGTATTCTCTTATTTCTGTGTCCGTGAACTATACGAGTTAGTTATCCATTAGTGAATCAGGAAATGGCAGAATTTCAACAAAAATTAATAATCACATAGAAAATATTGAAAGAGCCCCTTGCCTTTGGTGAATGTAGAGTCGGGTTCAATTCTCGGTGAAAGGGGGCAGGGTAGCTCATTGGTAGAGCGCTCACCTCTGGTGCGAAGGATTGCTGGTTCAATTGCATGTCATGTAAGTTTGTGGTAAACAGCATAATTTCCGTGAGTTTTCTTGTGTTTTTTCCTCTTCATTCCATATATGCGAACTCTGTTGTGGCTATGTAGTTAGCTTATGGGTCGTTGTCGTAGGAGACCTGGGATCGATTCTCGGTGAGAACTCATGTGGTTCGGACCTCACGTAAGCTCTAAGAGCATGTCTCATATGATCTCGTTGGTGAAAAGGATGCTAAACTGAAACCTCGCCCGTTTTCATTCCACCGGTTTTAATCATCCATCTCAGTTTAGCAGGAAAAGTTGCACATGAGACCAGATTTAAGACGGTCTCATCTCGAAACAAAGTAACATTTCTGTCCTGTCTCGAAAAGGTGTGAAAGAGTTGTCCCGTCTCGAAAAATATGTTTCTATTGGATGAGATGTGTCACGTTGTCGTATCTCGCTACAAAAATTAAGACTTGTCTTTCCTCTTGGGCAACTCTTGCTGTAGGGCGTAAGTGTGGGACGTAAAATCTAGAAATTTCATTTCAATATTTCTATTTCTCGTTGAGTAGAGATTTTTCAATGAAGTAATTAAGAAGCTACCTGAATTTAACAGGATATTGAGAAAACTGTCGTTCGAAATTCAAAAACATTGGCTTTGATAGCCTATGTACTGGCCACGGGTATCACACAGTGAAAATTTGTGCCATCTGCTTAGGCATGGGTTTTTCGTTTGCTATAGTTTAAAAAATTAAATTTTAGTTAATTTGCAAGCCTTCGAAATGTGGGTGTGGAGAATAATCTAGAGAATTAGCTGGGTCGAGCGGAAAACGAATGGGGAAATTATAGAAATTGAGGAGGAGATAAGAAAAATTTTAAACATTACTAGCTGAACCTGAGCTCTTTACACAGCGCATAGTTCAAACATGAGCGTGAATCTCCTTCCCCTTCTCACTATATCTGTGCAAGCCCCTTTACGAACATAAGTAAAGGCCAGAAAGACTCTCAAACGTAGTGAATTGCTATAGACAAACGTATAAATGTAGTATTTTAATATATAGAATGTTGGGGGAGTTTGTGGCAAACTTGGATAAGTAATAGATGATAGCAAATTCAAATATTTTTCTTACAATTCCATATCCGAGTACGCCTCACTGTGAGTCCACAAGCCTTCGAAGTTGCCAGCTTGCAATAGGTTTTGTCAAATTAAAGCAAAGCGCCTGAAATGTGCATCAACCCGCCATACGTAGCTTCTTTACGGGTTGCCTTTCACAACGGTATGAACTTAGTTGCAATATTAAACTGGTAGAGCAAAAACGACGCCTAAAATGTGGAATAGAAAATATTTTTTTTTTTTTTTTTTTTTGAAAATATTAATGAGAACTGGCAAATCTACATAAATTTAGAATCGACCTGCGAAAACGGCACATTTCTTGCACTTGTGGTTTTCGAGAACTTAATTGTCGAAAGGATTGGCCACGAACATATTCACTTTCCTAGCATTTTAATATAGACATTAAGAAGAAAAGAAACTGCTTGGGACATTGGCTAAGAAGAAACTGTATCATGAAGGAAGTGGTAGAAGGTATGAAGGCAGGAAAGAGAGGGAGAGGGAGAAGGAGATTACAATTAATGGACGATATCAAAACAGAAAAGTCGAACTTGAAGACTAAGAGGTTACCGGAAGACCATGGTACATAGAAACTTCTCAGCTGCTTCAAGTGACTTGCCATAATGGCAGAGTACCCATGATGATGATGATGTTATAGGAACCAGAGTTTATTTTTGATGTTTCCCAATATGAAATATCTTCTAAATCTGAAACTTCATTCCTTTTCCTTGTTTTAACTTTGTTTTAAAATGGCTGCACAGTCGAAACGAGATGGGAAATTCCAGAAAGAAAAGAGAATCAAAGAAAAAAAGCAAGAAATATAGATAGATAAAAGTGGTGTCGACAGAATTGCCGTTTCGTTTTACCAAGTATCGAAACTAGAACCTCGTAAATTCAAGGCGTGCCGTTACTATCACACTGAAACGCGATAAGATGAAAACAGGCAACAGGGAACGCGTGAAATAAAGTTTTTTTTTTTTTTTAATGTATAAATTCTTCCCTAGATAGAAACAGAACATCACAGACAGTGGCGCCCGTGTATTTTAGAAGTAACACAAGTTATGTGCTCTGAGCGGCATTGGGACTCCTATATCCTTTCTAGCTAAGAGCGGTTGTTCCTATATGCATATACTTTTTTTTATTCTATTTAGATAAAAATTTTCCTTGGCGCTTATTTAGAAAGGACGGTGGGGATGGCGTCTGCTTGTCTGCCATTTCCTATGCACAGTTCACCCGCCTCTCCGACTTCCCTTGTCGAATACTAAACTTCAGTAATGCGTTTGTTGCTATCTCTTTTTTTAGGGAGAAAAGCCCGAATTTTAAATGTTCTTCTATCGAGCTTTAAAAGGGTGATTTATAGCTATGCAGGGGATTTGCGAAGCCTCCGTTGGAGAAAATATGGCGGAAAGGTGGTACGGATACACAAATTGAATCTGCCCCTCAGGTGCCTAGATGACGGGCTTGTTTTTCTGTGTGTGTTTTCTTCGTAACGTGTCCGTTTTCGTTGCAAAACGGTAACAAATGTACATGGAAATGCAAGTGAATTGACTGTTTTTCGATTTTTCTTTTGTGTCTCTTTCTCGTTGTAGTAAGAAAGCAGAAGAATGAGGAAAAAAAATTGTCAAGGTTCACGGAAAGAAATTGGACGTAAAGAAAGTAGTCTACAGTGTTGCCAGAACTTTTCATATACGGCTTGCGAAACACAGGGCAAGTCAAAATGATGGACCCGATTTCAGAAATTAACTCTGTGAAATCTAATAAGCATTTGTTATTGTCAGACATGAGCTAAGAAATGTAAAGAGTCAAATGAAATCTAATAAACATAGATTTATTGTGAGACATGCGCTAAGAAGGGGGCGCGGTGGCTCAGTGGTAGAGCATTCACCTCTAGTGCTTGGGGTCCCGGGTTTGATCCCAGCCCCCGCCAAGTGAACTTTGTGGTGGACACATCATGTTCGTGGGTTTTCTCGGAGTTCTCCCGTTTCCTCCCACTTTCTTCATTCCATCATTTCACTCATCTCTCATCATCACCATCTCCTTTAGCCTAACCGGCATAACCGTGGGACGTAACACTCAAAGATTTCATTTCATTTACATGCGCTAAGAAATGTAAAGAGTTAAATGAAATCTAATAAACATATGTTATTGTGAGACATGCGCTAAGAAATGTAAAGAGTCAAATGAAATCTAATAAACATATGTTATTGTGAGACATGCGCTTAGAAATGTAAAGAGTCAAATGAAATCTAATAAACATATGTTATTGTGAGAAAGGTAAACTGTTATTGTTAGAAAGGTAAACTGTCAAAGGTTTCCAAGTGCTCTATGTAAGCACATCGCGTAACAGACACACAGGAAGCCGATAGTCTTATCTTCTGCCAAACCTTTTGTTGTATGTTGTTTGGTCAACTCCATTTTCCTTAACTCCTCGCTGCTGGCACCTAGCGGTAGAAAGTGGAAACTAAACTTCAACCTTTCGAGGCGCATTATCTCACAATAACATATGTTTATTAAAAGAAGCCGTGACTTCTATAACTGCACAAGTCCAGCTGAAGATATCGAGAAACTCAACAAAAACTGAATATTTGTTGGAAATGTCAACTTGGAAATCAGACTTCTTTCATACTTACACTTTGCTGAATAATAAATGTCACTAAGTGTGAAAAATAAATCTGATTCACAAGTTCACATTTCCTACAAATATTCAGATCTTATTGAGTTTCTCTATATCTCTTCAGCTGGACTTTTGTGGTTATGGAAGTCACGTCTTCAATTTCTAAAATCGGGTCCATCATTTTGACGTGCGGGTCCTGTATTTTTGTGAACCCTGCCGTTTCTCACAATACATATTTTATGTAGAGTTGAGTAGTATAGTCAGTAAGGCGTTAACCTGCTAACTGAGGCCCGGGTTCGACTCTCGGTAGAGGCGGGAAAGTTCGTGCTGTTCTAAGAGATGTTGTTGAATTCGAAAAAGTATATCCCAACGGGAGCTCATGTGGTTCGGATTCCACGTTAATCAGTAGGTCCACGTCTCATATAGCCTCGCTGATGAACGGGACGTAAAACTTAAAATCAATCAATCAATCAATCAATCAATCGAAAAAGTGTACATCATTTTTCTCGTACTTTCAACAATTCTCTATTGCATTGTATACTTCTGTTGTCTTGGCATTGTATAAACAATGTTCGAATTGGTCTGGTATGAGCTAATATTGCATACCGCTAGTAGGCCTAAATTAAGATACTAGAAATCATACCAGCTGTAAATTTTAAAAACAGCCTGTACGGCATTAAAGTAGCCTATACATAAAACAGCACTACTTTCCATACTATTTAATACATAAGAGCATACCACCAATTATCAATTCGGAACAGGAATAACTGAAAAGATAACGTTCTTAGACTGTTTTGTTATTATCTAGGTAGATTTCGAAGGCAAAATAACAACAATAATACCTTAATGACATACCTTGGAATATTGTTTGTATTTCAGTGAGTTTCAAGCTAAGGTAATTGTCGACGGGTGTCTTTCAGCGCGACTGTTTATCATTAGCTTATTTGTACAACAAGAGTGCCACACACGAAAAACGTGTCTCGTCACTACTATTTATATAATTCGTAGTAAAATAACAACAGGAGTAACTTCGTAGTGTTTAAATGTAAAATAACAACAGGAGTACCGCAAGGATCCATGTTCTGACCACTATTTTGTATTTCGTTGAATATTAGTACAAAACTACAACAAAAATACCTCAAGTATTATTCATCTCACTCTGATTCCGAATTTTCAGCATTTCCTTGTGGCTTTTCCTCAGCCTTTGACTTATTTCCTCTGTTTGACTAAAGAATCACATCAGCAACATTTTTTTTTAAAATTAAGCTTCCTGTGTAACTTGTTCCTCTCCAAAACAAATTGTTCTCTCGAATCCATATCGTCTTCCTCCCCAATAAGTCTCTTGTTATTTCTTTGAATCCTTTCGTTAAGGGTTAATAACCTTTCCTCGTCCTCTTTTTCTTCATCTTTTCGTTTTTTTAAGAGGGGGTAGGAGTGGTGATATTCCGCTTAAGAAAACCAAAAGCGAATATGCCACGAAGAGATCAGTCGGGTTGAAGTAGATCCACTCAGAAAACAGAACGATGAGGTTTTCGAAGGGGGGGGGGGCGGACGGGGAGAAGTAACTTGAGAGATCGTTTGCTCTTGAGAGAAACCGACGCCAGCAGAAAAGTGCTTCTTCTTCTTCTCCTTTTCCTTCTTAACACTTCCACTCTTCATAAATGTCGTCATTTCCGACATATTTAAGTAGCACTTGTCGTGCCTTAAAATTAGGTAATGGCGTATCACTTACAGTCGCTCACTCTGTCTCAGTCATGAAATGATAAACTGTGCTTATTTCTTTATTTTTTTTTTATTTTTTTTATTCTTTGCCTTAAAAGACACTTCTGAGTCATCACATTACATTGACGGTGCTAACTAGTAATACCACGTAAGCATATACTTAGGGTTGGTGATTGAATTAGAGCGAAAAATACTTCGTAATTGAATGAGATAGAAAAGGAAGAGAGAGGAGAAATTTTTAAAAAAGTATTTATTGCTACTTCTTGTGAAGCCATGTGGATGTCTACATTTATATTTATCTAGTCACAGTCTGCACGCTAAAACAAATCGGCTGTTCAACTTTTTTTTTAAATCTTCAATATGCGTCTATATTAGGGATGGCCAAAATTTTCCGGAATCCGGATTCCGGAAAATTTAATTTCCACAATCGCAAATTTCACTTTCCGGATTTCGGAGAAATTCCGGAATTCGGCAAAAAATCCGGAATTTAGAAAAATTTCGATGTGGAAAAAATTCCGGATTTTTTTTCGAAATCCTTATTTTTTTCCAAATTCCGGAATTTTTTCGATTTTATTTTCCGGATTCCGGAAAGTAAAGATTCCGGAATTGGCCATCTCTAGTCTAATACCATGTAACTGTGTTCTTGGGACTGATACGGTAACGGAGTCTTCCATCTGTCTTGAAATGCTATCAGATCGTTTAAGTATTACCTTTTGACACTAAAGGAGTAATTAGTTGCCGATTGCGGAAAACTCACAGCCGTCATTTTTAAAGCAAATTTTTGTTATAAGTGTGCTCAGATTTCTATGATCTGAAAACTTTAATATATTCATGCACCAATAAATTGCGCAAAATATGACCTAAAACTACGAGGGATGATCGATTTTTTTTTTACAAAGCCTATTATGACTAATATGCGAGATATAACTGAAAGATCAACACACGTAATGATAGAGGGCGCTCAACAATAGTCCTCGACGTAATTATAGTTTTTGTTCAATCGCTTATCACAACGGCAGATAAAGTTTCCTGTACCATTTACATAGAGAAATCCACATCAATTTCTCGAAGCCACCGTGGGCAGCGGTTTTGACTTAATCACATGCCAGGTAATTGTGGCCAACCATCTTTTGCTTTAGAACAGGGAAAACTTGAAAGTCACTGGGGCTAGGTCAGTGTTGTAGAAGAGGTGCTTTAATTAATACAAGCGTAACGTCAGTAGTTGAAGTACTAGGTCTACCGCTTTGTCCAAGGTCGTAATGTCATTAACAATTGGTCCGTCTTCCTTTGAAAGCACGACACCAGTTCTCTAGCTGTTGCTTTGAAATTTAGCTTTGTCCATACACCTCTACAATCTGTCTATGAATGTCAGCAGGTATAATGTTTTTGGCCCACACAAACCGCACCACTGACCTCACATCTACTCTTGACCAATTTCCCAGACAAGTTATAATTTTTAATGTCTGCTTTTTCGGTATACATGGTCAGAATCCGAAGTCTTCAAACCTGCACCAAGTCAGACATGTTATTAATCTACAAATAAATGTTCATTAAGTTACAGTGAATAATAAAAGTTATATGCTTCGTAACCTTTTTTTTTTTCGGTCATCCCTCGTACACAACTTCTCACTACTGACGCACTTGAATTTAGGTATCTTGAAAAATTATATTCAGTGATGCCAGATTTTCTGACAAGAATTTAAAAAAAAAATCCAACGAATTTTTAGTCTCTCATAGTATACTTGAAAAATATCCCTACATTCAGTGTTAAATGCTGGTTTCAGTATTGACTCCCATAGAGTAATTGCCATGAGAGTGTCTGTTCTTTCTTCTGAATACCATAGCTAATATGAAACAGATGTCAGGTAAGGTAAGGACAAGGAAGGTGGTCTTGAGAACAGGGAATCGAGCACTAACTTAAAGGAGAGCATTTGGAACTGTGGCAACTAAAGACTCCACGTGGAGTTGACAAACGACTGTCAATTGTTTGAAATGAGAATTCTGGTTGGCCTTTTAGTTATCTGGCAGGAACCACAACACGTAGAATGTGGCATTCGTTACTATTTGGTTGGAGAAACGAACTATACTATTCACGACCAAGATTGAAGTCAGTGCACTTGGCGGGTGCAAAAAGATCAACGTTCACAGTATAGATTGTTACACATCACCTGTAATCTTCAAGAGAGTTATTTATAGAACGAATCCACCCTTCTAGGAATTATTATTTTATTTACTTTCATATGAATATATTTTGATTAATATGTTTACCGAATGATAGTCCTTTAATGTGTTCGTAAAATTCTTCTTGTGTAGGCCTAATACTGCATTTCTGGGCTGTATATCGTTCCCCTTAAAATTTCTTCCCAAAAGCATAGATAACAATACGTGTTTCGAACTTCTTGTGTACATCCTTTATGTACATCAGATATACTACCCTATTGAGTTTCTCTTAAGTTTCGCTGGAGTAAATGGTGGTAGTTAGTTGTTAATAAGCAACAACCATCCAACCCCAATCCTTTTGTCCCTCCGCCTGTGCGAGTGTTGAAAGGGCTCAACTAGCATCCGTCCATTAATATACCAACCACTCTTTTCTCCCCCTGTTCTGCTTGCTCATATAGTGGCTAAGAGTGTAATAAAGGCAGAGGCTTTAATTGTATTTCTAGCGACACTTTTGTTCTTTTCGGGACAGCATCTTCCTTCCGCTAGAATGCAGGCTTCTCAATTTAGTGTTATAAGGGAGATGAGATCATATGGTCGCGTTAAAGAAGATACAGGAAATAAAACGAAAAGAGAAATAATTAACTTTTATTGGCTTTATAGAGGTTTTGTTTTTTCAAAAAGAGAAAGAAGAAAAACAACATATTGAGTGTTAAATGTGTTAAATTGAACAGGGATTTATGTTGTCTTCGGTTAAGATTCGTTTTTATCTCGTTATGTCACTAGAGAAAATCTTCTATTGTTTTCGTTCAAGATACGTTATTCTCGTTATGCTACTAGAGATCTGGTGTCTTGGTTGAGATTCATGATTATTTCCTTAGGTTTCGAGAGCAGATTTCCTGTTCTTTTCGAATAAGATTCGTTATTACCTCCTTATGTCACTAGAAATTATCTCCTGTTGTCTTGGCTTACTATTTATTCATTATTACCTCATTATGCCTCTAGGGAAGATCTACTGTCTTGGTTAAGATTCGTTATTATCTCTTGTGTTTCTAGGGAAGATCTTCTGTTATCTTGACAAGATTCCTTATTATCTCCTTGTTTCTCTAGGGAAGATCTCTTATTGTCTTTGTATAAAATTTGTTATTATATCGTTATGTCAATACAAAAGATCTGTTGTCTTTGGTTACTATTTGTTATTACCTCATTATGTCTCTAGGAAGATTTCTTGTTGTCTGATTAAGATTTATTATTATCTCCTTACGTTTCTAGGGAAGATCTTCTGTTATCTTGGTTAAGATTTGTTATTATCCCATTATGTCACTAGAGATCTCTTGTTGTCTTCGGTCACTATTCGTTATTATCTCCTTATATCTCTAGAGAAAAATCTCCTTTTATCTTGGTTAAGATTCGTTATTATCTTGTTATGTCAGTGCAGATGATTGTTGTCTTTGTTAATATTTGTTATTATCTCCTTATGTCAGTAGAGATCTCTTGTCTTCGGTTACTATTCGTTATTGTCTCCTTATGTCTTTAGGGAAGATCTTCTGTTGTCTTGGTGAAAATTTGTTATTATCTCCTTATGTTTCTACGGAAGATCTGTTATCGTGGTTAAGATTTGTTATTATCTCCGTATGTCACTAGAGATATCTTTCTGTCTTTGGTTCCTATTCATTATTACCTCATTATATCTCTAGGGAAGATCCTTTGTTGTATTGGTTAAGATTCTTTATTATCCCCTTATGTCACTGGAAATCTCCTGTTGTCTTCGATTGCTGTACATTATTACCTCATGATGTCTCTAAGGAAGATCTGTTGATTTGATTAAGATGCATTATTATCTCGTTATGTTACTAGAGATATCCTGTTGTCTTTGGTTACTATTCGTTATTACTTCATTATGTGTCTAGGGAAGGTCTTATGTTGTCTTGGTTAAGATTCATTATTATCACCGTATGGCTCTAGAGAAAGTCTCCAGTTTTCTTGGTTAAGATTTGTTGTTACCTTGTTACTTGTGTAGGGAAGATATGTTATTGTCTTCGGCTAATATTCGTTATGTAACTAGGTAAGATCTGTTGCTTTGGTTACTACTCGTTATTATTATCTTGGTTAGGATTCGTTATTATAACATTATGCCTGTAGGGAAGATCTTCTGTTGGTTTTGGTTCTTCTTTTTCTTCTAACATTTTTTCCCTAATTAGCAGGAGTCAGGTTTTTGGATCACTGTCCTCCACCTGTTTTAATCTTTTTGTCATATCTGCTGTGACATCACACCGCACCGATATTGTTCTTAACACAATCTCGTCACTTTTTCCTTTGCCGGTCTCGGGCTCATTTCCCACCCATTTCTGTAGCATCTACTCGGTGGGCTACGTATTTCAAAGGCCTTCTTACATGCCCAAACCATTTTAGTATACTTTCTTGCAGTTTTTCTACTACTATTCTCTGGATTACTTCATTCTTAATTTTGTCCTTCCGCGTCACTGCACACATCCTCCACAGCGTTTTCATCTCCACAATATGCAACTTCTGCTCCTCTCTTTCCTTCTTCTTTGTCGTCCAACATTCTGCTCCGTATAATAAAACAGGTCTCACTACTGTTTTGTAAACTTTTTCTTTAAGGCGTATTGGCACCTTACAGCCACACTACACTCCTGCCACTTTTCTCCATTTCTTTTAATCACTACTAATTCTGTTGTTTACATCTTCTTCTAGTGCATTTTCCTGCAGAATTGATTCCAAGTACTTGAATTTCTTCGTCTTTACCGTCTCTTTTTCGTTCAGTCATATTGTTGTATTGTCGATTATATTTTTCCTAAAAGGACATTGTAAATATTCTGTGTTAGTTCTAGTAATTCTAAGCCCTTTGCTCGACAATGCTCCTCTCCAGGCATTGAATTTCTCTTGCAGAGCTGCCTTTGTCTCACTCACCAACACGATTCGTTATTATCTCCTTATCTCTAGAGAAGATCTCCTATTGTCTTCGATTCGTTATTATCTTGTTATGTCAGTACAGAAGATATGTTATCTTTGGTTACTATTCGTTATTGCCTCATTACGTCTCTGGGGAAGATCCTCTGTTGTCGTAGTTAAGATTCATTATTATCTTTTAATGTCTCTAGAGAAAATCCTTTGTTGTCTTGGTTAAGATTCATTATTATCTCTTAATGTCTCTAGGGAAGATCCTTTGTTGTCTTGGTTAAGATTCATTATTATCTCTTAATGTCTCTAGGGAAGATCCTTTGTTGTCTTGGTTAAGATTCATTATTATCTCTGGAGCTCCTTCATGGCTAAGCGGTTAGCATCCACGCCTTTGGCGTAGTAGACCCGGGTTCAATTCCCAGCGGGAGCTCATGTGGTTCGTGTTCCACGTTAATCAGTAGGTCCACGTCTCATATAGCCTCGCTGCTGAATGGGACGTTAAACTCAAAATCAACTCAACTCATTATTATATCTTAATGTCTCTAGGGAAGATCCTTTATTGTCTTGGTTAAGATTCATTATTATCTCTTAATGTCTCTAGGGAAGATCCTTTGTTGTCTTGGTTAAGATACATTATTATCTCTTAATGTCTCTAGGGAAGATCCTTTGTTGTCTTGGTTAAGATTCATTATTATCTCTTAATGTCTCTAGGGAAGATCCTTTGTTGTCTTGGTTAAGATTCATTATTATCTCTTAATGTCTCTAGGGAAGATTCTTTGTTGTCTTGGTTAAGATTCATTGTTATCTCTTAATGTCTCTAGGGAAGATCCTTTGTTGTCTTGGTTAAGATTCATTGTTATCTCTTAATGTCTCTAGGGAAGATTTGTTATCTTCGGCTAGGATTCGTTAGGTTACAAGAGATGATTTCAGACTCTTGGTCTCGAGATTGCCCTCCCCGCTGGTATAATGCCCTGGTGTGCGCACCTTTGGTACAGGAAGTCCCGGGTTTGATTCGCAATGGGGGAGCCTTGCAATATGAACTCATTAGGGCGGTTTCTCATATAGCCTCGCTGCTGAAAGGGATATTAAAAGTACAGTCCAACAAATCGAACTCATGTTCTTCCAATACAAAATAGTTTTAATCTATCTTTGTACTTATTTATTAATAATGTCAATAAATCAAAGCTTTGGCAAAAGCCAAAATAACGTTATTAGATTCCTGAGAAGTAATAAATTGTTTACTACATTTTCTTCAAAGATTTTCTCTTCTAATCTTATTTACTTCGTTATTTCTTGGATAATTCTCTTGATTTATTTTTGAACTCTCCAAGGGGCTTAAAATGTACGTTGGAGGGAGAGGACAGTGTGAACTTTGACAAATAACTCTGGCTTTGAACTTCAATCCTAGATTGTTGGCCTCGCGCAGGTGGTGGACTAACATGGTGCAACAGGAGACGGAGGACGACGCGTCCCACCTCCCGTCAAAACCCTCTCTTGTGGCGTCTGCTTGACATATGTGATATATATATATGTGCTTTGCAATCTGAGTACTCGCTGGGCCGACAGTGTGCCAACAGCGGTGTCACACACTCAAATTAGCAATGTCAGCACATTTGTTGCTGTTATGTCCAGGAAAACATAAAAAAAGAAGAACGATAATGGCAGGTTGTCTTAATATAAGAAGTGATTACTGCAATGTCATTTATTTCGTAAAAGATAAATAAATTGATATTTGTGTTAAGGATTTGGCTTCTTCACATTAAAGGAAGTCAGAATGTTTTATATCTTCACATTAAAGGAATTAAAATGCTTAATATCGGAGGAATGTTAGTTGATAACGTTATATGTATTTAAATTTATTGTATGTGCTGCAGTAGATATTTCAATAAGAAATTTGCATATAACGTTAGGCTTACTACATTAGGGATGGCCACATTTTTTCGAAAAATACTTTTTCAAAAAATGGCTTTTTCGAAAACGAAAAAGGAAAAATTTTTCGAAAAACGAAAAAACGAAAAATAAAATTTCCGAAAATCGAAAAAAAAAAATTTTCGAAAAAGGCCATCCCTATACTACATAGGCCTAACTACACATAAACATTTTCATATATAAGTAAGTTATATCTAGTCATACTGCAAACAATTCATTATTAAAATATAACACTGGCTATGTACTTTAATACCAAATACGATTTTCACTTAAAATAACATCAATATAAACATATACATAAAATTTAGGCAATATAAACGAATACTTAATGTAATCCTGTTAAAGACATATAAACGAACATAATAATGCACAGTGAATATACTGTAGTTGTTTCTTCTTTTCATCTAAATTTTCATATTGAAATGAGTCGGTACCTACTTACGCACTTAATACATCTTAATCTCCCAACAGATAAGTGGATATGAATATCTCTGTGTTACATATATCCTTAACAGTGTCGCGTACTTTCACCACTTTCAACGAACTTTCGTTGCTGAATTCTCTATGTCTCTCTCTCTCTCTCTCTCTCTTTGTGTGTGTGTATGTGTCTGTTAATTGCAATGTTTTCAATTTTGAGCCCTCCATTCGATAGAGCATTAAAAAAAAAAACTATCCGAGAAAGTGATGGAATTTTTCGCGTCACTTTTACCATTCCCGAGATATTGGCCAAAAAATGTCCGATTTCCGCAGATTTAAGGGGCCATATTTCGGGAAGCATAAGTATAGAGAGATTACGTTGGAGTTCATCAATACCTAAGAGGAGGATGAACATTTTGGTATCAAATAGTAACTGGTGGACACTGGCCAACTGGCCACCGTTCCCTAGATTGGGCAAAAAGAAAGTTCGAATTTCGGAAGATTTAAGGAGCCATATTTCGGGAAGTCATAGAGTTAGAGAGATGATATTTTGCGAGAAGGAGAAGGTGCGGATAAAAAGATTTAGTTTTACATATAGAAACAATCATAGTTATCCTTCCCGCTCCATCTGTCCATTCTTTTAAAGTTCATTCTGGCAATGCCCTTGGAGTATTCTCAATTGGTTGTTTTGTTCTCATTGATTAAATAGGGACTTATTTTTCTCATTTCTTTGAAGTGAACTTTAATTTTAATTACGTAATTTTTGTTCTTTGCTTCAAGTCTAGATAAATCTCCCGCACTTTTCACAAAAGAATTTGTATTACAGAGGTTGTATCAAAAGTCTGGGGTCATAAGCCAACTCCATTTTAAGTAAAGGTACGGAAAGAATACTAAGAGAGGAAGTTTATTAAAAATAGGTACTTTTTCTTCCTTGGGCACTTAACATACCAATAATGCACCATTCTTGGGAACGGATTCGAGGTGTTTAGGTTTCCCCAGAGAACGTGTACAATTTCCCTATGTGCTGTAACGTTTCATTCGAATAGCTTGCTGAACTGACCATGTTTTTTTTTCTTCATTTAACATGCATGGGGCGCTTTACACAGTGCGGATCCCAGACGTTTGATACAATTGGAAATATTCCACTATTTTATATTGGAAACACCGATTTCAAACAAGTGTATTACTCTCTTTCCATTTCTTCCCCGTGTCTTTAGTCATAACTGACTTGGCTAATGCTCTGGACTTTTATTACAACCTATATACAGGGTGTTTCAGAAGAAGAGGGCAATATGAGTGATCCTAAGGAAAATGTTCATATAAACATGGGTCCTCTCAACGGTTTGACAGCCATTTTTGACCTTACGTTGTTTATTGCTCACGCTGTAGCTATTCTACAAAGGTGGGACATACCGCGTTTGAAAGGTGATGGAATGGCGTACCCAGTGGTATGCAACGTGTGGCATTGGTGTCTTTGGAAGGAAGTTTGGTTATCAATATTGTTTTTCAATTCCCTTAATAACTTTAGAATAGTCTTAACTTTCAAAAAATTCTCTCAATAACTCCCCTTCCAAATACGCCACTGCAACATTTTGTTTACCGTTGGAAAGATCATTCCATTACATTTCAAATGCGCTGTCTAACATCTTTAGAATAACTACAGGGTGTGCAATAAGCAACATAGAGTCAAAAATTATTTACAATGTGGGTTCTGCATAAACAAGGCCAAGTTAGACAGATAGCCATTTACAGAGTAATACATGATGCATTGCTTATGGAAATAGGTACGTTATCCAAAAAGACGAAGTTAGGTAGGTGGGCAACGTATTATAATTATTAAGGAATTGCTCATGGGGAAATGCAAGTTCTGCAAAAGCCAGACCAAGTTAGGCAGATGGCCATTGCTCATGAGAACGTGTATGTTCTACAAGAACAAGATCAAGTTAGATAGGTGGACAGCTTACATAGTGTTACATATTGCATTGCTCATGGAAACCTGTAGGTTCTACAAAAAGAAGGTCAAGTTAGGCAGGTGGCCAGCTTATATAGTAATACTTGATGCATTGCTTATGAGAACGTGTATGTAGGTGCTACAAAAACAAAGCCAAGTCAGGCAGGTGGCCAAGTTACATAGTAATACTTGATGCATTGCTTATGAGAACGTGTAGCTGCTACAAAAACAAAGCCAAGTTAGGCAGGTGGCCAGGTTACATAGTAATGCGTGATGCATTGCTTATGAGAACGTGTAGCTGCTACAAAAACAAAGCCAAATCAGGCAGGAGGCCAGGTTACATAGTAATACGTGATGCATTGCTTATGAGAACGTGTAGATTCTACAAAAAAAGGCCAAGTTAGGCAGGTGGCTAGCTTACATAGTAATACGTGATGTATTGCTCATGAGAATATATAGGTTCTACGAAAATAAGCCAAAGTTAGGCAAGTGGCCACTTTCAGAGTAATACATAATGTATTGCTCATGGTAATAGGCATGTTATTCAAAGAGACCAAATTAGGCAGGTGGCCAACTTAGTGTTACGGAGGTGTGTAAATTAACGTGTTTTACTGTGTTTCGTTAATGGTGTTATAAAGTATATCATGAGTAAGAGACAAAGATACAAGCAGGGAAGTATCTGCCCCAAAAATTAATGATACGAAAAGTATGATTGTTACAACATTCCCCCCCCCCTTTTTTTTTACTTCTTTACATTTTTTCGTAGAGAAACCAATTATGTGCTTTGGTGTGTTTTACAGTGAAGCGGATGCAGATGAGATGAAGGAAAGAAGAAGAAGAAGAAATATTTTATTTTTGAATGGCTGACGAACAGTTATCCGTTGAGCTTGAAAGCAAGTAGGAAAAATGGGGGAATACTTACCGGAAAAAGAAAGAAAGAAAGAAAAAATAAGGATCTGTTTTATATGTTAATGATATACCAGACTTGGAACATTTTTATGATGCATACTGAGTAAGAAACACAGAATGACTAGAAATTTGCATTTCATTCACGTTTATTTTTTTTAAAAAAGAGTCTTTATTATTTTTCTCCCTCCTTATCTACTGTCTTTTTTATGATTTTTTAGTGAGAGCAAGAAGATGTCCTTACGTGTAACTTTTTTTTTGAGAGTTATGTTTTTGTATCTTTCTTTAAGTTTCCTTTTGCAATTTTTATTACAATTTCTTTTCAGCCACGGGTTTAAGGGGGAAGGACATTAAAAGGGTAATTGTTTCTGTCAAAGTTAAGGATTAAATCTGTATTTTTTAAATATAATAAAACAAAGAAATAAGCAAGGTTGCCAACTGTGGAACATTAAAAACCGAAAGCTAAAGCAGTGACGTGCCGTAAGGGACGATGGGCCCAGACGCCGAAGTAAGAGGGCGCAAAATTCGGAAGGAAAAAGAATATATATACACAGGACCGTGTCGTGGGGGCGAGCGGGGCAACGGCCCCAGGCGCCGAAGTTAGGGGTGCGAAAAATTCGGAAGAAAAAAAGGAAAAAGATAGGAAAAATTTCTTGGAATATATATGGGGGCGCCGTCGTATACTCTCGTCCCGGGCGCTGATTTTCCACAGCACGGCCCTGTATATATATGTATATATATATATATATATATATATATATATATATATATATATATATATATATATATATATATATAATGAAAGGAAAAATGTAATAAAAAGTGCTCAAAATCAAAGAAAAGCAGGGTTTTATTTGTTAAAATTCTCTTTCGCTTCGCAGTAACCATGATGGCGCTTCACGACTGGTCTGTCGACCTCACTCATATGTACGGGGGCGCCGTCGCCTCTCGCCCCGGGCGCTGATTTTCCACAGCACGGCACTGAGTTAAACATCAGTATCGATCAATTTTCTGGTACCACCAGCAGGGTACATAAGCTGTGGCTGGTAATATGGACTTAGTCCTGTTAAAATTCGAGAAATTCATTATTTGAATATTAGAATTATACATTCGTCGAATATTCAGTTATTCAAGTAGTCGAATAAATAGTAATGAATATTTTGAGTAATTTTCAACACAATTGTTCGGGTAAGAATAATTATTAGGGTAAATTCGAAAAATTGAGGGGAAGTGTTCAATAAAGTTGATGAAGGATACGGTTATTAATTAAAGAAAGAGCTGGAGTAATAAGAATATGAATGAAAACGTGAGAATCTTGAGAAAACCCAAGGACACGATGTTGCAGACCACAAACTTACATGGGTTCCGATAGAACTAAAGCCTGTGACAAACATCTTGACATTTCAGCTAAACGAATAAAACGCAAGCTCTGGCGCGACGTTGCCAAGTGGTAAAAGTGTGTGGCTATGGCTAAGCAGATAAACTATATACAGCGCGATCAGGTGGCAGGGGATAGACGTGGATGTGTAGAGAATAAACGTGGCAATACAGCTGGCCTCTCATTTGCTAGCAACGTTTAAAGGAAACTTGGAGCCTTCAAATGCCAAGATTGTCATGCCGTTTAGTAGGAAACTTTACATCAGAGGTGAACGTTGTAGCAACGAGCCAGCTTTTAGCACCTATGCCCATGTTAGCCCGTCACGTATGAGGAATGACGTCCTTTGATGGTCACACTATCCGAGGAAAGGGAAGGAAGAAAGGGTGGAGGAAGCGGCCGGATGGGACCTATGTGTTAGGTACCATCCCGGCATTTCCTTAGTGTTAATGAGGAAAACTTCACTCAAGCAATTTTGGGGGACGCGGTGGCTTAGTGGTAGAGCGTTCACCTCCGGAGTTTGGGGTCCCTGGTTGGATTCCAGCTCGCGCCGTGTGGACTTTGTGGTGGACAAACACCGTGCTGGTGGGTTTTCTCGGGGTTCACCCGTTTCCTCCCACTTTCTTCATTCCACATTTCATTCAATTCTCATAATCACCGTCTCCTTTAACCTAACCGGCATAACTGTGAGATGTAAAACTCAAAGAAAGCATTTTTACACTTTTTCGACCGAGCGTCCCCACCGGGAATCGAACCCGGCCTGCTTTCAACGAAGACAAGAACGCTAGTGACTACACTGCGCGGACCTACTGAATCCCATACCGAAAAGACAAAGTGATTAGCCTAGGCGATACGATGCGTAGAAATCACTGGTTTAATCCCATGTCGTACAAGTTTGTAGTTGGACAATATCTAGTCTTTGAGTTTTATCGGGGATCTCCAGTTTCTTCTCACATTCTCATTTTACAGAGTTCTTTGTAACCATTCAATTCGTAACCGTTAGCAAATTTGCAGTATGATTTTTTGTAAATGTTTTGAGCACATAGCATTAACCAGTATATTTATACTGTAAATTCAGTATTTATTAAATTTCTCGAATTTCATATTGATATTAAGAGCGAAATTAAACTACCGCTAATTTTAGAGTTTTTCTGTAATATCTTCAAAACAAATAACAGCATTCGAAGAGCAGGAACGTAGTGAACTAGACAATACGATTTTGCATGTGATAACCTTTACCACAATTCACCTATCTGCTTTTGGTATGCCGCTATTTATAGAACCCGCAAAAAATGCTAAATCTATCTACAGTTGCAAATCGAAAGCAGATAGATGAGTTGTGATAACGGTATCACATGCAAAATCGTATTGTCTAGTTCACTACGTTCCTGCTCTTCGAATGTTATTATTTGTTTTGAAGATATAACAGAAAAACTCTAAAATTAGCGGTAGTTTAATTTCGTTGTAGTGAAGACCCTTAATAAGAAAGAAGTATATATTAGTCATAAATAATTTAATACTGTTAAAATTTTCTAATAATATACCCATATAAGCTATTATGTTATGTATAATCTACTAAGTTATTTATTCTTTGCCTGATTGAGACTCTCAGCTATACGTACTTGATTTTTTTGACTTTTTTTAAAAAAATAATAACGTTCAATGTAAAAGAACCGTAAGCTCATCCCTGGAGGATCACTTGTGGCCCGCGGACCTCAGTTTGAGAAATATCTTCTGTAGCCTACAGGGCATAATCATTTTTTTTTAAAAAAAATCTAAAACTGAATTTCATTTCTGCAAATTTACCACGATGAGAATAATGTTGGAAATCCTGCAAAGGAATGACAGAAGAAGAAGCATAAAAGTTCTGAAATTATTATTTTTTTTTTACATGGAGATTTTTTTTTAAATTTTTGTTTGAAAAAAAGAACGAGATACTGGTAGTAAATTTAAATCTTACAAAATGTCTTCATCTTGTCTTTCCCTTGCCCTCGTTTTTTTCTTTTTTTCTTTTTTTAATGAAAATTAGGTCACAAAAGTGTCATCTTCGTATAACAAGAGTACCTTACGGCTCATATCTTGGTCCTCTGTATTATCATATTTTACTTTATACTTTATATTCTACTTATTACTTTATGAATGTACTAAAAGGAAATAATTTTTGTTATAACTGCGAATTTTTGATCTTTGTGTTAGTACGTAATATGCCAATTGTCTTGTTTGCCAGAAAAGAAGTATGTTAACAGTGTCTATTATTATTATTATTATTATTATTATTATTATTATTATTATTATTATTATTATTATTAGTAGTAGTAGTAGTAGTAGTAGTAGTAGTAGTAGTAGTAGTAGTAATAGTAGTAGTAGTAGTAGTACGATTTGAACGGGAATTTTCGAGCGCTTTGTGTCATTTATGATTCGTTAATTTTGCCTTTAGAGTTGGGTGAGATGATTTGTGTTGTGATATGGAATCTACCTATCTCTAAAGGAAACGAAGAAAGTTCTGTCGTTTTTTCGCCCACCACCATCGAACGTTGATATGTTACCTAAGACGTACCTGGGAGCTCACAAATATTCTCCATCAGCATCGACGACCTTCTGCCAACGTTCTGGAAGGCCATAGATTCCATCGCGGTAGAATCTGATGGGCTGTGAAGCGAAGAAGGTATCAAGTGCATTTTGCACCTCTACTAGGGATTTGAACTGGCGTCCTCTAAGGTGATTGTCCAAGGTATGAACAAATTATAATGGGACGGTGCAATATTCGGGAAGTATGGCGGATGCATTAGTGTTTTCCATCCAAGGCATAGAATGGTGTCCTGGGTCATCCTAGTCACGTGGGGCTTAGCGTTGTCCCTTTGCGATTCAGAAGTGCTGGCTCCAGAGTTTTAAGTTTTCTTGAACATAGCTCAACTGTGAGAGTACACAGTTGTATTGATACTCTGACCAGCCGGTAGCAGTTCCTAATGCACGATGCCGCGAGCAGTCCATCAAACACACAGGAGGACTTTCTTCTAGTGCATTGCATGTTTCGGCTGTTTTGAAACCAGTTTATGAGATGCTAACCAATGATGACGGCGCCGTGGAGCTTCGTACAGGATTCACTTCTCATCATATGTCACCCTATGGCTTCTTCCTCAGACGAGACATTTAAAAAAATTAAATAAAATAAAAAAAAGTGTCTGCTCGCGTTGCCCTCTGGTCCGAAGTCAAATTATGTGGAGCCCATCGACCCAACTTGTAGTGCTTCTGAAGTTGCTGGAATTGTCGCGAAAGGTTTCTACACTCACACTGAAGTGTAGTCTCAGTTCCTCACATGTATGACCACTGTTCGCCTCAATTGCTGCCTGAAGATTTTCATTTTGTACATGTGTTGGTCTTCCGGCACGTGGTGAGTCTTCGAGTGTTTCGTTACTATCTTTAAACTTGTTAAACCACCACTGCACTGCCCGCGCAATTACGACAACCTCACCAAAGGCCTGGTGTATCTTACGCCCCACTGGCTAGCGTATGTTGAATATACCTACATCAACAACTGGCCTTCGCATTATGTAAATTCATATTCAACTCACGTTGTGAAGACCAATTGAACACAGAACTTTCTTGATTACCTTTATATATAAATAAAAATGAAAGTGGCTAAGTTTGTGACTTAATAACTCTTGAACCATCCGGCAAAGATCGCGATCAAATTTTCAACATAGGTCAAGTTCGAGCCTGGGATGGTTTCTATCATTTGACTTTGACGATGCAAAGTAGAAGGAAGTGAGGAGATATATAAAAATGATTGAAAGTGACCAAAATTAGTGTCGAATCCATAGTTTTCGGGGTCGCTGAGACGAACTATGACACTTCCGATGGCGTATAAATTCAAATTCAGCCCAAAATAGTAATATTTAATTTTTATTTATATACATTAGGCTATTTATTATTTTCTGATTTCTCATTATATTTACTTTGCTTCTTTCGATTTAAATTCTTATTTTAACCAAGCGAAACGGATAATTGACGCTAGTAGTCTATATATTAACAAATCGAAAGCTGCTTACTTCATATTGTTCTAAACACTGCTATCGAATAAGGTATGGATGTTACCGCATGTTACGTATGTAAGTGCAGAATGTTCAGAGTCACCCTGCCTGCAGGATGAAAATGGACACCAGGAGGGTGACTTTGAATATAACAACATAAAAAATAAAACTGTACAAATTTATAGAATAAAATGCCAAATACAAATAATCTTTCATTCGTGAATCTATTTATAAACGAATATAGGCCTACGCATTAAGCTTTAAATATTAAGTAAGTTTATCTTAATAATAGAACTGTAATAATGATATCCATACAATGAAATATATATTAATGTAAAGATTCAGTTTACAGTTGATTAGTATATAATTTAATTATAGAACTATGTACAGAGAATTTTCAAAACATAATTGTATTAAGGACTACGCTATGCATGTTTGAATGAGATGTATGAATTGAAAGATTCATTCAATTTCATAGTCACTAACGTAAAATATGACACTTTCTACAAATGAATTATTTCCTACCTTGAGCTTTCCACAAGTTGATTCTTTCCAGCCTTGAGCTTTCCACAAGTGAATTTCCGGTCCTGAGCTTTCTATGAATGAATTCTTTTCTGCCCTAAGCTGACCACAAGTTGATTTTTCCCTGCCTTGAGCTTTTCACAAGTGAATTCTTTCCTGCTCTGAGCTTTCCACAAGTGAATTCTTTCCTGCCTTGAGCTTTCGACAAGTGAATTCTTTCGTGCCTTGAGCTTTCGGCAAATGAATTCTTTTCTGCTTTGAGCTTCCCACAAGTGAATTCTTTCCTGCCTTGAGCTTTCTACAAGTTGATTCTGCCCTGCCTTGAGCTTTCCACAAGTGAATTCTTTCCTGCTCTGAGCTTTCCACAGGTGAATTCTTTTCTGTCTTGAGTTTTCCACAGGTGAATTCTTTCCTACCTTGAGCTTTCGGCAAATGAATTCTTTTCTGCTTTGAGTTTCCCAAAAGTGAATTCTTTCCTGCCTTGAGTTTTCCACAAGTGAATCTTCTCTGTCTTAGGGCTCGAACACATACTTCATGGTAAAAAGTCTCACATCAGTTTCACTGTATGCAATCCCCGAATGTAGATGATTCAGTTGCGAAACACGATAGTCAGCATTAGTGTTGTTGTAATCGAACTTCAAATGTTTCTTTTTCCTTCTTTCTCAGTTGAAAAGGTCTTAGTTTCGTTTCTTTCAAATTTTGTAAGGTATACAGGGAAGGTGCAGACGTTGGAGCAGTAGCTTGCTGGCGGTAACGAGGTTGGTTTCATCCCAGGAGTTTTAACTTGTATTTTATCTTTTGACCTTACTAAAATTGAAGTCTCCACATTTTAACTGTTCCAAATCATCCGTATAGTTCAAATTTTATAAAAACTTGTTTATCTTTGAACAAGTGGAAGTTACACGCAGATTATTGCTGATAAAATAATACGATACTTCCTGTTATATGTTGAAGAAAGTTCGATTTCGTGAAATTTATGTACGATTTATACCTCAAATATGAAACTGAAAATATATTACATCGGGCCATGTTTTAAGCCCTTCTTACGCGCTTTACTGTTTGGTTTCTTTTATTGTATCTCTCACGCATATTCGATAACCAACGATGGCACGGTGCCTCAGCGGTAGAGTGATTATCTCTGGTGCATGGAGTCCGTGATTCGGTCCCCGGCCAAGTAAGTTTGTGGTGGACAAGTCGTGGGATGTCTCGGGTACTCCCGTTTCCTCTCACATGCTCATTTTACCCCAATTCTTTCATTATTCGTTTATCTTAATCATCCGTTTCTCTTGCCCTAACGTGCATATTCGTAGGACGTTAAACTTAAAGATTTCTCCTTTTTTTTTCAAATAACCAATGATCTATGTACGAGGTAAAAAATATCATCCACTTTTTTGCACAAGCACACCTCTTCAACTCAAACACACTACAAAGCGAGAAAAATTGACGAGGTTAGTTCGTTTCAAGTTACCCATCCCCACTCTGTATCCTTCGCAACCCTGATGCTATAAAGGACATCATTTTCATTAGTATTCTGGCATCACTGGAAGAAAGGGACGCTAAGCTTCAATTAACACAGACCGCATCTTTTACAATATACTTTTCAAACTTCACCAATATTTTACGGAGACTCTGTATATGTTGAAAGAAACTTTAACATTTAAGTTGGATTTAGGAATTAGGAATTAGTTTTCCGTGCTTTCGGCATCTTTGGCAATGTTAGCCCTCATGTAGTAGGGATGACGTACTTCGGCGATCACGGTATCCGAGGAAAGGAAAGCAAGGGAGCGATCTGCGACCTATATGTTAGGTACAATTCCGGCATTTGCCTAGTGTGAATGAGGAAAACCCAGGAAAACCTCACTCGGGATGGCTTGCCTGAATAAGCTTTTACACTTCCTTGACCAAGTGTCATCACCGGGAATAGAACCCGGAACCAACCGCACCAAAAACGAGAGCGTTATTGACCATGCCACGCAGGGCCACAAAGTTTAAGTTAGAGTGAGTGTCTCCAATACAAGTCACAGGACCTCGCAACAAAGACCCGCCCAGCAAGGGCGCCCATTAGGGGAAGCAAGGTGGGGCGCTCTCCCTCCTAGAAGAAATTGTACTTCGGAATATCGAAAACTCAATTAAATTTTTTAGAATAGTTGCAGCAAAATTTGAAACTATATTTGAAATGTCGCTTATACTTGCTCCCCTTGGAAACCACCCCATGGGCGTCCTTGCCGCCCAGGGCTCAACAACGACAGAAAGACCATCTACTAATAAATCTTCCCAAATTGTAGATAAGTTCGTACAAAATGGTGGTTGATTTTCCCCTGAAATCAATAAGCATTTATTTATTATTATTGTTATTGATTTTTGAGAACTTTCACTATTCAGTATCTTGGTCAGTTTCGTTTATGAATAATTAGTGTAGCTAATCAGAAACAGTTGAAAGAGTTCGTTTGCACATTAGCTGTGTCTGTGATCCAGGAACCGTATGTGTGCAGTGATAAATTCCGACAAGGAAGCTACACATACACACAAACAGACTATTGAACTTGGGGCAACAAACGAGAGAAGAATAGAAACCGCATATGCCGTAACAATAGTAGCGCAGATTAAGAGAGAATGGCTAGCAAAACCTCTACATGGCACATATCCTAATGGATTAACCCACAACATGTCGATGGAGAAGCTTCAAATAAATGGGATACGAGATGGCTTTCGTACCAGAACATACAGCCATGTTAGCGTAATTGCACAGACATCAAGAACTATGGAAATTACTGTTATACAAACCCAATAGCGGATTAGTGTTCCAGTTACTTAAAATTAGTGTTTACTGAATTACACTAAAACTCTATTAACTTCGCTTAAATTGTCAGTTTTGTTTCCAGTTATTCCTATATTTCTAGTTACAGTGTATCATTATAATAGGTATTTGCCATTATAATAGGTATTGGCAGGTCACTTTACGTAAAATGAGAAACTATGATCCTTACCTAAATTCTTCATCTTCACGCAGCAGTTTTCTGTTAAAACTGTAGTCTTTTTCATGTACTCCCCTTTTTTCTGCCATTTTCTTTATGATAAATTTCTTCTCAGCCCATTTCCCAACATGTTTCTCTTTCTTTTTCTAATTACATTGAACATCTGCTTTCCTTCTCTACTATTTGTAATACCTAGCTAATTTTCTCCATTTTCCTCCACACCCACATTTCGAAAGCCTCGTATCTATGTTTGTTTCCCATGGAGTACAATATCTAAAACGAAACATTTTTGAGTGTTTTTTTTTTTTTAATTCTTTATTCAACGACCCACAAAACAAGTTTTTCTTCCTCGTCGAAAGCATTCTCTTTTTTCCCATCTCTTTTGCTTAGTGTCCGGGTTTCTACTCCGTGGAGTAAAATGCCCCAGACAAGAGTCTTTTTCTTCATTTCTTATCCATGGACTCACAAAATAGACTTTACTTCTACTAGAGGTGTTCGATAAGGCTGAGGACCTATCGAACTTCGGGAGTGAAAATTTATCGAGTTGCCATCGGTTACTCGAAACCGTTCGAGTATTTGAAATTATCGAAGTTTCGGGTATTATCGACATTTCGAGTATTATCGAAGTTTCGGGTATTATCGACATTTCGAGTATTATCGAAGTTTCGGATATTATCGACATTTCGAGTATTATCGAAGTTTCGGGTATTATCGATATTTCGAGTATTATCGAAGTTTCGGGTATTATCGATATTTCGAGTATTATCGAAGTTTCGGGTATTATCAATATTTCGAGTATTATCGAAGTTTCGGGTATTATCGATATTTCGAGTATTATCGAAGTTTCGGGTATTATCAAAAGTAATGATGGACAGTTCGGTTCCTTCACCTCTCCAATGATTCCTTCTTGCAGCCAAACTAGTGAAACAATTTTTTCATCTGATAAGTTATTGCAAAGTTGTATTTGTCGAAATCATATGTAAAATTATTTTTCTACCTGTCCCGTTATTGGCGCAATCGGCAAAGTGACTATTAGTGGACTAATGGTGTCTTGGATTCCAATTCCATTCGGGTGATGCACGTTTTCTCTTCCTTTTTCTCTCTTCTGACAGACTGCTTAAACCTTGTACAGATCTGTGGGGAAAGAACTTTTCCTTCACTACATTGCTAAGGAGAGAAGTTTTAAAATGAACACCCTGCATATATGTAATACATATTATATATAACTATGATAACCTCGAATACATTGTTTCTTCCGAACACTTCGATAATCCCGAACTTTTCAAAATATTCAAGCAACTCGACAAATGCGATCATATTGATATATTTCTGTATTTCTGCTTTCAAACAATTCGAGACTCTCGAACAGTTCGAGTGTTTCGAAATTGTCTAATGTTTCTTACATTTCGAGTGCCTCGAACACTTCAAGAGCCCCGAACATTTCGGGAGTCTCGAACATTTCGAGAGTCTCGAACATTTCGGGAGTCTCGATCATTTCGAGAGTCTCAAACATTTCGGGAGTCTCGAAAGTTCGATAATTCGATAAAATTAAAATTCCTTATCGATGAAACGGTTTTGAAATTTTATCGAATTGTTATCGATTACTCGATTATCGAAACAGCCCTAACTTCTACCTCAATGCTTCTTTTGCTAATCATATGCTTGCTTTAATTTCAGGTCCGTACTTCATGCTCTCATTAATAATACTATCGAAAAACTTGTCACCTGTTCTATTTTCTCCTCTCAATACTATCGAAAGATTGTCACCTGTTCTATTTTCTCCTCTGAATATTATCGAAAGATTGTCACCTGTTCTATTTTCTCCTCTCAATACTATCGAAAGATTGTCACCTGTTCTATTTTCTCCTCTCAATACTATCGAAAGATTGTCACCTGTTCTATTTTCTCCTCTCAGTACTATCGAAAGATTGTCACCTGTTCTATTTTCTCCTCTCAGTACTATCGAAAGATTGTCACCTGTTCTATTTTCTCCTCTCAATACTATCGAAAGATTGTCACCTGTTCTATTTTCTCCTCTCAATACTATCGAAAGATTGTCACCTGTTCTATTTTCTCCTCTCAATACTATCGAAAGATTGTCACCTGTTCTATTTTCTCCTCTCAATACTATCGAAAGATTGTCGCCTCTTCTACTTTATTCCTCCCTACTTCAATATTTGACACCGACTACTTCGTTCCAGTCATCATTTTTTGTTTCATCACATAGTCATAACAACATTCCCTTAACTTTTCTGTATAGACCGGCCAGTGTTAATGTTGTTTCCCATCAGCTAATGTAAAAATGAAACTATACCGGTACATTTTTTTTCGTGACTCTATAAGAAGCCACTTTTATATACAGTAGTTGCTTCGTCTATGTGTGTGTGTGTGTGTGTTTAGAGTGTGACTGTACCGTCCTGTAAATAGAACGAATACAACCTTCAAATTCGAATTCAGCCTACTCGATTTACTCAACACGTTTTCTAATGACCTGTCAATGGTATCCATTTAATTTTTGAGACGAGACGGGAAATAGCTTATTTCGTGGGCATCACTAGTCTGAATATCAAAGAAAAGATCTAGTGACCTAGGAAATGTTCTCATACAATGTGGTGTGATGAAGTCAAGAAGCACTGCTGAGTAACTTATAATAGAAAAATGAAGGCTAATTTTTTTATTTAACGTTCCACGGTTACACCCTTAGGCTAAAGAAAACAGATGGTTAATAAAAGTGAAGAATTATCAAAGAATTGGTGGAATGTGAGTGTGGAAGGAAACAGGAGAGCCCCGAGAATACCATCGGACACCAAGTTGTTCACCACAAGTTCACTGATCCAGGGAAACTTTGATTGAGCAAGGGGTACGTCCTAGGAGACCTTGCCCCTAACGTGAAAAAGAATTCTTCAAGTTAACTGGTTGAGAAGAAGAGCTCGAGAGACCTTCTTCCAGCAGTGAATTAACAATCAGTGCTTCTTCCAGGCGTTGGAGTTGACAAAACTTCTCATCTACCTTTTCTCCCGCAGAGCTAAGATAAAATGATGATTACATGTCACGCTTGTGCAGGGTACGTCTTTTAGCAACTAGAGCCCAGTGACGACGCCAGCTTTAATTTCTTGGGGAGGTTTAAGCGGAGGGGTAGAAACATTTTGTAGGACAATAATTTATTTGTATCCTGAGAATAATAGTCCTTTAGAGCTCGGTTGTGGCCAAGCGGTTAGCGTACGCGCCTTTGGCGTGGAAGATCCGGGTTCGATCCCAGGCGGGAGTTCATGTGGTTCGGTATTCCATGTTAAGCTGTAAGTCCACGTCTCTTATAGCCTTGCTGCTGAAATGGATTCTAAACTAAAAATAAAATAAAATAAAATAAAATAAAATAAAATGGAATAAAATCAAATGAAATCAAATGAAATGGAATAAAATGAAATGAAATGGAGCAAAATCAAATCAAATTAAATCAAATCAAATGAAATTAAATGAAATTAAATCAAATCAAATCAAATGGAATGGAATAAAATCAAATGAAATGGAATAAAATCAAATGAAATGAAATCAAATAATATGAAATCAAATCAAATCAAATCAAATCAATTCAAAATATTTTATTACTTACCCTATATTGTAAGGTAAAACATGTCTTGCGGGCAGTCGGGGTCAAACGATGTCACCAGGAGCCTTTCCCTTGCTCTCCTCTAGTGTCATTACTGATAGAATCCCAGTGCAGTCCCTCCATATTTTGATTTTGATCTCCGAACAAAATTTTCTGGAAGAAAGCCCGTTAACAATGGTTTACTAATACAAGATGATGTAGGGAAACGGGAAATTCTGAATCTACAATTAACAACACCAGTATTTGATCGGGACCGGTACGATATCATGGAGAAGATTTTAACAATTATTAATGATTGAGCATTAGCAGAGGCGGATCTAGAAGATAAAAACTGGGGGGGGGGCAGCCAGAACCAAGACTATGATAGTTATGTCATGAGTTTACTATAAACTTCCAAAAATATATAACAAATAGCTTCAATTATTTTTGTCACTAAAAAGCTGGGGGAGCCTAGGCCCCTCTGACCCCGGGCTAGATCCGGAACTTGGTGTAGAATGTGCACTCTATGGAAACTGGTTCATCTCACTTAACGGCGATTCCCATGGCCCCCGAGATCTCCTGAACTCAATGTTTGTGATATTCTTTTGTGGGGGATCTCTTAAGACATGCAAAGTGTATATATATCACTTTCTATTGTAAAACTTTTGTTGAACTCAAAAAGAAGATCGAAAAAGAAAACACTGGTATCCCTCGAGACATGATATAACACCGAGTATTCTTCAGGCTTTCCGTACACCTAGATCTAATATGTTTTGAGGTCCTCTTCAAGAAATAAAACGACACGTAGATGTCATGATAAATATAATCATTAATGGCACACAATATACATGCATTTCCACCATTAAAATTATTTTTCCTGTGTGTTATTCCTCCATTGTACGTTCAATTCAAACTTTCCCGTTTCGTTGCGCCACCCTGTATATACTATAATGTATATTGAAAGAAGATTTGAGTCAGGTAATTCTACCTTAGAAATCATAATAAGTTGTCCGTTCTTAAGGTTAATTTTTAGGGAAATTGATTCTCATAATGTCATTGGCGTAACTAGATGGGGACCAGGAGAAGAATCCCTAGAACACTGTTGCTGACCAACAGGAGCGGCTTTAGGATTTTAGTTTCGGGGAGGCCCACTCCCTCGCTTATGTATACATATACGCATTTGATTTATTAATGACAGTGGGAAATTAATTTTAACAGTAGTGGTTCATGCTAATTTTAAATAATTATCACTTTGTTGTATCTTTTAGCGTTTATATATTTTTCAAATTTTTTGCCTACCCGGCCTATCCGCTAAAGCCGCCACTGCTGACCAAGAATACCGTTTTACTACAAGTAAAATTGTTTCAGTTCTTAGAAGTAAAGGACCGTGCTGCCCCTTAGCAAAATATCCTAGTTACGCCAATGCACATTCGGAAATGGTATTTACATCCCTCTCGCATATGTATACAGCAGCGCTCTCTCTCTCTCGTTCTCCCTATATATGTAAAAGGAGGGAGGGGGAAAGGGAGAAAAGGTGGTTGCGTTTTCTGGTGCAGAACGAGATGCATTATTAAACATGCATTTGGATTGCAGAGCTAAAATAACCCAGCCTGCGGTCTGGTTCAGACTGGAATTACAATTTAACTATATGGTTGAGAAACAGAAACCAGTAACTCCTTTCTTCTCTCCATCTCTGTTTTATTTTGTTCCTTTTGTAGTATGCCCTCTGGTGTATGAGAATGTTGTACCCTGAATAATTTACCGTTAACATGCAAATAATTATTGGTATTCATCATAAACGCCGTATCATTTAGATTACCCGTCGCTTGTTATACAAAGCGAAAGGAGTGTAGGACTTCAAAGAGATCAGTGTTCAGTAGAAAGAAAATGTTTATAATGAGCTTAGAAGAACACTAAACTTACACACACACACACACACACACACATATATATATATATATTACATGATATGATATATACATGATGCTAAGTTTTAAATACGACGAAATAAAGTGTCTGTATAACTATTTTAGCAGAATCCGTTCATTAGCGTTAAAGCAGCTGGCCTTCTTTTCATATTTATTTTGTAAATAAATTACAGTAGACTTCCGAATTACTACGAGGCTTCAAAATTGAAACCGGAAGTGGTAGATTTATTTCCGGTTTCAACAGACGAATAATGGCGGAGATGAAACCTGTTCTTGAGGCATAACAATACGGTACCAAAACCCGTTTCTTCTCATCTCTTATAGTGTTTGCTGTATAACAAAGAGATGTTTCGCATGAGATGAGACGAGACCTAAGGTTTTCGTATCTCAACTCTTAAATTTCGTAGAAGCCTTGTCTCTATTCGCGAAGATTTTTTTTTTTTTATCGTGTCATTTTGTGAATGTACAAAATTTGTGTCCTGATTTTGTTTTCCTAATTTCATCTAAAAATTATCAAAATTCTTCCGAGTCACGAGAGGCCCACAAAGGGTGTGATATAACAACATTTAAACTATATTTATTATTGGAGTATATTGTGTAAGGCTGCATTGTCTTCGTACAATTAATTTATCGATTTATATTTTTTTTATACTATGAATCAGGGACGTATACAGAGGGTGGGTCATGGGGATCCGGAACCCTCAAAAATCTCCACTTTTCTGTAAATTTGGTCTAATTTTAGGGTTTATTTTACGAACTCTAATATGTTTTACCCTCATATTGAGTTTGGACTCCCCACCTCTTGAAATATATTCGTGCGTACGTACCTGCTATGAATCATGTAACACTGAATCGGTGTTTTTGATCTAAGACCAGTGGTTGATCTTGAAAGGCATACAACTAACAGAGGATAACATTGGATTGAACCCTGATCTGAGGTATATATCTCTAACAAGCAAGATATTTCTGAACTCGCTTCATGGGAGGGGATAAGGGACAGACTTGTTGCAATCTATGGTTGTTGATACTCCTGAAAAACAGTTTGAGTTTTCTATGGGCACCCTAAAACACTGGGGGCAGTCAGAACCGAGATTATCATAGGTGTATCATGAGTTTACGCATATCATTTTATTTTGAAATCCGTTTACGCACTTTGTTAACATGAACTAGGAATAAAAAAATGAATCATTCTTTCCAGTTATAGATGAAGTACGAATTAGCAATTAATAAATAGTAGGCATTTACATGTATGGTAGCTAAACAGAGTAGTCACAATACTATCTAATTCGTCGATTGTCTGTGTCCGCAAACTGATTTACAATTTTTCATGAGTTCTGAAGAAGTTTCTAACTAAACTCTGTCCCGATGGATATTATGACTAAACCCTGTTCGGCGTAAACTCTAAACTGCGATAAACAAAGCCACGTGAAACTAAATCTCGCTGATTTGCTGTTGGCCTACCGACGCTTGTACTCCTCCGCAAAATGGTTCATAATTTGATTTGATTACTACTTTCACTATGAAGATTCATATACCGTAAAACTACTACATTATTATTATAAATGACAAAAATATAATACGGATTATCTAATAATACTGCAATCCAGTTTGGTTAATAAAACAATACAAATAAACACTAAGTATGCGCAGTAATTATAGCGCCAGTTCAACTGTGAAGGCGTATTCTGCTTTTTAAGTCTGAAAGATGGCTGACATGAATCCCGCTTCAGCGAGTGTTGTGGTGAAACATCAACAAAGTAAACCTTTACTCATTAAGCAACAATTGTTTACCAGCAAAATTCAAATATATATATATATATATATATATATATATATATATATATATATATATATATATATATATATATATATATAATCTTTCGAGTTTTTTTCTTTCTCTTCTGCTGCTGCTGTAAGTATCTGGATAACACGAGACAGTATTGTCAAAATGCACATGTATAATTTGCTTCTCCTCGTGGGGAGTGGGAGTGATACGTCACTAGCCAATCGTATTTGCGACAAGCGGAAGGATACAAATATTTTGTTTATCGGAGTTTAGAGCTTACGCTGAACAGGGAATAGATTGGACGTTGACATTTCGGACCTAAAGTATTGTTTTACACATTGCATGACAGAAAAACAACTGAAACTTGATTCTTTCAAAAATTGTCCAATAAAGAATAACAGGCAACGCTTAGGAAAAACTTTCAATATATATATATATATATATATATATATATATATATATATATATATATATATATATATATATATATATATAATAGCTTCAATTATTTTTGTCACGGAAGAAACTGGGGGGCTTAGGCCCTCTGGCCCCGTACTAGTTCTGCCACTGGGTAAGACTTATGTAAACTAGTGTTAATCCACGAAACTAAAGAAATTTCTCGTCTCGAAGGGGCGGGGGGGGGCACGAATGAGAATCAAAATATATAGTAAGCAAAGCTTGTTAATATGTACAATTTCCTGTTTGAATGAAGGAGCATCTGAGATGGTATGATGCTGTAAAATACTATTACAGCAGCATATAACAAGAAAAAAATGCCAACCGATCTGAGAAATAGCAATTGATAAAGCTCATTTAACTTATTGAACGAAATAATATGAGTAGGCGTAAATTCACATGCGTAGTTTTCGAAAAAAAAGTTTTTTTGTCAATCTAAATATTGGTGCTTTAGGAAAACCAATTCATCTATTAAAATCAAACTGGTACTAAAATATACCCGCTACAAGTTTTCCATTACGATACTAGTAAGATGACAGTACGCATTATCGTTAGTGAGATACAGCACACAAAACTGTGATGAATCCGTAAACTTTGATTTTTTTTGTTTAACTGTAATTTTGTACGAATAGACGACACATACCAACTGATAAATCACATTAAGTTGAACAAACTGACATACTTGATGGTAAATTATCATGCGTAGTTTTTGAGAAAATTCGAACAAACGAATTTTGTAGCGCTAAAAGGTTCGTTGTTAATGATATTGATAGTTTGTGTGTGTGTGTGTGTATTATCAAATTTTTGCTTGGAAAGGAGTGACTTAAAGCCCCAAATTTGGCACACAAATATATCGTAACCAGATCTACTCATAATTCTATAATTCTGTACGAAGCCTTCTTTTCGATTTTCGACTCGGGGGGGGGGGGGCTAGAATTTGAATTTGGGAGCGAATGAAAATACGTATACCTATACGGAAACATATTTACATTTCTCGTAGTTTCTAACAACGCCTCGCGTATATGCAACCCTCGTTACTTGGTGATTCTGCGGGCTTACATAACTGCAAAGGATACCATCAGGGAATGTAATAAAACAAGTTTTCCCCCTCTCTCTCTCTCTTTTAGATTTTCTGAATTAAGAGTTGGCAACGATAGATACTTACAGGAAGTGTTTACGTAAAAAAAAAAAATGCACTGTTAGAAGTAGCAGATTTTATCTGTAACACACACATGTTCGTAACAGTGACGTAGAAAATGAAAATAAAATATTTCAGTGTAACGTCCCTCGATTATGTCCTTTAGGGTAAGGGAGACGATGATTCAAGAAAATAAATGACAATGGAAGAATTTATGGAATGAGAAAGTGGGAGGAAACGGGAATAACCTCAGAAAACCAACGGACACGATGGTTTCCACTACAAACTTACTTGGCCGGGGTTTGAACCAGGGACACCACGCATTGCTAAGTTCTACATCACTCAGCTGCCATGCCCTACACCAGTGACGTAAAACCTACTCATATTTGGGGAGGGGGGTTTGTAGCAATTGTACCTATATAAATAAGGCTACTAAAACACCACAAAACATTTCACATTGCATTCTAATATTTCCCTTTTTATTATGGCACATAATCATTACAATAAATACACACCTTACAGATTTTCCGTGTAGCTTTTTACAAGATGGTTCTGGAATTATTTGTTATTTATATTTCGTTGTTATGACAACGAATCTCTATTTTAACTTAAAACAAAAACGTATATCAACAGCAAAACAGTTACATTTATATATCCTTTTTTTCTATATATTTCTTCTTCCTTTTCTTAAATAGCTTGTGCATCAATTTGAAGTACATTCTACCCAAAGAAGTTAAAGTACAAGTAGAAAATACACGTATCGTTATAAAGAAGGCATATATGACGATTTTAAAAGAAATTGAATTCAAATCATGCCAAATATTGTAAATCATAACAAACACATATAACAATGAAAATACATATTCATAAAAATACATGGGGCTCACATAAGCATTGGGGGCCCCGAATTATCGGCGCCCTTGATGGAACGTCCATGATTTTATATTGAAAAATTCTCTTCGGAATATAAAAGTTTCAAATTACGAGTAACGTTCTGAAACGCAGTCAAGATACTACGCTGTACACTTCCTTTTTATTAAAGAAAAGTTATAGTTGTCAAATGACATATTTATTTATTGTACGAGTACACAGTCCTTGCATGTTTGGAAACCGGTTTCGTAATGGTTAATGATTACTGGTAGGATTGTTTTTACGTGAAATGGCGAATGCCGCCAGTCAGATACCTTGAAGTAGTAAGGGGAGGGGGCGGTGCTGAAGATAAAAACGGGGAATGTTATAAAATTTAGAAGACAAATCGGTATTAGTTGTTGCTAACTTCATGTTGATTGGTGCAACTTATTGGTGAAAACAAACTTGATTGTAATTTAAAAAAAGAAGGAAAAAAAAAGAAAGTAGTTTGTAACTCGTACTTGGCGTTTTTGAAGATGTACTCTTTGAAGCTTTCATCACAAGCAACTGCATGAAATTATCACAAATAAACTTTAGCTATTCGTTAGTAGGCTTCGACAGGACGTCAAAGGACGTTCACTTTCGATCATAGAAGAGGGGGGGGGCATGGTTGTTCAGTGGTAGAGCGCTTACCTCTGGTTTGTGAGGTCCCTGGTTCAATCCCCAGTCAAATAAGTTTGTAGTGAACAATATCGCGTTCATGGGCTTTCTCGAGGTACTCCCTCTCCCACATGCTTGTTCCACTGATTCTTTCATTATCATTCACTTATCTTAATGATCGTCTTTATTAACCTAAACAACATAGAATATAGGATTTCGATTTCTGGGCTTTCGGCATCTAAGGCCATTTATCCCTTTACGATTTGAGGGGTGACGTCCCTCGACGAGCACACAATCTGGAGAAAGGGAAGAAAGAAAGGATTTTGGGGAAGATAGGAAGCGGCCTGGGACTTATAACTTAGGTACCACCCTGACATTTGCCTGGTGTGAATGAGGAAAACCCAGGAAAACCTCATTCAGGGTGGCTGGCCTGAACAAGCGTGTTACACTTTTTCGACCGAGTGTCCCCACCGAGAATCGAACCCGGGACCGCTCGCACCGGAGGTGATAGCGTTAGCGACTACGCTACGCGGGGCCACCCTAAAGAACATAAACATACAATGTTAAACTGAAATATTTCATTTCATTTTTTTTTCATCATAGTCTTTGTGAGTATGGGGGACAGCATAGTGTCTGAGGATTTTCTCAAGGTTCTCCCCTTTCCTCTCACATTATCATTCCATAAACCATCATTCTGGAAGGGGACACGGTGGCTCAGGGGTAGTGCTCTTACCCCTGATTCCATGCCCAGCCAAGTAAGTTTGTGATGGACAGCATCCCGTCCGTGGGTTTTCCCGGGATACTACCGTTTCCTTCCACATTCTCATCCCACGAATTCTACTATCATCATTCATTTGCCGTAATCATCCGTCTCCCTTAGCCTAAGGGGCATAATTGTAGTACGTTCAACTGAAAGATGCAGTTTATTCACAAAACTGTCATTCTATACAAAATGACTGACTTATTATAAAATCGAGTTTAAGTTGAATCAAATTACTAAAAATACATTAAAATTGGTTGTAAGAGCTATTTCCGCTCGGTGGGAACAGCGCATAACGGACGAATTTTATGAGATAGCTAAAATTCGTATGTAATTCCGAAACCTGTCCATTGCCGAGGCAACAGTACTCTCGTTCCGTACTAAAGTTTACAAATTCTTAATGATAATTCTGAGATCTACAGCATAAACTTAATCCTGTTACCGGTATTCTGTAATATTAAGTATTCCGTTCTGAGTTGGATTTATATCTTGTAATACAGGGTGGCCCAAAAGTAGGTATATAGCACCGTACTGATCAGCTCATTGCATTTTATATCATTTCTTCTTGTTATCCTTCAGTTAGACTTAATTTCTTAATATGTTTTTACTTACATGTTAAGCTCCGAAGAGCCGAGGCAAATAAACCCATAAAGTAGAATTTTATACTTGATCAATGCAGGGGTGTATACCTATTTTTGAGCCACCTTGTATATATGCAGATTCAAAACTAAAAATTATTAATTACAATTCAATAAAGAAGGGAAATAGAAGTGTCGAAATGATACCAATTACTTTCACATATCTAAATTTCATCGATCATTTTAAAAACAGATTATGTGAGAACTATGTGTTCAATTTAAAGATCTTCAACTTCCAGTGTTACTTCCAGTAATACTTCCGAAGCAACAAAGCTCCACGGAGCTGACCAACCGCACCCTCCTGCTCCTCCGTACTTCAGATATATGAAGTTGCGATTACTTATTTTCTGTGTTGTTAGTTTTGTGCTGGGCACGCCTTTTAGTAAATGATCTTTCGCTGCAGTTCTCTTTCATTTCAGTTCCCGCGGGCAAAATTTTCTGGAAGGAAATCTGGTCATGGCCTTCTTTGGATATGTCAGTGGTAGTTTCAGAAGATTTTTCAGGAGGCGTAGGGAAGTTTCAATACATGGGATTTGAAAATACTTTGAAAATTTTGATATTCCATGTTGAGCATGATCGGAGATATACCTGGGGAGTGGGGATTTTTTCCCGAGCCACCCCCGGAAATCATCTGCGGGCATAGCTGAATTACAGATACCAGTATAGTAGAATTAAGCAGTTATGACTTTATTGCACAAGTCAATTTATATGGTTGCATTCTAATCTCTAGTCCAGTGGTTAGCGCGAAAGTGGGCCGAAGTACCGGGTTTGATAGTCGATACATTTTTTTTTTTTTTAAATGAGTGCGTTACGGTGGTTCGAATTCCACTTTAAAGTGTAAGTTCACGTCTTGTATACCCCTGCTGCTGGAAAAAAAACGCTAAAACTCAACAAACAAACAAATAATATGACTGCAATACGAAGTTATTGAGTTTTTATAGTGTTAAAAAGAACCAGATCCGCACTTGAAAGAGGACGTATCTTTAGAAAAATCTCAAATTGAGAACGTACTTCTCCTTCAGGACATGCCATGATTTTTCTTTTATTCTCTACCTGCTGACCATTCCAAGCAGCCATCAAGCTGACCTTGATTACCCCCGTTCACCACCTTTGCATATCCCCTGAAACCTGAATTGAGTTGAAGCAGGCGTTTTCTGATGCGTAGAAGAAGAGTTAAGACCACCCTGGTTGGCTGGTTATAATTCTTCGAAAGTGGTTGTCGGATGAAAACACCTTGGCTTACACGTAAGCTCTGCTTTTTTTTTTTTTTTTTTTTTTTTAATTTCTTTCCTTTAGGAAATGAACGAAACGATAATTGCACTGATAAGGCAAAAACATGTCTTCATGTAAAAGAAACAATAAGAACCAGAGCAGGTTTTCTGATTAATATTTAGAATTACTTTTCAGTTGCCCCGATCATGTGCTCAGTAAAGTGTAGTAGCTTAGTTGTTTCATGTTTTACGAGTATATTTTCTAAATTCCTATCAATTTCGCTCTGTACCGTATTTCTTTGTTTATATGTCGCCAGGCTTTCTTATATTTTGTCTTTACAAAATTAGTTGGATAAGGATGATTATTGAACATAACAGAAACATTTTGATTTGTTTGGGACATTAGAACTCTGAGACATGAATGACAGAATGTATAGGAGTTATAATTTGTGGAAACATAACAGAAACATTTTGATTTGTTTGGGACATTAGAACTCTGAGACATGAATGAAATAATGTAGAGGAGTTAAAATTTGTGGATACATAATAGAAACATTTTGGTTTGTTTCAGACGCTATAACTCTGAGATATAAATAACAGAAAATGTTCTAAATTCTCAGAAATGTACAGTATTTATAATTTGTGGAAACATAGCAGAAACGTTTGGGTTTAATTGGTACGTTAGAACTCTGAGACATGAATAACAGAAAATGTTCTAAATTTTCAATAATGTACAGTAGTTATAATTTGTGAAAACAGAAACGTTTGGGTTTGTTTGGGACGTTACAACTCTGAGACATGACTAACAGAATGTATACTAATTATAATTTGTGGAAACATAACAGAAACATTTTGGTTTGTTTGAGACGCTATAACTCTGAGATATAAATAACAGAAAATGTTCTAAATTCTCAGAAATGTACAGTATTTATAATTTGTGGAAACATAACAGAAACATTTCGGTTTGTTTGAAACGTCATAACTGTGGAAAATGAATAGCAGAGAATGATGTTTCTTGCCGTAACCTTTAGAAGTATACATAATATTGCAGCATAATCGTTGGACGTAAACAATAAAATAACATTTCTGGAAAAGCGATTTCGTTTCTTTTTATTATTATTATTAAATAATGCAAAAAGTCTTAAAAACAACATAAAATGCGAAAATGAAGAAGACTTGAGTGCGGTCCTTAGTAAGACATTATCAAGTACATTCTAATTTTGCTAACAACTCAAGCATAAGATGCGAAAGGGATTACGTATTAAGAAAAAGATTTTTTTTCGTTTTTTAAGAGTTGAAGACAATTTCTGATTCCAATTTTCTTGAGCAACAAAAAGAAAGAGAAAACAATGATTCCTTTCCTCCACCCCCTGTCTTGTGTCTTTCATTAGACTTTATAAAACTTTTTCTCTCTCTCTTTCTTTCGTCTTTCTTTTACACAGACCTAGACAAAAACACCAAAATCACAATTTAGCGTTTGGGATAAAATTTTCAAAGAGCATTTTAATACTTCTTTTCTTCTTTCTTGCTCTTAAAGAAGAAGAAAAGATTATTTAATTATATCTTTTATTATTTTCTCTTATGTTTGACCTTATACCATCTTCCTCCAATACTTCTTTTCTACTTTTCTTATATGGTTAAACAGAAGAGGGAAGGCATAACAGATTGCTTGTAAAACATAGCAACAATTATATCTATTTTTACGTTAGGTAGGAGTGGGAAGAGTAATCTTCGTTATCGTCAAGTAAGTAGCAGTGCCACGTGTACACCACGTGAAGGAGTTTGGTTTGTGTGGCCAGATATACAGGGTGTCTTAAAAGTCCCCTGACATAGGATAACTCTCTGTTATTATCAGAGTGAACAACAAAATGTAAGAAGAAAAACCATCTCCAAATATGATGTTTCCGATCTAACGTGAAAGATTTTTTTTTTTTTTTTTTTTGATCGAACGAGCCGTTTGGGACGTACACTTCTTATGCGCCCAATGTTGAATGAAAATGTAACATTGCCATTTATCTACACCGACAACATAAAAAAAGTCAATGGAGTTACTGTCTTTTACGCTAACGTGTCGATGGCCAGCCCCCATTTCAAACATTCCCTCATTCACTATATTCTTACAAAATGTATCCACTTCCGGGTAAATGGCAACGTTGCATTTTCATTTAACATTGGGCGCATAAAGAGTGTACAGTCCAAACGGTTCGTCTGATTTAAAAAAAAAATCATTCACTTTAGATTAAAAAACATCATATTTGGAGACGGTTTCCCCTCTCTTACATTTTGTTGTAGCTCTAATAATAACAGAGTTACCCTATGTCAGGGGACTTTTGAGACACCCTGTGTATTTTCAATTAATATTGAAACCGGAAGTGGTAGTAGATTTCTACCACTTCCGGTTCTTGTAGAGAGATTGGAAATATGACAATCAAATGAAATTATTTTTTCATTTTAACGTCCCACTATTATGCTAAGGGAGACGGATGATTAAGGCAACTGAATGATTATGGATGAATTGATGGAATGATAATGTGGGAGGAAACGGGTGTACCCAGAGAAAACCCACGGATACGATGTTGTCCACCAAAAAACTACTTGGCTGGGGGGATCGAACCAGGAACCCCAGGCACCAGAGGTAAGCGATCTATCACTAAGGCTTGCGAGCTTGGCCACCTCAGGATAGGAGAGACCATCAAAAGCACTAGAGCGAATCATATCTCACTTTGAGTTGAATGTAAAGGTTCGTATTCGTCAGTAGATGGCACCACTTTCTTCCCTATGTATTTCTAACGGAGTAATAATATGCGTAATATATTTATATTTTCTCTGCAATACTACGTTGTTGTTTAACAATGGCTTGTTTCATTTGCAAGGTGTGATCAAAAAATACGGCGAATAATTTTGTTTTTAGCAGCAATTGCTGTCGCTATAACCGTTTGATGTAATTTGTCCGATAGTCTGATCCGTTGAGACAGGCAGCGTCAAGTTGGAACACGTTCTGACTTGTCAATCAGTGTCCAGAGCCGCTAGAATGAGGTTGTGTTTCCCATGTCTGTCGCGCATCAACAAACATGTAGTTCTGTTTCAAGTTGCAAAAAAGATGCCAAAGAAACTCATGAAATGGTGAAATTGGTTATTCTGTAACTCTGAAGACTGTTTACAGGTGGATGAGTGATTTAAAAGCAGAAATGGGTCGGTAGAAGAGGAACAACGTTAGGGGCGTCCATTAACCTCAAAAACAGAAGAAAGCGTGCACAAATTGTCCGTCCAAACAGAAGAATAATTTTTCGAGAGCTCTCCAAAGAATTATACATCTCGTACAGGTCCGTACAAAGCATTTTAACCACCGATTTGGAAATGAGAAGAGAGGGTGTGAAATTCGTTACCGGACTTTGACTGACGAACAGGAGTTTTTGGTTAAAAAATATTCCTGTCTGTTCGCATCCACCGTCCTCTGCGGGTATGAAATGACGCGACTTCTGATTCTTCCCCAAAATTAAAACCATACTTAAGAGTCTTCATCCCGGCGAAATTAAAATACCGCTAATTTTACAGTAATTATGTGATATCTTCAAATAGATAAAAGATAATTAAAATATGGAACAAGAGCGCCCTAGACAATATTATTTTGCGTGAGGTACCGTTATCACAAGTCACCTAGTGGCTTTCCGTTTTCAGCTGTTTAGAAACGCGAAAATAAATGCCGATTTTCAAACTGGCTCAAAATCGAAAGCAGATAAGTGAGTCATGATAACGGTATCTCATGTAAAATAATATTGTCTAGGGCGCTCTTGTTCCACATTTCGATTATCTTTTATCTATTTGAAGATATCACATAATTACTGTAAAATTAGCGGTATTTTAATTTCGCCGGGATGAAGACTCTTAAAGGAAAAAATTTGAATACCATTCCTGACATTGATAAAGAGGACCACGACAGAGCAGCTACACACCCTTCCAAAAGAAGCCTTTCAGAAATGCTTGGAGTCATGAATTCAACGTTGGGATAAGTGTGTTGCTAGCCAAGAACAGCACTTTGAAGGATATGAAATAAAATTCCATGTAAGCTTATTACTTTCTTTCTTTAAAAAAAAAAAAATCATCGCATTTTTTTTATCATGCCTCCTATTTATGTTAACTTCCGGAACAGGAATGCTTTGGAGAATGTATCCTGAAATACCAAAATAACTAATGTATTGAATTGTATTTAGAAATCTGCTTTCATTTTTTTCTTTTCTTTCTTTCTTTGGAGAAATATGGCAACTCTACTCCTGTATCTTTCCCTGACTTCCATTGTACAGTAAAGGGTTAAGGGTCAGTTGTTGCGCTACTGAAATACACTGCAACGCTTTTCTTTCCGTCTCTCTTTATTTTTGGAACCAGAGTCGTCTAGTTAATCTTTTGTGTTTAATCCCGTAAAAAAGAACAAAATAGTCGAGACCAAAAGCAATGTGTTTCGCAGTTTTTTTTTTTTTTTTGGTAGGTCCTGCCTCGCTACATAAATAAGCGAAACAAATCATTGTTAAACAAAGTAGTGTTGTAGAGAAAACATAAATATGTTACACGTATTGTTGCAGTCGGAACTTTAAACATGTATATATTTTATTTTAATGTTTTTCTTCGTTCAGAGAACATGAATATGTAGTGTTGAGGAAAGTTTATTTCTGTAGTCTGTTTTCACTTTTTTTTTACATCAAAAATATTTTTTTCCAAATAAAAATATAAAGTCTACAGCTACATCATACAGGAAAAAAAAAAAAAGTTCCCCAAATGCTGCGGAAATGGCGGTTCTACCACACAACCTGTGCGTACATTGTGTGTGTTCAAGCTTGCCAACCATACGATAATTTGTCGTGATATACGATAATTTAAGCCTTTATGCTATATATATACGATAATGCCTTTGCGATAAAAGGTGAATATACGATAATTTTAGAACACACACTTTATTGCAGCTCAGGCCGGTAGCCAACCCAAAAATGTAAGGGGGCGGTAGAATTTAGGGGGGGGGGCGATCCAACCATAGTATAGTTCATCACCATATTATAGTCCATTTGCAAGCCTACCGTGAAAATTTTAGAGGGGCCCGGTCCACCCTAGCCCTCCATGGATACGGGCCTGTTGCAGCTATTGAATGTGCAAATAGATTGTAGATATGTATTAAATAATTATAAAGAGCACATTGAGGTTTTTTAAAGTGATTTCCTCTAAAATACATCAATAACGATTTGTGAATTGGCAGATGGCAACCCTGCATCCATTCTTTAAATTCAATTATGTTTACGAGAAGGTGGAAATGTAGTTGTGTCGGAGTACTGTTAATAAAGATTTTTAAAAAATGATGAGGACAGTGACGTCTACTGATGACGAAACTGATGACTACTAGATAAATTTATTATATACGAGGGTTATCCGGAAAGTGGTACCCGTTTGCGTTGCATGAAACGCTGACGACTCGGGGAGCCACTGGGCAAGGTCAGACCGCGTCAGTGGCTTGTCTGCCTGCTCTGTGTGAGGTTGCGTGACGCTAGCAGTGCCTGTGTTGTGTCTGTGCTCGTTTATAATGATTAAACGAATTGAGAACCCCGCCAGTTGTGAAGTGAGGGCCGTCATTAAATTTCTTAATGCACGAAACGTTCGACCTTGTGAAATTCGTCGCCAATTAAAGGAGGTGTATGTTCGTCTGTCGGCGTCGTCTGTTCGGCGCTGGTGTCACAACTTCAACCTGGAGAGGGAGAGTAGACGACAAGGAGCGTTCAGGGAGACCATCTGTCATTACAGACGAACTGCTGAGGTCAGTAGACGATCGGCGCGTCACAATTGATGACAATTTACAAAGCTTAAAGACTTTCTGGCCGGAAAAAGATTTGACAGCGATGAAGAACTTAAACGAGGCATGACTACGTATCTCAATACGCTTGCGGCGGAGGACTATGACGCTGGAATACAAAAACCTGTCACACGGTATGACAAATGCCTCAATTTGCTTGGTGATTATGAGGAGAAGTAGTGTAAAGTATGTTCTTTCCAATAAAAATGTGTATATTTGTTAATATGTACGACTGTGTCTTTATAGCACAAACGGGCTACCACTTTCCAGATGGCCCTCGTATTATTGTTATTATTAGTAGTATTATACTTATTTCTACAATTATCACGTGCATAACGATATTTATTTTGTAATATACGATAATTTTAGAGACAAAAATCGATAATTTTGTTCTCTGTGGTTGGCAATTCTGGTGTGTGTTGTTGTGGGACTCGCAAATCATATGGAAGTTGAACTTTGCTCGTTTAGCAGTGTTCGTAGTTAGAGGGAAGTTTCCCTAATCTAGAGAAATTTTCGTAGGTAAATTTAGTAAAAAGAGAATTTTTCGATAAAAGGTAAAAAATCCAGGGAAATTCTCGTGCTGACAGATTGACAAGTATAAATGCTTAAATTTGTCTTCGTTCTTCAGAAATAATACAATAGCAATGGTTTGTGTATGTATGTGCGTGTGTTCAAAGTCTCATAATTTGCAACTATTGTCGTCTGGGTGTAATTGTGTGTATTTTTTTAAAATAAAAAAATCTTTGTTTTACGTCCCACGAATATGCCGGCTAGACTGAAGCAGACGGTGATGATAAGAAATGAATGCAGCGGTGGAATGAATAAAGTGGGAGGAAATGGGGAACCCCCGAGAAAACCTACGCACAAGGTGTTTGTCCACCATAAAGGTTACTTAGCGGGAGCTGGTATCGAACCAGGGACCCTACGCACCAGAGGTGAACGCACTACCGTGTCCCGTTGTTGAAAATAAGTGAAGGAAAATGCAAATATATATAAGCAAAGGCCAAATGAATAAAACAAATGTGAAAAAAAATGAAATGAAATCTTTGAATTTTACGTCTCAGGGTTATGCCGGTTAGGCTAAAAGAGACGGTGATGATGAGAAATAAATGAAATGGTGGAAAGAATAAAATGGGAGGAAACGGGAGAACCCCGATAAAACCCACGCACATGGTGTAAGTCCACCACATAGTTCACTTGGCGGGGGCTGGAATCGAACCCGGGACCCCAAGCCCCAGAGGTGAACGCTCTATCGCTTCATTTTATTCTGTAACGAATTGCTGTAGGCACCAGTAATTTGTTAGATTTACTGATCAACCAGTAATACTTACAATAATGAAGAGGAACCGTGGATAGTGTATATATATAATAAAATGGAGACGACGAAACCGTGCGGCGGTGAAGAATGTTAATGAAGAATAAAAGCAAGTTCCTCATCGAAGCGTGATAAATCGTCTCAAGGACATGATTGGATGCTCTGATAGCTTTTCCTCAAGTTGCTTGTTAAGCTTTTGTCCAATGATCGCCTCTTTATTTATTTATGCACAGATTACAATCGCGTCTGCATTTACGACGACAATAATACGGAAAGCCAAATAAAAATTGGATGTAAACTAATTTAACATTCTCGATTTTTTTTTTCTGCTGCTTTAACATGGCGTCTTGTATGTGTGATCATGAAACGACAGTTTCTACAAGAAGGTGAGGGTCGTGTCTAACTGTTAAGGTCATCAATCAGTACCGTGCGTTGTTATTCTGTGACTTTAGTACATCTATCAGTAGGATTTTTTTCCTTTCTCGGGTTATCTTAAGTCAGAATCTTCTTTGTCTGTTTTGTAAGTTTCAAAATGTGACTTTTTGAGTGTTCTCCCATCTTGCATTGATGGTTGTTTGTGATCGTATCACGGGAAAATGTCTGAACCGTTTGAAATGAATTTTTGAATATAATTAGTTCTAACTTTGAATTGGAATCTTTCTCATGTCACTCTACTTAACGTTACATTGGTATATATACGAGAATATACGAGAGAGAGAGAGAGAGGCATAGGGAGATATTACCGAGCGAAGTAGCTCAAGTGGTAGAGCGTTGGCTTCGCATTCGGGAGGTCGTGGGTTCGAATCCCGCTGCCGACCATCCTGACTGAGGTTTTCCAGGGTTTTCCTCAGTCCTACCAGGCAAATCCTGGGATGGTACCTACTAAACAGGCCCTGGCCGATACCTTCCCAAATCCTTTCCATTGTTATTGTTGTTGTTGGATATCCAGTGTAAAATGGCCACTGGTGATTGTTAAATAAATAAATAAAAATAAATAAAATAAATTCCAATGCCTATTGAGGCAACTGCTGCGTTAAGGTTTTAAATCTCAATACCTCAGCCCCTAATTAAGATAGGAAGATAATTTTGGTATGAATGTGTTTCTGAAGGATGATGTTTTTCGTTGATATGCATTTTGTGTATGTGGAGATACCACGGCGGAAGGGGAGGGTGAAGTTCGTTTTTTTTTTACATCAGTTCTTTTTGGGAATCCATCCCCCTCCTTCGAGATACACTCATAAAAATTGGTAGGTGAAGCAATAAAGTAGTCCACTACATGGTACAGTAATGCCCTGTATCTGTACTTGTTGCTTATAAGGGGGAGGATAGGGGCAAAGTTGGCCAGTTTTTTTTCTTTTTTTTTTAACGCAAATTACATTTATTTTCAGGACGGTTCCACATAAGACAAGATATCTTTACACTGAATTGATCTGCACAAATGTTATCTCGTTGGAATCTGAGTTTCATAAGCTTTCCAACGATGTATCAATCATGACTCTGTCATAATTAGGGAGGTTACCAGGGCCGACAACGTGAAGGTCTGCTACAGCCCTTCACGAAAGTGATATACATGGAATTTTTATTGGAGTTTCTTTCTGAATTTTTCTCTCACTTTGTATTGCACAAATGAATTCCATGTAAAATGTTATTATTACAAGTGTGTTGCCTGCACATTATTCTCATTTTGTCAGCGTAGGGTGGGTACAAGGGTTGCGAGGGTCCCCAAAATTCTACTTTTTTCATATGTTTAGGGCTTTTTGTTTCTTTTTCTTCTTGGAGCTCCTCCGTGGCTAAGCGGTTAGCGTACGCGCCTTTGGCGCGGGAGACCCGGGTTTGATTCCCGGCGAGAGCTCATGTGGTTCGGATTCCACGTTAATCAGTAGGTCCACGTCTCATATAGCCTCGCTGCTGAACGGGACGTTAAACTCAAAATCAACTCAACTCAACTCTTTTTCTTCTTCTACGAACAGGGCATGAATTGCACAAATGTAATCTCATTCAAACATGTGTTCCATAAGTTTTCCAATGATGTATCAATTGTGACTGTGATAATTAGGGGGACACCAGGGACCCAACGTGAGGGTCTACAATTTCGTTCAAATCCCTGGTCTGCGTAGAAAGGTTAAGGATCACCTCAAGTCAGCAATAGGTAACTCGGTATACAAAATCCCTATTAAAAATAGTTAGACACTTGTCTCAGCGTTTTCGGAAATTCCGCTCTTAAAGCGAGAGGGTGCCAATTTCTATATTTTTTTTTCACTTTCAAATCGACCTTGACCTTTGTTTTTGCCGCTACATTTTGATTGAAGTACGTACCCTAAGGAAAAGGGAGAGGTTTCTTTGTAAAATAATAACAGCTGCGCCGTTTGAAATAAATTTTAAACATATTTAGCACTTGAGTCGAGCTGGATTTTTATTACTTCATTTCCATTCAAATACGTGTCCTGAGAGGGGAAATGAAGTTTAAATACGGGGCGAAGAACGAGCATTTTAGCTAGTATCAAATATTGAAAACGATATTAGTATTTACATACGACTCGACACTTACATTATACGCAACCAACATTTCTTTGCTACTGTGCAGCTTGCATAGAAACTAGGGAATGCTATTTATTTTAAACGGGATATAAATAGCCACCGTTACCCATGAAGATGTTAATGGATTTACTCTATTAATGAACTTGGCGGAGATAATTGCAATAAGAAAAGCTACTTATCATTTCACTATTGGCAACCAACATTTCTTTGCTACTGTGCAGGTTGCATAGAAACTAGGGAATGTTATTTATTTTAAACGGGATATAAATAGCCGCCGTTACCCATGAAGATGTTAATGGATTTACACCATTAACGAACTTGGCGGAGATAATTGCAATAAGAAAAGCTACTTATCCTTGTACTATAGGCAACCAACATTTCTTTGCTACTGTGCAGGTTGCATAGAAACTAGGGAATGTTATTTATTTTAAACGGGATATAAATAGCCGCCGTTACCCATGAAGATGTTAATGGATTTACACCATTAACGAACTTGGCGGAGATAATTGCAATAAGAAAAGCTACTTATCCTTGTACTATAGGCAATCAACATTTCTTTGCTACTGTGCAGGTTGCATAGTAGTTAGGGGATGTTTTCGATTTTACACGGAATAAGGGTATGCGCCGTTTCCCGTTAAGATGTTAGTGGATTGACTGCATTAATAAACTCCGCCGAAATAATTGCAATAAGAAACGCTACTTGTCCCTGTATTGTAGGCAACCAACATTTCCTTGCCATTCTGTAGTTTGCATAGAAGCTAGGATATTATAGATTTTAAACGGGAAATGGTTAGCCACCGTTACCCGTGAAGATGTTAACGGATTGACCCCATCGCTGTCATTCAAGAACTATAGTGTGGACGGGCTAACAGTACAATCTTATAAGCTCCATTACCGTAATCTGAAAAAAAAAAAAAAAAACGGAATAGGCCCATTCTGATGGAAATTTCGTTGGCTGCAATGACTTATAAGATATCGATTGGGGGGTCGATGTTGTAACATGGGCCTTTCTGTGTTGAAATGAAAGATTCTTACGTTGCTTCGTGCTAAATTAATATTATCCCCGAAAGTTGAGGTTTTATAAGAAGAGATCTTAAAATAGTAACTATGGGCTTTTAGATGATAATAATATATCCTTCCGAAACGCCTGTTAATGAGCGATTCTATCAAAAGGCAATATTTCAGGATATGAGATTTATCCAATCGTTTTTCATGCTTTGCTTCTACGCTTGATTTAAGTCTCTTTTCTGTTTGATGACTGACATCACCACTTTCAATGGGAGGGAGGGGGAGGGAATTGACAGAGGGAACATGATGACTCCGTAAGAACGTGGCTTTCTCACATTCAATCAATGTTGCTATCTCACAATATGCTTCAATATCGTTTTTTTTTTTTTTTACCTCGAGATACAAATCTTGTGGTAATTTAACATTGAGTATTATGGGAAATTCAAGGGAATTTTTTTAAAAAAATTCAAGTTATCAAATTGCGGTGTGTAAACGCGAACACATTTCCTTGAAATTGTAGACAAAATTAATGGTGGGACTTATACAAGCGATTATTTTTTGAAATTGATTTTTGTAGGTTTGTCGAATGATCTTTTGTGTTTGTCTCTTTCAATTGTACCACACTGCTTTTAGGAGCAATATCTGTAGCTTAGATAGTGATTAACTTTCTGATATTTCCATGCCTTCATTATTTCGTCTGCCAGGTCTTTATATTTGCTTATTTCTGTAGGCCTACTGAATGTTGTATGTATGTTATGATTCAATAGTACTGCTACATCTATGAGGGTTACTTCTTGGTCCATTTTGTTACTAATAATAATGTCGGGACTATTTGCAGATACCGTTATATCTATTGTGATTTCTCGATCCCACTAGAGTTTGTATTTATCATTTGTAAGTACTATACTATACTATGGCTTGGTATCACTGATTTGTTCTATGTTATGAGTCAAAAACTGGTGAATCCTTTTTGCAGCATTGTTGTGTCCTCTTAGATGTTCTGTGGGAGCCATTATACGGCATGAACCTGTGATGTGTTCAATTTCTGACGTGTCTGCATTTTCTGCACTTTCTCAACCGGTATTTCTTGCTTCAATATGTATTTACAGTCAGGGGCGGATCCAAGGGGGCCTATAGGAGCTATAGCCCCCCCTTGACGCTCAGGTATACACTGGATAAAATGGGCTTCAATTCTGCTTTACACTGGATAAAGCTGCAAACTATGGTTTAGACCTTCCCTTGATCATATCCTGGGTCCGCCACTGTTTACAGTAGTTTGGGGTTGGTATCACTTTGTCCTGTACGGTCATCATAAATCCTACTGTTTCAGAAAGAAGTCCAGTTTTCTTGAGCCAGACAGTTATTATTATTATTATTATTATTATTATTATTATTATTATTATTATTATTATTATTATTATTATTCCTTTCACAGAAATCCTTAGCTTCCATGTGGAAAATTCTGTGAGTGTCTCTTTCGTTTTTATCTGTTAGAGTACATTATGACCCAAACGTAGTTGAAAACAAACCACGACTTCGTTTCTTATCTGTTAGTAACTTTTTCGCTCATTCGGCACTATTGTCTTTTTTTTAAGTTAGTCCATTTGATCTCAGCATGGTGCTGTGTGGTTATCTCATTTTCTGTGGTCCCCGCTATGACTGATTCCTCACACGCTTCCAGAATCCATTCTCGCGGCTCGCAGGAGAGATGTGTGTTCGAGATAACTCGAACCGCTTTACTCTCTTGCTGTCCGGATCATCCCTCAATACACCCTCTTTCGTTTCATCTCAGCCGACAACCCCCTAAGGATTCAGAAAATATGACGTCATCAGGTTTCACTGTCGGCCGCTTTATTCTTTATATAGGCAATATAATATCATAGTAACAATAATAATAGTAGTTGTGATAGTGGTGTGATATTTTACACTTAACATAGTGTTAGTAGCAGTCTAGAATCTTTGGCCTATATCTTATGTTTACATTGTAGTAGGTGAGTAGGGTGGATTTTGCATTTATATCGTACTTATCTGTAGCAAAAAAAGGTTGCTCGATTTGGGGCTGCGGTGGTATACCTCGAGTGCTTGGGATCCCGGGTTCGATCTCAGCTCCTGCCAAGAAGGCTTTTTTAGTGAACAAACTTGTGTACGTGGATTTTCTCGCGGTTCATCCGGTTTCTCCCACTTTCTTCAGTCTACCGTTATCATTCATCTCATTATCACCGTGAGGGTCATGGTTTCTCAGTGGTGGAGGACTTACCTTTGGTACATGAGGTCCCTGCGTTCGATTCCCGACCAAGTAAGTTCGTGATGGACAATATTATGTCCATAGGTTTTCTCAGGGCACTCCTACATTTTCATTCCATCATCATTCACTTACTTTAATTACCCATCTCTCGTAGCCTAAAGGGAATAATCATAGAACGTCAAACTAAAAAGATTTCGTTTCATTTCATATCTCATTGTCACCGTCTCCCGTAACTTCGGAGCATAATCGAGGGACGTTAAACTAAATAATAATAATAAAGTTAGCTGAAGTGATCCCGGGCGTTCAATTCAGCTTATGATGTAAACTATTCGGTGTTGACCAGGTATGCTATCAATTGCGGAGTTAAGTTAGCTTATATATTATCCACGAGCCCAGATTAGGAGCTATCTTATCTCCAAAAGGGTCGAGAATTTGCTGTCTCGTCGCGAAAGGTACATTTGTTTCTATTTATTGGATGAATTGTCTCATCTCGTTCCGCAGGCAGCACTTGAATAGGAATGCGCACGAGACAAGATTTGAGACTGTCTCGTCTCGAAACTGTGCTGTAAAAGTGATGTCTCGAGTCGAAAAATGTATTTTTCTCTATTGGAAGAGCTGTGTCCCGACTCGAATTTTGTCAGGAAAATTCTGTCTTGACTCGTCTCGTGCGCATCCCTACACTTGAAAATACAGGTAATGAATTTCGGTCGAGAAAGTCAGAAGTATTGGCACTGAAAGACCATACACAACTATGGAAGCCGTTCTTTCAATCTACAAACTTTCTGTTGGTTGTAATGACATAGTTTTTTTTTTTTAATTGGAGTTTACGCCCTTTTCCATCATTGATGCTAAATGAGACAGAACCTGCTTCTCAAAATTGGAAGTCGAACATTATTCTAGTTTGTACTCGAGTCAAGTATCCCTTCCTCCTCCCTCAAGGAATCGAACCCGAAATTATGCAGTCAAGAAAGACACGCGTTAACAACTCTGCAACAAAGAGAAAGAGAGAGAAAGCTCTCAAAAACTCTTGTTGAGTTCAAACATTGGTTTAGGGATTCCAATGATATAACTTTAGTAAGCCAATTGGTAGCCGTATCAACAAATAATTTCTACACTCGTGTATCTACTTACACAATACATAATTTAGCTTTCTCCGCTGATCTAGTGGCTAGCTAGCGCGCTTTTGTTGGTGAACAGTGTCCAGCGGCACTGATTTCTAAATAACTTTGGAAAAGGGAATGGGCGTTCAAATATGAGTGTTTCGTTATTAGGTATCCCCAAGCAAATATAACCAGATCCTAGGGGGTCTAGTAAAACTTGGAGGAAGGGAGCTCGGGTTCCGAGGATCGACCCCTATGATGTAATCCCGGGTTCGATTACTAGTGGGAGAGCCTTGAAATCAGAACATATTATGTGTATTGGATTCCATCTTGAACTGTATCTTTATACATGTATAACATTGGTGCCGAAAGAGATGTTAACTCCAATCCTCTATATGTCTCGTATAATTTTAGTGCTGAAAGAGACGTTAAACTCCAATCCTCTATATGTCTCGTATAACTTTAGTGCTGAAAGAGACGTTAAACTCCAATCCTCTATATGTCTAGTATAACTTTAGTGCTGAAAGAGACGTTAAACTCTAATCCTCTATATGTCTCGTATAACTTTAGTGCTGAAAGAGACGTTAAACTCTAATCCTCTATATGTCTCGTATAACTTTAGTGCTGAAAGAAACGTTAAACTTTAATCCTCTATATGTCTCGTATAACTTTAGTGCTGAAAGAGACGTTAAACTCTAATCCTCTATATGTCTCGTATAACTTTAATGCTGAAAGAGACGTTAAACTCTAATCCTCTATATGTCTCGTATAACTTTAGTGCTGAAAGAAATGTTAAACTCTAATCCTCTATATGTCTCGTATAACTTTAATGCTGAAAGAGACGTTAAACTCTAATCCTCTATATGTCTCGTATAACTTTAGTGCTGAAAGAGACGTTAAACTCTAATCCTCTATATGTCTCGTATAACTTTAGTGCTGAAAGAGACGTTAAACTCTAATCCTCTATATGTCTCGTATAACTTTAGTGCTGAAAGAGACGTTAAACTCTAATCCTCTATATGTCTCGTATAACTTTAGTGCTGAAAGAAACGTTAAACTTTAATCCTCTATATGTCTCGTATAACTTTAGTGCTGAAAGAGACGTTAAACTCTAATCCTCTATATGTCTCGTATAACTTTAGTGCTGAAAGAGACGTTAAACTCTAATCCTCTATATGTCTCGTATAACTTTAGTGCTGAAAGAAACGTTAAACTCTAATCCTCTATATGTCTCGTATAACTTTAATGCTGAAAGAGACGTTAAACTCTAATCCTCTATGTCTCGTATAACTTTAGTGCTGAAAGAGACGTTAGACTCTAATCCTCTATATGTCTCGTATAACTTTAGTGCTGAAAGAGATGTTAAACTCTAATCCTCTATACGTCTCGTATAACTTTAGTGCTGAAAGAGACGTTAAACTCTAATCCTCTATACGTCTCGTATAACTTTAGTGCTGAAAGAGACGTTAAACTCTAATCCTCTATATGTCTCGTATAACTTTACTGCTGAAAGAGACGTTAAACTCTAATCCTCTATATGTCTCGTATAACTTTAGTGCTGAAAGAGACGTTAAACTCTAATCCTCTATACGTCTCGTATAACTTTAATGCTGAAAGAGACGTTAAACTCTAATCCTCTATATGTCTCGTATAACTTTAGTGCTGAAAGAGACGTTAAACTCTAATCCTCTATATTTTCTATGTCTCGTATAACTTTAGTGCTGAAAGAGACGTTAAACTCTAATCCTCAATATGTCTCGTATAACTTTGATGCTGGAAAAAGACGTTAAACTCTAATCCTCTATATGTCTCGTATAACTTTAGTGCTGAAAAAGACGTTAAACTCTAATCCTCTATACGTCTCGTATAACTTTAATGCTGAAAGAGACGTTAAACTCTAATCCTCTATATGTCTCGTATAATTTTAGTGCTGAAAGAGACATTAAACTCTAATCCTCTATATGTCTCGTATAACTTTAGTGCTGAAAGAGACATTAAACTCTAATCCTCTATATGTCTCGTATAACTTTGATGCTGGAAAAAGACGTTAAACTCCATTCCTTTGTATGTCTTATAACTTTAGTGCTGAAAGAGACGTTGAACTCCCATTCAAGTATCAAACAATTATACAGAAACATATTGGTCTGTTTATTTGTAGAGGAACTTACGATAGAGAGATGGGTAAGTAAGTTTAAAGAAAAACAGTGTACATATTATATATAAAGAAGTTTCCAGTATAAACATTTTTTTTCTGGATGGAGAAAGTGATGATTGATGATAATAAAGGATAGAACTCACTTATTGTCAGACTTAGTAACTTTTATAGAGAAAGTTGATTTTTTAAACTTAATTACATCGTTTATATTATATATATTCAAGAAGGGTTCTTTATCCCTTATGCTTGCTATATATATACTAAAGCCCCATTAACCTCTTCCGTCACACGGGATAAGATGTTCCTTTCTCTTCGTAGTTCAACATTCGTCGTAGAATTTCAAAGAGGAAGGTGGAAAAGATACACCTTTGCCTCTTTTCTCCATCCCGTGACGCCTTAGGGGGAAGGAGGAGCGAAAAGAACCTTTTTAAAGTCCCACCCCCCCACCCCCCACTTTTCAGCAAAGAAAGAGAACGGATGTAACTCCTTCTTTATACTAAAAGAAACGAACTCTGCTAATTACCCTTGGACAAATAAGGAAACTTTGTCTCGGGGACGAGGGGAGGGACGAACAGAGAAAAGAAGAATTAGTGAAGGAACAGTCAACTATACATTCAGCCCCCCCCCCCCCAAGCTTCCTTGCAGCCTTTATTCACTCTTCTCCTGGAGTTTTCTAGCAACGTTACGGACAGGTTGTATGCTAACGAGGGACAATGGAGGAACTGTTAGTTCAGTTCATTAGAAAAGAGAGTTAAGAGTGATGTACGGATCTTCCTAAACTCTGTGGAAAACTTTTGGGAGATGATGTTCCTTCAAGGAAGCAGCTACAAGGGCAAAGAAGATAAAAGGAAAGAAAAGGTGAGAGTAGAGAAGAGAGAGGAATGTCTTTTTCATTGAACGAACCAAAGAACGACTCTGTAACTGATTCAAACAGAGACAGGTGTTCCAGACTAACAAAGGAAGAAAGAGGACCTGGAAGTAAAACTTCATTGAAGTGTGTTAAGTTTGTAGGATCTTCATCAATCTTCCACCTTACAACAATCTACAACGAACAATTGAAAGATGTGTCTTCTCGAGTTTTCTTCATCACTTGATACAACTTCACACACACATATATGTATGTCAACTTATGCCTGTCGATACACGTTGTGTGTATGTCGACTTATAAGAAATTATCAACTTGATGTTTCCACCTCTTAAGAGGCCCTCATCACGGCGAAATTAAAATACCGCTAATTTTACAGTAATTATGTGATATTTTCAAATAGATAAAAGATAATCGAAATGTGGAACAAGAGCTCGCTAGAAAATATTATTTTACATGAGATACCGTTATCACGACTCACTTATCTGCTTTCAATTTCTAGCCTTTAGAAAATCGACATTTATTTTCGCGTTTCTAAATGGCTGCAAACGGAAAGCTACTAGGTGACTCGTGATAACGATACCTCATGCAAAATAATATTGTATAGCGCGCTTATGTTCGATTCCACATGTAGGCTCTATCTTAACTAACTCTGACCTATGGTACCCGGAGGTTCAATGTTGCTGTCAAAAAAGCTCTGCATTGACCTCTGTGTTTAGCCAACTGGATCGAGTTTTTACTTTGTATTCCTATTTCTGAGAGATACATCTTAATATTGTCCTCCAATCTGCCCCTACATTTTCCTAATAGTCGTTTTTCGATTGGATTTTCAGTTAAAACTTTCGTCCATTCTTACTACATGACCTGCCCATCTGAACCTCCTAGGTTTGATGATCCTAACAATGTTTGGTAAACCGTATAAATTATATAGTTCCTCGTTATGAAGCTTCCACCATTCCCGTTTCTCTTGGGTCCGAATATTCGTATCAGAATCTTCTTGTCAAAAACTTTCAGTCTGCGTTCTTCCCTCAAAAGTAAGCGACCATGTTTCGCAACCATACAGCACAACAGGTATGATTATCGTTTTGTATATTTTAAGCTTCAAATTCCTCGACAGAATTCGCGACGACAAAAGGTTTTGAACTGAATAATAACACGAATCCCCTGCTTTTAGTCGACATTTAATTTCTTCATGAATATGGTTTTGGTGTTAATATTGATCCTAGATATTTGGAACCATACACTTCATCGAAAGTTTTGATTGATAATTTTAACGCATCCATAATTTGCATTATTACGATCTTGACGGACTTCCATTTATTTAGTTTTCTCTGCATTTACTTCTAAACTCAAGTCCCGGCAAACGTTTAATAAGACCTCTGCATTTATTTCCATTGTTCTCGTATCATCCCCTATTAAATTCTATCTTAGCTAAAGATAACTAACGAAGAACTGTCACTATTATTTTTTTATATATATATAAAGAAATGCTAGAGTAATAATTTAGCTGAAGATAACCATGAAACACAATGAATTATTGTTTTCTGTGTAAAAACTATGATAATAACATCATAACCTACGAAGCCCAATTTGGACTAAATTCGGTCAAGCTCACGCTTATGACATCATTTTGACCTCATACTCGCATCTTTTCAACATCATGCTCACTCAATCTCACGCTCAATTCGTGAAGGTGAGATCGAGTGAGCCTGAGTTTTGAACTCATGAGCGCCAACCTCATGAGTGCGGGCACTTTTGATCATTAGGATATATATAGCGAGAGAGAACTGAAGCTAGCCCTAAATAGAATTTATTGATAGAAATCGTGCCACAGAATCATTAAAACATTAATTATGGAAAGAATTACACAGATAAAACTGTGTCCAATGATACTAAAGAATTGAGTTGATCAACTATTAGATTTTTTCTTTGACTATCTGTGTTACTAACCCATTTATTTCAACCATATCATTTCTTTTAGCCTAGGAATTAAAGTGATCAACTATCAGATTTGTTTCGTTGACTATTTGCGTTACTAACCCACTTACTTCAACCATATCATTCCTTTTCGCGTAGGAATTAAAGTGTTCAACTATCAGATTTGTTTCGTTGACTGTGTTACTAACCCATTTACTTCAACCATATCATTCCTTTTAGCCTAGGAATTAAAGTGATCAACTATCAGATTTTTTCTTTGACTATCTGTGTTACTAACCCATTTATTTCAACCATATCATTTCTTTTAGCCTAGAAATTAAAGTGTTCAACTATCAGATTTGTTTCGTTGACTATCTGTGTTACTAACCCATTTACTTCAACCATATCATTCCTTTTCGCGTAGGAATTAAAGTGTTCAATTATCAGATTTGTTTCGTTGACTATCTGTGTTACTAACCAATTTACTTCAACCATATAATTCCTTTTCGCGTAGGAATTAAAGTGTTCAACTATCAGATTTGTTTCCTTGACTATCTGCGCTGCTCATCTAGTTACTGGAAAATAGATATTCGCCAATGATAGAGCTTTCTTTGAGAATTTGATGTAATCTTTGTATTAGCTGAATCTTGTTTTAATCTTAACTCTGATTCTGATTTACTTTGAAAGGGTGTACGTGAATATTATTTACAGAATACCTTCCAAAATACAATATGTAAAGATCGAGCATTTACTTGAGTGTTTTTTCTCGCATATTATGCTAAAATATGATTATGAAATTAAAAGTTTCAATATAGGCTATGAATTGCCTGTTTGTTCACTTTCCCTTCCAGACACTGTGTTTAAAATATATGACCTTTTGTTATTAGCTGAAGATGAGAGCGTATTATTATAGCCTATATACTATGTCCTATATATAGGATATATTATTCAACTGAAGATCATCAAGGAAAAGCGTATGTAAACTACGGTGCTTCTTTCCTTGACACAGGCCTAACAAAATATTTAAACCAGTAATTTAATTAGATGAAAAAATAATATCTTTTCAATTAATAATAAAAGTTAATTTTCTTAAAATAATGCTTTTCTTTGGCAAATGTTCTGAAGCCTGACCCAATTCTACGGAAAGCAAACGCAGTTTTCTGCGAAGTGTATCGCTCATTTTGAAATTTGGAAGTTCATACACCATAGTCTCATCGGAATACACTTTGCAACTAACATTATTTGCAATTAAGGTTGGCAGCAAATATATTTACAAAAGACAAACTGCATTTTTTCATTGTGAAGGTCAAATAACTGGTTGGATTGGTTCCATTTTAAAATATATTATTATTATTATTATTATTATTATTATTATTATTATTATTATTATTATTATTATTATTATTATTATTATTATTATTATTATTATTATTATCCTAATAAACTTTTCTCAATACAATTTATTTTGCATGTTTCTCGCAACAATCATAGAATAGCTTAGTAACGGTCAACGGTCCAAGTCGATACGTACAGTACGTATCACCATATTTACCGGTGTTACCGCATTTTGTAGATTAAATCTGCGTTTCGCTTTGAGCTCAGGGGCGGCGTTTGAAGAAGGTACGGGGGCAATTGCCTCCTTGCTGAGTTTGAGAAACATTTTATACTTTCTTTTAATAAACTGTGTACTAATAAAAAAAAAAAACGTTCAACTCTTATGTCGATGAATCGTCTTCCTCTCCCCTTTCTGATATCTGAAGTGATGCTATTGGTTGAAATCTTTTGTTTTACGTCCCACGTTTATGCCGGCTAGGCTAAAGAAGACGGGCTACTGTTTGAGTGTCACGGAATGACGAAGAATCTATGATTTAAGAGTAAGAAACTCTCTCTCTCTCTCTTTTTTTTTTTTTTCCACCAGTAGAAAGACACAGCGAGAACAATGTGTTAGTTCTGGTGCCTGCAATTTTCCCGTAGTTTTGTGGGAATTTAAAGAGATAAATTCACATTTTGAATCCCAGAGATATCCCCTGAAATAAACTGTAAAGTGTCATTTCGCCCCCCCCCCCCAAAAAAAAAAAAAAACAGCATAGGACTCGGGACCTAATTCCATAACGATTTGCGTCAACGCAGAGCAAAGTTAGCATTTTGGTTTCCAGTAGTTAGCATGGCTCGAAATTTCACACAAATGCAGTATCCTTCACAACACTGCCATATGTCTCATGTCATTTGAAAACAACGAAATTAGTTCGCAAGCTGCACAACTATCGATATCAAACATGTATATAAATTTAAATAAAAAAAAGAAAAACTCGTCTATTTATTTGTAGGAAGGTCGTGCGACCTGTCGATGTCCCCGTAACTTCATTACTGAGTTTGTGAAATTTAGGTAAACTTGAGAGAGAAATGTTCCTAACTCTGTAGTGTTCAGACTGTGTAGCAGAGAATTCCATAATCTTCGTTTTAACATACTGTTTCCTTTAACCAGGCAAAGTTCATGTTGAGTGGGTTATCTGGAAAGTAGACGCTAAGAATTAGGCGCTTAACGTTATCGATCTTGGAAAGTCTTTTGTGGGGGAATCTTCGACTTGTTCCCCGCTTCCACAAGAGATAGGGGGGTTGGGGGAGGATGGGAAATGTGGCCCTTAACTTCAATTAGCACACCCTAATGACTGCAAAAACAACTGAAGGTATTGTTTTTATTTCCAGTACTTTCTCAAAACATTTGGCATGCTTCCCACGCCATCTGTTCTGTCTGTTTCCAGAGTATACTGGCTTATTTTCGCTACGAATTTTGAATGAACTTTCGCTAATAGAATCTTCACATCAAAACGTGTATGTCTTGTTTCGCTGCGAGATGCATCGTTACGGTGTTATTGCAGAGTAATTCCTATATTTAGTTGGTCTAGTTGAAAGTTTATATATTCCTGTCGAGAAGAAACTAAATGTAATCTGGTTAAGTTGTACCGGGTGTACATAAATGAATATAGCAGTTTGATCAAAAAAAAAATACAAGGTAATCAAAAAAGTTCTTACCATTGTAGTGTAGTGATAAACAAAGAAAAATACAGTGGATGGTTTAGGTTTCAAAGTCATCTCCATCAGCATCCAGTGGCGTATTTAGGGGGACTTCCGGGCTTAAGCCCCCCCGAAATGTTACTTACTATAGTAAAGTATATGAAATATCTTGCAGAATTTTCACATTTTCAGGCGAAGCTCCCCCCCCCCCCGAAAGTTAGCAAAGCCCTTCCCCCGAAGCAAAATCGTAAATACGCCACTGTCAGCATCCAACATCTTTTGCCAACATTTCTACAGCTGCACAGTACCTTGGTGATAAAACTCTGTTGTCGTGGATGCAAAGAAGTCCATGGGTGCGTTAAACAGGTCTTCCTCATTAACGAATGATCTCCCACGTAGATGATTGTCAAGGGAATGAAACAGGTGGTAATCTGTTGACGCAAGGTTTGGTGAATATGGTGCATGGCACAGTGTCTCTTAACCAGGGTCGTCCGGGTCTTCTTTGCAACATATGACTTGGCATTGTGCAGGAACAGCACACCATTGCGTTTCCAATGCCGCGATGCATGGTGCACACTTTGCAAGTGCTGAAAGTAAGAGGTCAGCAGGAATGGTGTGACCAGGTGGAAGGAACATGTAGTGCACCCCTTGCCGATAATTCCACCGTGCATAGAGCATAATCTGTCGTGGGTGCAAAAGTAGTCTTGCTCTTGAGGCAGGGGCGGATCCAGGACCGACTTCTGGGGGGGGCGGTGGGTTGTCATACTGCTACTTTTAAGGGCTCCAATCTATGGGATGGGTTTTATTTATATATATAAAATAAGAAAGCTTTCTCTTCTGGAGCGCCGATCGCCCCCTGGATCCGCCCCTGGCTTGAGGTGTGAAGAACAGTATCACGTGGTGACAACCAATGTCTGGTAGGCTTGGGAGAGTCATAGAGGATCCACTTTTCGTCAGCAGTGAGCAAGCGATCAAAGATAAGTGTCTTTAGGTGTCGAGTGAGCAAGGAGAAACAAATTGTTACTCGTTGTTTCTTGTTGGCTGATGACAATGTGTGGGGTACCCACTTGCTTGACTTGCATGACTTCTCTATCATATGCAGGTGCGATTGGACTTTTTGAGTGGAAACATGGAACCTTTCTGCAAGTTTATCACACGTCATACCATTGTTCGTGTCGATGCCTGTTTTCAGGGCTCTTCTCCTCCAACACGTGTCGTCCACTGCGAAGTTCATCCAAAAGGCTTAAGGGTCTTCATCCCGGCGAAATTAAAATACCGCTAATTTTACAGTAATTTTGTGATAACTTCAAATAGATAAAAGATAATTGAAATATGGAACAAGAGCGCCCTAGACAATATTATTTTGCGTGAGCTACCGTTATCACAAGTCACCTAGTGGCTTTCCGTTTTCAGCTGTTTAGAAACGCGAAAATAAATGCCGATTTTGAAAATGGCTCGAAATCGAAAGCAGATAAGTGAGTCGTGATAACGGTTTCTCATGTAAAATAATATTGTCTAGGGCTCTCTTGTTCCACATTTCGATTATCTTTTTTATCTATTTGAAGATATTACATAATTACTGTAAAATTATCGGTATTTTAATTTCGCCGGGATGAAGACTCTTAAATCTCCCGAACGAAATTTCTGGAACCAATGCCTGGCGTATGCGGCAGCTGACAAACCCACTTTCAAGTCATGCAACGAACAAGCTGCTTCGATAACTCCATTTCTCTTTTGATATTGAACGAGTTATTATTGCTGGATTACTGAAGGTCGATGGCCTGACTAACTCCTGATCTCTTAGTACCCGGCTATTTGAGGCGATCGCAAAGCGTATTTATTGCCCATGCGTACTCTTGGAATACGCTGACCATGTATTTAAATGTAGATGGCTAATCATAAACGCGAAAGCAATAAAATCGCTGAGAAAACGTCAGCTCGAGTGTATTTGGTGCGGGTCGGAACAATAGACCGCCTGCTGTTTAAAATATTTCAAAAGGAAGGGAAAAAAAGGAAAGACGTGTTGCCAGGCAAAGGGATTGTAGCAAGAAACAGCTGCTTGGAAGATGGTTTGTGCAGAGTATTGGAACTCTGCTATTACACATCTGGACCTGGCAAAAAGACCTGGAAACCCTGACTGGCTCACAGTATGATTTACACATTTGGTGAAAGTAAAATTACTGAACAGCCACTTTGGCCGCGTTCGCTACAGAGGATAACGCTTTCTCGACTAGCCTAGGACTTAGTAGGCACGATTATATTTTCTCTATGTGAGCGCATGACTAATGGGACGTCAAATACGGCAATAACTTTTTTGGTTACCTTTTATTACCACTTAAATAAAGTGTACAAAGTTGTTCGAAGGTTGAAATTAAAGAGCAAGAAAGTGGCTGACCGGTATTTTTGTCAGGCTCAACTATATATTTCAATGTTTAAAAAAATACAATTTTTCTTCATCTGTTTTCAGGATTATTAGTAGGTGCCGGTAATTTATTTTTCAGAGTTGGCAACCCAAACTCGCACAGATAGCTTTTCTTTGTTTCTATTTGGCAGTGACGGTAACAAACATGGCAATTCCTAAACAGAAGCCTTTTTGTGTTTTGCAGTTTGCTATTGTTAATCAGTTACTTCAGTTCAACGTGCGTTTCGTAGGAAGTTCAATCGTGACCTCCCCTATGCCAAGGGGAAAGGTGAGGCGGAACGCGGGAGCATAGCGTTCCCCCCACCTCCAGACAATATATACGGCGTCCCCCCAGTTCCTAAAAATTACATTAGGCAAAGATAGGCAGGGGGAACGGCGTGACGTCATGCCGCTACCTACCGTTTCCCCACCTTTTCAGATCCACTTTTATCCCTGCTAAATGCCAACAACATTCGTCCATTGCATAACCAGTTTGAAACAACTAGTTGTTTGTTTGTCCAAGGCAGGTTTTCTCAACCCGGGGCTCGCGTCCACTAGGAGGGTCGCGAGAAGATTTCATGGGGGTCGCGAAGATAAGCGGGAGAGAAAAAATGATTAGAATCTAATACGGAAAAATATATTTTTAAATTTAATTTTGAATTTTGGTCTGATAGGCATAGGATATTTGGTAGGACTTTTTATTTGTTTTCTATTTGGTCTAGGAATTAATTCGTGCGGTTGGTACGCACACAGTGAAGCTGTAGTACAAACACAAAATACATAAATACCTTAAGAAAAATATTGTCCATCGCTAGCCACCACTTTCGCCCATCTGTCAGGCAATGTACGGATTCCGTGGCGAAAGAAGTCCTCATCCTTGGAAGCGATCCAGTCAGAGACCCATGTTTCGATATCTTCTGAAGAAGTAAACCGCTGTCCAATCAAATCGTTGTTCATGCAATCGAACAAGTAGTAGTCCGAAGGAGCAACGTCTGGTGAATACGACGGGTGGGGTAAAACTTCCCATCCGACATTTTCTAAATAGGTTTTGACCGGTTTTGTGACATGTGGGCGAGCGTTATCATGTTGAACAATAAGTTTATCATGTCTGTTCTCCCATTCTGGTCGTGTTCTGGCCAGAGCTTGCTTCAAACGCATTAATTGTCGTCGATAACGTTCTCCATTCATAGTTTCACCCGGTTGCAGCAGCTCATAGTACACCACACCTTTCATATCCCACCATATGCACAGCATAACCTTTGCACAGTGAATATCTCGTTTTGGTTGTGATGGACCTGGTTCACCTGGTTTCACCCAGGCCTTTTTTCGTTTAGGGTTCTCGTAATGGATCCACTTCCAATCACCCGTAATAATTCGATGCAGAAACCCCTTTCTGCTCTGTCGTTGAAGCAGCAATTCGCAAATGGTTTTTCGTCTTTCAACGTCTCTGTCTTTCAATTCATGTGGAACCCAATGTGACATCTTTTGAATCATTCCCATGGCTTTCAAGCGTTTGGAGACTGTTGTTTGATCAACGCCTAATGCTGCTGCAAGTTGTTCCTGCGTTTGACACGAATCCTGCTCGAGCAATGCTGTCAATTCTTCGTCTTGAAATTTTTTTGGCTGTCCAGCTCGCTCTTGGTCTGCCAAGCCGAAATCACCACTTCTAAACCGTGCAAACCACTTCTGACACGTTCGCTCAGCTAGAGCATGGTCACCATACACTTCCATCAAAATACGATGACTTTCAGTCGCACTTTTCTGCATGTTAAAGTAATGCAGCAGGACACCCCGCAAAAACACTTTATCAGGCACAAATTGCGCCATGTTCACTTAACTACAAACTGGTGTTGTTGACGCTTTAATCCACTGCCCTATACTACGAACGATACGCGATGACAGGGGTTTGCAACACATGTGTGGATACACGGAACTGTGGGACGCTCCGTTCGTTGCGCCATCTCTTGTCCACCCGCACGAATTAATTCCTAGACCAAATACTTTTTAAATGTAAACAAGTTTGCTTTTAACAACTTTTTTTGATACTGAACAAAATATACAACAATGTACCAAATTCACAACAATATGAAATCACTCAATCTGACGGCCTCTCAAAAATTAAAATACTCAATAACTTTTTTAAGAACTGTCCAAGTTTTTTAATTTTTTTAAAAAAACAAAATTAGAAATCGCTTTAATTTTTTTTCATCATAGACCAAAAATTAATTGAGTTATGAAGTTTTAAAATTTCCAAACGGTCTCCATTTTGAAACAGTATGACGGATCATATTCTATATTTGGTTTTAATCCATTCACTTTTAGGGAATTTACTGTATGTCCACTATAAAGATTTACTATTATAGAAATATATAGATATCGTAAGACCTCCACAATATTTATATTAAAAATCCCACACAAGCTAATTACAAACCAGAAATTATAAGGGGGTCGCTTGTGATAAAATGGGGTTTGTGATGGGAATGAGGTCTAAGGGTAGATGGAATCATGGGACGACCAAGAGTGTCTGAAGAGAACGTTAAGTGCATTAAGAAGTCCTAAACATGTATTAGGAAGGCCATGTCAGTATGTAAGGTTTTAAGAAGACGCTTACATATGCGTTCCTACCAAGGCCGAAGATCCTGGGGGGCCGGGCCCCCCTAAAGCAGATGTAGGCCCCCTATTGTATTTATGAATATACAATATTTGGCATAATTTGAATGCAATTTCTCTTAAAATCCTCATATATATATATATATATATATATATATATATATATATATATATATATATATATATATATATATATATATATATATATATATATATATATATCCCTTCTGCATCTGAATGGGCCCCCCACAGGTTTTTAATCCTACTGACTACACTGTGCGCTCCGACTATACAATTAAAATATTGCAGTAGGAATCGCCACCTTTGTTACTGTCTCTGCCGAGCAGAAACAAAGAAAGCTATCTGTGCGCACATGCGTACAAATAAAACTGTTTTTCTTGCTCTTTAATTTGAGCCTAAACCCTCACCTAATCTAAACCTTAAAACTCTTTACACCTCATCTAAGGTATAATATAAAGAAATCAAACTGCTGTATTCATTTATGTACATCCTGTATTTTTGTAGAATTTAGATATATTCTGGTTGACTAGAAAGTGGATATATTCAGGTTGACTGGAAAATTGGATTATTTTCAAGTTAAAAGTGAATATATTCCAATGGGGTAGAAAGTGGATATATTCAGGTTGAGTACAAAGTGAATATTGTAAGTAATTGTTATAGCTAAATCCCGTGTTGACGAATACAGAAACTTTACTGTGGTCAACGTGGGTTCAATTCGTTACTTTGGCGGTATTACGTTTCATAGAACAACACAGACTCGACTCCCTCTTAATTACACGCCAGTAAACAATTAAGTCCAACTTGAATAGTTTCCGTTTTCACACCTATCTTTATTACCATTACCTGATATGACCACATATAATAAATCTACCTCTAAGATGCCACTATTTACACACTTTAATCTCTAGCCCTCTTACTACGTCCAGTACCTACTACACAATTAATATAATTAACAATTCTTCAATGAGCTTTAAACTTCAATAACTATGGCATCCATATCAACAACTATTCGATATTCAATTCAGTACCTTATATTACTAACAAGCACTAACTTCTTTCTTCCTGAAGCATGTTCAAAATTCTTTCGCGCTTTCCGCCACATATCCATCTAATTCCCTACAAATATGTTTCGGTTGTGTACAAAGTGAATGCCGGTATATATCGGCCGAGACGAAAGTGGAGCATTCCGATTGAGTAGAAAGTGGTTATATTCCGGTGACACACACAAACACCCCCCCCCCCCAAAAAAAAAAAAAAACTTGGTGCAAGTTGTGAGCAAACCAGGAACCCCACTTACCAGAGGTGAGCGCTTGTCCACTGAGCTGCCCCGGTCCCTTGAGCAGTTTTTATTATGCTGACGTAAATATGCTGAGAAAATTCTTTATTAAACACAATATACGCAAAATCCTAACTTTTTGTTGTTAAAGAAGAACTTAATTTCTCTGTTATGTCGCACTCTGCGTATAATAACACATCCATAGAGCTGAATATTACGTTATAACATCTCTATTTACACATTTAATATTAGACGAATAATTATAACCTAGTATACATTCATTATTAGTGCTACTATAATAATATTATCATAACGTGTCTGACCAGTGTGTTAAGAAAACAGTGGCCCGAACCTTATCCAAATAAAAGATATATTTTTTTCTTCTTTCATTTTCTCACATATGCGGCAGTCGTCATAAATGTGAATACTAGTTTGTGTAGTCCTGTGTCTCCTAGTAAATAACAGTTCCAGCCATGTTGACTTACATGGACTCCCCCCTTCCCTTGCGTCCTCTTCAGAAGCTAATTTGAATTCCGAGCGGGGCACACGCTACTGTAAGCACGCAGGAAGTTTAAACAATGATAAAGTGTTGGCGGATCTCGACTGTAAGGTAAACTGTTATATATAGCATGTACTACGAAACAGTACCGAGTTCTATGTGGGAGATTTTGTATATATGTGTGTTTGTATATGTGGAAAGAGGAGATCAGTGCTGTCGGGGATGGGGATATATAGAGAAGTTTTGTCGCCGAGTTCTGGCGCTGTCTGGAAAACGTATAGAAACCACATCAAATAAACCGTTCATACGAAAATCCTATGTTTATGTTCTATTACGGTGTCTTTTTTTTTAAAGACATTTCCTGTATGCTATACAACAATTTAGTGAAGGAGGTGTGGTAGCTCAGTGGTATGGAGTCCTCTCCTTTGGTGAAATGCGTTGCTAGAGTTGAACACCAGACGAGAAGAAACATAGTGTTCATGATCAGACAGATTTCTTCCAACAGATATATTTTTCAGACAAGACATCACTTTCCCGTAGTGGCATCGATTTCTGTACAACTTTTGGAGAAGGAGCGTTCGGTATGTGTGCTTCTTTTTCAGATACTCAAGCGAAAATATCCAGATCCTACGGCAGCCTAGGCCCCTTTGGTCCTCCTACGATCGATGCCTGTGCTTTTCTGACACATTTTTGAGACAGGACATCTTCAGTTCTTGTATGTATCCTAGTGTTGCTTACGAAACTAGATTTGGGTCTGTTTCATCTCGTCTCGAAAATGTGTCCTGAATATGAATTTGATCCAAGAATTTTGTCGACTTTTGGTGGACAACTTCGTGTATATAGCTTTTCCCACAATTCTCCCAGTTCCTAGCAAGTATAACATTCTTTAGTGGCAGCTTAATGGGAAAAATACTTGTCTTTTATGCAAAAGATCCCTACTTTGATCCCAGGTCATATCGGCTTACAAATTTACACTCGAGACAAGACAGACACAGATGAATTTTTCAACGCGAGATACAACTTTCCCAATAGGAAGAAATACATTTTTTTTCAATATAAGACAGAGCTCTTCTAATAGAAACAGATACATTTTTTCGAGACGAGGAAGAACTCTTCTAATCGAAACAGATATTTTTTGAGACGAGACAGCTCTTCTAATAAAAATATATACATTTTCCGAAACGAGACTTAGATCATATTTTTGGGGACGCGGTGGCTCAGTGGTAAAACGTTCACCTCTGGTGCTTGGGGTCCCGGGTTCGATTCCAGCCCACGCCAAGTGAAGTTTGTGGTGGACAAACACCGTGCTCGTGGGTTTTCTCGGGGTTCTCCTGTTTCCTCCCACTTTCTTCATTTCACTCATCTCTCATCATCACCGTCTTTAGCCTAACCGGCGTAACCGTGGGACGTAAAACTTAAAGATTTCATTTCATTTTTAGATCATATTTTTTCGAGACGAGACAGAGATATTCTAAAAAAACATATTTTTAGATACGAGAAAGAGCTCTTTTAATAGAAACATACATTTTGAGACGAGACAATTCTTTCAGTAAAACATTTTTCAAGACGAGACATAGCTCCGTGAATAGAAACATACATTTCAAGACGAAACAGAACTATTCTAATAGAAATAGATAATTTTTCGAGACGTGACATAGCTCTTCTAACAGAAACATACATTTACAAGACAAAACAGGCCTATTCCGATAGAAACAGAAATTTCTCGAGACGAGATAGAGCTCTTCTAATAGAAACACATATTTTTTGGATAAGAGAAACAGCTCTTGTAATAGAAATATATATATTTTTGAGACGAGACAGCTTTTCCAATAGAAATACATTTTTCGAAACGAGACATAATTCTTCTAATAGAAACTTATATACATAAGACAAAACAGGAATCTTCCAATATAAACATATTTATTTTTTTGAGACGAGACAGAGCTCTTCTAATAAGTGTAATGTTTCAAAAACTGTCAGTTCTGTGACAGTTGCTCCTTTTCACAGCATGTTCCAAGTTGCCCGCCATTTTTATGTTACTGCTCCCCCCCTCTCTTTTAACATTACAATTTTAGGTTGGTACTTGTCAGTCACTCTTCAAACTATGTCTGTGAGACCTATTGTTGCAAGTTCTGCTATAGCTTACTCCTCTTTTGAATATGTTGCGAATGGTACCGCTATTCTCATATTAATACTGTTCTGCCCTCGTATATAACGTTCCAATGTGATGCTACTATTAGTCTGTCATTTTTTTCAAACTATGTCTGACATTGTTGCAAGTTTTGTGACAGAACGCCTCTGTTCTGAGCATGATGTGAAAAAGCTTTAAGTTAAACGTCCCACGGTTATGCCGGTGAGGCTAAAGGAGACGTTGATAATGAGAAATGAGTGAAAGGGTGGAATGAAGAAAGTGGGAGGAAACGAGAGAACCCCGAGAAAACCCACGAGCACGATGTTTCTCCACCACAAAGACCACACGGCGCGAGCTGGGATTGAACCAGGGACCCCAAACACCGGAGGTGAACGCTCTACCACTGAGCCACCGCGCCCCCCAAGCGCATGATGTGAATCTTATTCCTGTTCACCTCAACCATCGGTTTCTTGGTGGGCAACATGGAAATTTTAAAACTCTTCTCTTCCTTGGGAGAGATGTTTTACATTTTGATAAGGCCTCTTTTTCGTATCTGCATCTAGATATATTTTATCGTTGGTCTTCCTCTTCCTGATTTTCCTACCTTTCCCTCTATCAACACGGTGATCCAATCGGAGTGCCGAATAAGATGGCCAAGCATGCTGTTTCTTCTTTTTCCTATTATCTTCATGATATGGCGTCCTTCATTAGCTTCCTTTAGTACGTTTTTATTCCTTTTCCTTTCGGTCCATGATATTCAGCACCAACGTCACATTTCAAAAGCTTCCAGTTTGGATATTTCAGCTTTTTTCAATGTCCACGTCTCTGTACTGTAAAACCCCACGCTTCACACCAGGATCATAATAAATCGTTTGCGAATATCTAACGACACATTTCTTGATGTTAGCAGTCCTCTTTTCCTATTGAATGCTTGTTTAGCCTGCGATATTCTTGAACTTACGTCTTTTTCACTTCTTCCCTCCGAGGATATTAGACTTCCTAAATAAGGTAACGCCTTAACGTCTTCGATTTTCTCTCCCTCTAGCTATACGTTTGCCCCTTCCTGTCCTGCTCTTGTGCACTTTATCACTTTGGTTTTCTTCTTATTTATCTTCATTTTGCATTATTTTTTTTTAGTTGGTCGTTCAAGTTTGAAAGTGCCTCCTGCATGTCCTCATCGTTCTCCGCTATGAATACTGTCATCAGCAAACCTTATTGTGCTGAAAACCTGACCATTTACTTTTACGCCTTTATCGTTTTTTTATCAAAAAATTCTTTCATAGCCTTTTCATATATACATTTAACACAGGGGCGTCATTTGAGACTTCGCTTGGGAGGGAGCAAGAGCACCACCGACATAATACTTTCACGTTTTGTACTAGTATATTAGTAGACAATCGATTAAAGTATATGTATTCCTCAAACTCTTGGGGGGGGGGCAATTGCCCCCTCCTGCCCTCCCTAAATGACACCCCTGATTGAACAGGAGAGGTGAAAGTTTACATCCTTTCCTCACTCCTTTATTTATTCTTACTTCCTTCTGCTAGTGCCGTCATTTTCATACTAATGTTCTGCCCTCGTGTAGCTTTCGCCTGGTGTCACCACCTACCGGTCACTCTTCAAATCATATCCGTCATTGTTGCGAACTTTCAGGACAATAGAGCTTTCTTTCTAAATTTTAATAGATTTTTCAATACTTTAATGTCCTTCCTCCTGTGTATATTGGCAGGTTATACTAAACCGGTATATGAGTCATCCAGTTCCAAACCGGTTCTTGTCCATTCACAGAAAATCTCGTAAAATTGAGATAAGCTGTAGGATCGAAATGTGTTGTAAAACTGGATAATACGAGTATTTGGTGGTGCTCAAGTGATTCACATGAATACATACACTCAAGTGCTTCCAGTTCTACTAAACATACGCAGGTTTGAAACTAGTGGTCAGCACAAAAACCGGGTTTTCGGTTTTCACCGAAACCGGTTATCGGTTTTCTCTCAAACCGGTTCAGTTTTTCACCGGATACGGTTTCGGTTTTCTTCAAAACCGGTTACGTTTTTTCCCCCTAAAATTTGTTCAATTTCTGACCAGAATAGTGTTTCGTTGTTCTCCGGAAACCGATTCCGTTTCCACAGAAATAGTTTTGTGTGTTTTTCAAAAGTTTTCACCGAAAACCAGTTTCGGTGAATACCGAACCGGTTTCGGTGTAAAATCAAAAACCGGTTTTTATAGAAAATCGAAACCGGTCCGGTTTTTGAGAAAACCGAAATGTCGGTATTTTGGTTTTCGTTTTTTCTAGAAACCGGTTTTGCCCATCCCTATTTGAAACTGGACGACTCAATGTAATGATTGTCTCCAGTCTCTGGTGTGTGGGGTCCCTGGTTCTATCTCCGGCCAAGTAAGTTTGTGTCCGTGGATTTTCTCAGGTTACGCCCGTTTCCTCCTACTTGCTCATTCTACGAATTTGTTTATTGTCATTGACTTGCTTTAATCATCGTCTCCCTTAGCCCAAAAGGTCATAATCATGGTACCTTAAACTGAAACATTTTATTTCAGTTTCTTTATTATGAAGACAAGATTTAATATTTGCATATGGTTAAAAAAAATCTTACGCACAAGAGAGGTTCATTGTAGGTCAAGCTTTGAAGGAACTGCTGGTTTCTATTGAGCTTCTTCTGTCAGTTGAGTAATTACGGAATGATTGTGTTCCAATTTGTGTCCAATTTGAGGCTTCCTCGCTTGGGATGCCCTCTAGAGGGCTCAGAGTGAGGAAGAGAGAGAGCGGGGAGTCTAATCGAAAAACAGGAAGGGGACAAGAGAAGTGTCTTTGGAAAACAGTTTTCTGCTCACTTGTTCTATTTCTCTCTCTCTCTTTCTCTTGGGACAGGACAGTGTACCCACTCTTTCCTCTATCTTCTGCAGCTATACATTTGCACAACCAAAAAAAAAAAAAAGTTCCGTACATTTCAGTCACCTTTCGGAACAAGATGATGATGCAGAAATTTTTTGGTGAATATTCATGAGGAAAAGAAGAGGAAAAAGTTTTTTTTTTCGGATAGAAATAACATAAAGTTCTTCTGCTCGTAAGAGGTATGCTATGCCTTTAATTTATTCCGTTTTTTTTCTGTCTTCTTCCGTTGACACAAACGCAGAAAATTAAAAGAAATATATATTTTTTTTAGCAATCAATTCTTTCTGGTTGATCGACTAAAAGGAATTTTGAATATCTGATTTATTTTGAATGAATCGCATAATTTCTTCAATAGATTTTTGTGATTTTTTCTTTCTCTTCTTCTTTTTGATAAATCACTGGTTCTTATTTTCGTATATATTTCATTTCATATAAAGATCACTTGTCTGAATATTTTGTCAAATTTGGAGGATGAGAGATCGAAAAGAATTCAAATCTTTAGAATTCTTCTCATTTCTGAGGAGAAATATTCCTTGTTAATAGTAGTTACATTTCAATCATGTCACCAGACCCATATTTACGTATTTTACGCCCCTGGACTGAACAAAATTTTGCCCTGCCCTCTTCTCCGTATTTGTTCGTATTAAGTTATGTGTAAGCAGAGGAAAACCACATCGGTAAAATAAATAAATAAATAATAAATAAAATAAAATAAAAATAAACGAGTTGAGTGTGCTTGAAAAAACATTGTCAGAACGAACTGAAAAAAAAAAAAATGGAAAGATGGAGTAGGAAGGATAAATGTGATTGTTTCTACATGTAAAAGTAAATATTTTTATCCGCACTTTATTCTTTTTCTCGTAAAATCTCATCTCTCTATGACTTACGGTTTCCGAGATGTGGCTCCATAAATTTCCCGAAATTCAAACTTTTTTGGCCAATATCTGGGGAACGGTGGCCAGTTGGCCAGTGGCCACTGGTTATTATTTATTGCCAAACTTTTCAATATGGTTATTATTTATTGCCAAACTTTTCCCGAGATATGGCTTCTTAAATCTCCAGAAATCGGACTTTTTTTTTTTTTTTTTGCCAATATCTCGGGAACGGTAAGAGTGACGCGAAAAATTCCATCACTTTCTCAAATAGTTTTTGGTGCTCTATCGAATTAAGGGCTCATTTAAAAAAAAAAAAAAAAAAAAAAAAACAAATAACAGACAGACAGAGACAGACACAGACATAGAGAATTCAGTAACTCGTTGAAACTCAGACTCTTTTAAGTTCGTTGAAAATAAAGTTTTATAATTCAAACTGAGGGAAGAACATTCCCTTAATATATTAATTCCAAAAATTAATGGGTATCTTATTTACAGTTAGTGTGCTAAATAACTTTTCTTTCCTTGGTTTCAATAGATAAGATTTCAGTTTTTTTTTTTGTTTTTTTTTTTTTTTTTTACGGATTTGACTTTCCTCCAGAGCCGCCTCTGTGTGTAAGTAAAAGCAACACAAGAAACTGACAAAATACAAAACATTACAATGCGTCTCTAGGATACAAAATTAAAGCAAAAATCACTAAAACAAACAGTATTTATTCCGTTAAGCCACCCAGATTTTCAACATTACTTATGAATAGGTTAAGAGCATGACACACTAAAAAATAGTGTTGTAAATAGAAAAAAAACCGTTCGTTTTTTTTTTCAGAAATGTACGTTTTTTTTAGAAAAAAAACATTGCCTCTCGTTTTTTTTCTAAATTTCGTTTTTTTTTCAAATAGTCATTTCTAATGCATCTTATGTCTATTTAAGTATTAAATATTTTTATGTAGGTATAATCACCGTAAAATGCAACATAAATTAAACGCTAGATACTGATACGCTACAAATATTTTACAATTTACATGAATACCATACCTATTAACAATTCGGGTTTCAGCAGTTTTCATCAATATCAACTAAGAAATAAAAGTAGAAATTAAATTTTGTTTTTTCGTGAAAGCAGGTCTTTAATAAGTACGAAAATAATGTCACGAACAGTATAAAATTCATATAACTTGTCTAAAGATAAAAACTAATGCTAATTTGCCTAATAGTATTTTTCTAAATGTCATATATAAATAATTTGTCGACTAGATACATATGATATGCAGAGCCGGCTCTACCATATATGCAAAACGTGCATTTGCATGGAGTGGCAAGTTTGGATGGTCCGGCAAAATCTGTCATAAGTATATTATTTAAATTAAATATTTCTTGTTGGAAACAGACTTTATGATGATGGTAGTTGCATTTACTAAGCTGACCTTCTATTTGAATACTACATTCATAAATTATGTTTAGGATGCATTAGTTTAAGGCCACATGGACAATGCTAAAGCAAATAGTCGAATAAATCCGAGCACAAATTGCTTGATTGTTGCCAAATGCAAGAATTCAATTCTCGAATAGTAGTGAATATCTGTTCCATTTAGTAAATTATCACAGTTTTGACATGACAACTAGTCTTGTTTTTGTCAGAAACAAGTTCCTTATCATTGAAGATAGAAACAAGTTTTTAAGAAAATGTTAACAGATATAGAAGAGAAATCAAGAAATAAAGATAAAAGAACTAGTTGCACTGGAATTGCAAACTGATACATTGAGATTGAAGCTCGATAGTGAATTCTATAAAAAGGATTACCATCTATCCTCTGCAGGTGTGTTTGCCTTATGTTTCACTAACATAATATATTAATATTTAAAAAACACACACACACAATGGGATTGCATTTTTAGTGAGTATTTAACCCTTATCCGGGCAACCGAGGCCTCCCAAGCCCAGTAGCTTCATTTTTCTAAAATTTCTCAATAACCATACATATTTAGAAGACATAAAATACTGAATTCTTCTATCTTTCGTCGAAGTTAAAATCATGAACATATCGAGTTGGTAAAGCTTTTTTTTTTTTTTTTTTTTAATTTGAAAATCTTTTCCTGACGTAACCGGGCAACCGGCGCCTAGGAGGCCCCGTATAACTTTAGTGAAATTCCTGTCAAATATTAGATCAAATTGTCACATAATTATATATTGAACACGTGACTATTGTAACCTTTAGTCGGAACAGTATGCGGCAACAGACATTGAATTTTGAGTGTTCTGCACTTAAAATATATACTGGGCCTGACAGGCCCCGGTTGCCCGTTTACGTTACAAAAATGTCTGGACCGGATTTGCTATTCTGCTTGGTCGGCTTACAAAAGCGTGACACGAAGTTTCGCTACTTGACAAAAATATATACCGGTACATTCTAGACTAGTCTGAACAGTAAGTGACACTGGGCCTCACAGGCCCCGGTTGCCCGTTTACGTTACAAAAATGTCTTGCCCGGATAAGGGTTAAGCCTTTCTGAGTGCAACTGCACTTACCCTCACCTTTGTTGTTCATGCTGGAGTAGCATACTTAAAATCATGACTTTTAAGATTTGTTCTTTCTGGAGAAAGGGGGAGGCGGCAAATTATGCCATTGCATGGGGCGACAAATTGACTAGGACCGGCCCTGATGATATGTATATAAAAGACACGAATATAGGATGACTCAAATTGAAGCAATGCAGGATGTTTCAAAATTAATATTAGGGTTTTGAAACTTTGTAGTATCTATTACAATTAACTTACAATTATAAATATTATATAAAATGAAAGAGCAACTCAAACAGTTTTGTACGCACGCATGTACATGCATTGTTTCTTCTGTCTGCCGTTAGAAACAGCAAGCAGCAAAGATGTAAACTGGAGAGCAGAAAGTTTTTTGTGTTTTAATAAAGACTGAATCTGTACAATGCAACGGTCTGTGTGAAGAATATTAAGGAGACACTTGCAACTACATCCTTATCGTTTGCAGTTGCTACAGGTCTAAAGTCTACAGACTACGGTTTACATGCCAATTTCGCAAGTGAAATATTGCTGCATAACAATGAAGATTTTTTGGATCGTGTCGTCTTCAGTGGTAAATCAACATTTCACCTAAGAGCTAATGTGAACACTCATAATGTTTGTATCTGGCCGTCAGCAAATCCTCAGGAGATGGTACACTTGAAACGAGACTCTCCTAAATTGAATGTATTTTGTGCCATATGGCGGAAAGTTTATGGGCCTTTCTCGCCTATCGACTAGATGTGTGCCGTGTGGCGAATGAATCTCACATTGAACACTTGTAGCAAAGACTGTTTGAGGTGCTCTTTTACTTGATGCATTGTTTATAATTGTACGTAAAATGTAATAAGTACTACGAAGACTTAAAACCCCAAAATTCATTTTGAAACACCCTGCATTTCTCACCAACAGTGTTGGAACTAAGATGTAAAAAGGAGAAAATTTTCCTTATAAAGTTATTATTTACAACTACGGTAGTATTATTAGTCGAGACTATAACGACAACAACAACACGAGTTAGTAGTAAAACAAAATGTAATCAAATGTATACTCAGTGGCCCAGGTGGCCAAAGTGGCACACACGGGTGTGTCATTTGTTTAATCCACTCCTGTGTGGACACTAATTAAGATATCGGGATATTATTCTTGCAAAATATGGTTGGACTATAGTTTATTATATTAATTTTTTTCTTCTGGTGTCGAATTTCCTTCTCAAATTTCACCCCAGCCAAAAATGCGAGAATTTTCTGATTACAAATTTCCTTTACTACTTTTTCCCTGTAGCTTCCTTCGTTGTAGAAAGACCTCCTTAAGACTTGCCAAGTAGATACCTCGGATGGATACCTAGCTGATGACATCAATTGGACGGGCCTGCGCGCAGTGTTGCCAATTAGGGAAATTAAAATTTTCCTAAATTTGGGCAAAAATTAGAAATTTTTATTTATAAATCCGTACCTATACGTCCGAGTGCAAGTCAACTTACGCCAATCGAACATTTGTCCTTACTTAAGAAACGCAAGTTCAGATCGTTACAATGGGATAATTAGGGAACGCACGAAGAATTCATATTTAGGTTCTAACCCTTGATTTTTCTAATTTTTCCCTACTTTTCTGTTTACCGTAATATATTTTTGGTAATTACAAGTTTTGTTCCTTAAATATCGTCATAACACTTTTAGAATATATTAGTGGTGTACCAATGTTTAATTTAAGATAGTTTACGTCTGTCTGGTAGCAGTATTACCAGATACAGAAAATTTTAATTCCAGATTTTAGGGGGAAATTTTGGAAAAAATATCTGTTTTGTCTCTATTATTTCCCTCTTGTTGGCTATATCGGACCAAATGTACCAGTATCTGGAAGTCTCGTCTTTGCTCTACACAACGCACTATAGAAAGTTTCAATAGGATAATTAGGGGAAGTACAGTTGAGGTTTATAGTAGACCTTGTTCTCTAATTGGGAAGATAACTGATTTTTTTAAAGGTAGAATGAGATATTTTTTATTGACATGCTTACTTTATTAGATGTCATACTACTTGTAGGATATATTAGAGGGATACCAAATCTTATTTTAAGATAGTTTGTGTGTGTCTGATAGCAGTGTTGCCAGATACAGAAAATTTTAATTCCAGATTTTAGGGGCAAATTTTGGAAAAAATCCCTTTTTTATTTCTATTATTTCCTTCTTGTTGGCTACATTCGAACAAACGTAGCAGTGTCTAGGAGCCTCATTCTTAGCCTAAGCAGTGCACCATAAAAAGTTTCACTAGAATAATTAGGGAAAATACAGTTGAGGTTTATAATAAACCATGTTCTGTAAGTGGTAAGAAAATGGTGAATTTCTGAGGTAGAATGAGATTTTTTTTTTTTAATTTCATGCTTACTTTGTTATATGTCGCCATGATACTTGTAGGATATATTCTTGGAGTACTAAGGTTTATTTTTAGATAGTTTTCGTCTGTCTGATGGCAGTGTTTCCAGCCAAAACAATTAATTCCCGCTTTTAGGTGAAAAATTCGGAAAAAATTCCCTTTTCCCCTCTAATATTACCCTCTTACTGGCTACATTGAAACAAACGTACCACTACCTGAAAGCTTCCTCTTTGCCCTACAGAACGCATCATAAAAAGTTTCCATAGGATAATTAGAGAAGTTGTAGCCCCGGCATATTTGATTTTTGCTTGTGAGGCGTAAAAAGTGTCAAAATTTCATGTGTATGACAGAATTTTTTCTTTCTCTCTTTGGATGGAAGCAAACGACTACAGGATTTCACTGTACCTTGTCAACACACCAAAGATTCTTTTTGGTGATTTGAACCGATATAGCAGGAGTGGTACTAGATACAAAAAAAATTGAAATTCGGTTAGGGATTTTTTTGTAAATTTTCACCCCTACATTTCCCTCAATAATTTCCTACCCATTGGCAACACTGCAATGCAACTTACACCAAAAAATAGTCACATCTATTTTCCAAAAAATAAGGCCTTAACCATATCAATCGAATGAATGGTTTTTGAGCAATAAGTCACTAACTGGAAATGTAGGAAAACGCCAAAAATGACCTGGGGCCGAAAGGAATAATCACACAATTTTGCTAGTATATACGTATAAAGAAACAAAAGATTTGTAAGTTACGAGGGCTTCGACTCAAGTTCTGTTGATTATTTCAATAATCTCCAACGTAAATCAATAAATAATAGTTGCCAGAAAAAAAAACAGAAATTTGAAAAAAAAAAAACATGAAAAAGAACGATGTTTTTTATTGAAAAAAAACTTCACAGAAAAAAAAACCGTTTTTTTACAACACTACTAAAAAATAATACAAAATTTACCATTTTTCTCTTACTTGTTTCTCATAAGTGAAAGGAGTTGATTTAGAATTTAACATCATTTTCAGCAGCAAGGCTATATGAGACAGGACCTACGGATTAACGCGGAGTCTGAACCACATGAGCTCCCGCCGGGAATCGAACCTGGGTCTCTCGCGTCAAAGGTGCGTACGCTAACCTCTTAGCCACTTAGGAGCTCATAAGTGAAAGGAGATAATGAAATGTAATTTATCACAATCATAGATAATGTTATTCTACAACAGAAAAAATGAACCTGAAGAATTTTCAATGTTATCATCCATAGAAATTACAGTGTTATCAGAATATTATTTCCCCCAAAATCTAAGTTAAGGCAGCGACTACAGAAACGAACTCAACTGCATTTGATTACGTATCATGTTGTTTTGATATCCTGTGTACTATTTTGTTTATTACAAACTAAACACAACTATTATTTAAAAACTAGTTCACAGGATACCAAAACAACATGATATGCAATGAAATGCAGTTGAGTTCGTTTCTCTAGTTTCTGCCTTATTCACGTTTTCCGGGAGTTATTCTGGTAACACTGTAATTTATGTAAGTGATAACACTGAAAATTCTTCAGGTTCATATTTTCTGTTGTAAAATAACATGTAAGTTGTATTATGAAAAACAAGCAAAAAAAAAAAAAAAAGAGTAAATTTTGCATTATTTTTAGTATTCCATGCTCTTAAGTTAATTTAGGTTAGGTTACTTTAGGCTAGATTAGACCAGGGTTTGGTGTGGCTTCTTTCACTTAGTACGTAAGTCTGGCGTGGCGAGGCTTATCGAAACTTAACACAAAACGACTTACTAAATACTAGTCTACAAATTATAACTACACAGTATTATGAATAACTCTGTAAACACAGTTAATTAGTTCAAGAATAGCCGTTCCGGTACGGTTTCCGATTATCAGTCTTAATTTAGCTTCAGAGAATATAAATTATGAGTCTGAACTCAGCATAAGAGAACATAAATTGTATCAGTCTTAACTCAGCATCAGAGAAAATAAATTATATCAGTCTTAACTAAACATCAGAGAACATAAATTATATAAGTCTTAACTGAGCATCAGATAAGATAAATTATATGTGTCTTAATTCAGCATCAGATAACATGAACTATATCAGTCTTAGCATCAGAGAACATAAATTATGTCAATCTTAACTCAACATCAGAGAACATAAATTATTAGTCTTAAGTCAGCATCAGAGAACAAAAATTATCAGTCTTAACTCAATATTAGAGAACAAATTATCAGTCTTAACTCAGCATCAGAGAACATAAATTATTAATTTAACTCAGCATCGAAGCATATTAAAAGTGCTAGTTGAATTACGGGTTAATGTTACCGATTTATAAAGCCGGAGATAAATGCAGTGAGAACAAATGTGCTGACCACATATCACTCAACGAGAGACCCTTTGGCCAGGCATGTCTTTTCGTTAGTTGTAATGACAGTGAGGTAAATCCGATGGTATATTTCAGTAAAATGTCGAAGGATACGACAGTTCAGATGAAAATAGATAGGCAAATATGAAAGACCGGAGAAATATATGCATTTCACTTTTGTTTATTAAATATCATTTTAAAAAAAGGGAAAAAGAAGAGGAAAACCACAAACATATGAAATATAATGATTTTAGCAAGAGATGGGGAGTGAAAGACGTGTGCAGTGTTTGAATCGCTGCGCTGTTTCTATGCCAACCTCTCTCTAGCTGGGTCACCGGGTAACGTCAGAATAGTTGACAATATGAGCGGTCATGCTATACTAGAAAAGAATGGCTTGTCACCGGCAGCTGCTAGGTCCGTTGGTGTTGCTTTTGCCCCCCGCCCGAAATTCATTCTTGTTTCTCCCTCTTGTGTTGGTTGTCTCCTCTTGCCCCCCCCCCAATGCTTTTCCAACATTGTTGTGTGTTTGTGCGTTCGTTGTCTCGCTTTAGTCCCTTTTGTTCGCCTGATCTCGTGGAGTAGATTGCTTGTTGAGTCGAGACCTCTATATGTCAAAATAAACTTCATTGTTTGACAGCGAGACATTGACATCCATGAATAAAATCTATTCACGTTTTGCGAATTCTTTATTTGCCTCTGCGTTGACAGTAGATCGATAATAATTATTTACAAAATCCTGCCTTTCCCCCCATATATGGTGTATCCTTAAATTATATCTATGGTCAGGGGCGTAGTCTGTGGTGCCTTAGAGGTGGCTTTGCCCACAATGTGGTGGTGCTTCACCGTCCCTCGTGAGAAAATGAAAAAAATAAAAGTTTCTGGCCCTCTCCAATTATTTTCTGATGAGCTCCTTCCTGGGTTTTACTGTAAAACTTCTCTGTAGAGCTAGGTTAATAAAATCAGAGTCCTGAATCGACTCCCACTATCAGAGTCCTGAATCGACTCCCACTATCAGAGTCCTGAATCGACTCCCACTACTGGTTTATGTATAAAAGCTTCTATAATATAACAACAGTAGATAGTCCTTGACCGTGCGGTCGCGTACAAGATCTCCACAGAGCCCCGAAGCAGGCTAAGCAATTGAGGTAGGAATAGCGGTGGAACCCCGAAGTAGGCTAAGTTAGGGAGAAAGGAATAGTCCCGAAGCAGATTAGAGGCTTTACTAGGATGCTCCTAGTGCTCCAGGCAAGCAAGAGGTGGAAGACCAGAAAACTGGTACCAGTCCGCTGGTTGCTGTCCAGTATATAGGCGTCCAAAGTGGTGGTGGCGCTGCTGGTGTGCTGTCGTTATATGATTAGTAGGATGATCTGGTGATCCATCGTTTGCTACCCGTAGTAACCTCACGTGGTGTAGTACTCCGTCGTAAATCCATGTGGTACTGTTTATAAACAGGAGCATATAGGATTGTTTCTATACAGAACCACGTGGTCCATTACAATAGTTACCGTATATGGAGAGCTGGTTCGATTCCCGGTGGGAGTTCATTTCAAAAGGCCTGTGTGATTGTAGTCCAGCGGTCTTAGGCATTCGGCTGGCGATACTCATCGTGGGTTCGAGTCTCATGTAGGTTAGTTGGTTGTTGGAGTTTTGCGTCTCTTTTTAGCATTGAGGCTATATGAAACATGGATTTACAGTTTAAGGTGGAATCTGAAACATTAAGGAGGGTACAAATTCCAAGTCACTTCCATCAGGAATTAAACCCCCTGTACCAAAGGCGTGCATGAAAGCAACTTGACCGGCGGGAAAGGAAAATCTCACTTTAGTAGGCGCACGAGACGAGACAGAATATTCATTACGAAATTCGAGATGATTGAGAGCTCTTCCAATAGAAACATAGATATTTTTCGAGACGAGGCATCACTTTGACAAGGTCTTTTCGAGACGAGACAGACCTAACTTTTGTTTTGTGCTCATCCCTAGCTTCCACTGAGAAACATGTGATTTTTAATGCATTAGACCCCCCCCCCGTTTTATAAAGCGCTGGAACTGAAAGGGATTTTAGTTAAACTCAAAATTAATTTCTCCAAAAATAATCTCATGTTTATACACTCTCGTGTGTTTCGTTGTGGAGCACTAATCATAGGACGAAATATCTTTATTATTATTGATATTCGTGCAAAAAGAATATATATATATATATATATATATATATATATATATATATATATATATATATATATATATATGGTATGCTGCGTGTGGAGAGGAGGGGGCAATATTATATGCGAAAATATGTGTGTGCATGCATGTAGAGGAAGGTTGGCGCATTGCGTGTCTGTGTTTGACACATGCAATTAAGCAAGTTCTGTTTGGGAGTGTGTGGTGCGGTGCAGGAATTGAACAGAAATGAATTGAAATAGGATTTTGTTGTGGCGGGTGTTTGGTTGAAAAGAAAACCCATCGCTTCCAAAATATAATGTAATGTGGTTTGCGCAAAAAAAAAAAAAAAAAAAAAGAGAGAGAGTGGGGTATATAGGAGTAAAGGGTGGGGAGAGAAAAAGAGGGAAAAGATAGGGAGATTTGGAAAATTTGTCAAAATGGAGAAACTGACGATGTGAATACGGAAATATCCTTGTTAGTCACATAAGCTTATTTGCGCATTCAAACGAAGAGGATTTTTCCCCAATAGACCCTCTTTATAGCTAAAGTATTTTAAAAGCTACTGTATGTAGCAGTGGCGTGAACCCAAATTCTTTTATTGAGCGTCTAATTCCCCATAAACATAGCTGAAGCTCTTCCTATAATTGCCAATATGAAAAGAGGGAATATATGTGGTATATATAATGTGTCTACCAAACTAGGAATTAACAATGAATAATGCTATTGGCAGACAGGTTGGAAGGATGTTTAAATGAATTGTTAATGGTGGTTAGTAAGTAAATTCAACATGAATATTTGCAAGAGCAAAACGAAATAGAAAAGAATAGAAACCTAAAGAGGTATTGAAAAGGAACGTTTAGCAGGCCGCAGCCCAAAAATGTAGGGGGGGCCCGATCCAAAAATATTACGTTATCACCATATTATAGTTCATTTGCAACCCTACCGTGAAAATTTTAAGGGGGCCCGCAATAATTTAGGGGGGCGGCCCCGCTAGACCCTCCTGGATACGGGCCTGACGTTTAGTTAATCAAGTTTTCTTTAAAAGAAAGTTTTCATTTTCTAACGTTAGTGTTTCCAGTACATCTCCATAATTTTCGAGCTGTTATCTACGGAAACCTCCTCCCCGGTAAACGTCACCTGTACAAAGACACTTATGTGTCGGATCGGAAAAATTGCGTGTTACAGTGAAATTTAAAGCGATGTTGGCGATACTGCACTACCAGAAGGGCAACCTTTACTGAATTGGTGTAAATGGAGTAGCCAGACGAAGAGTAGCTATTCTGGGAGAAGGCAGCAGTTCTCCAGTAGCCAAGTTGGCTGATATCATAGTGATTGGTACAGCAACTTGGACATTAGTTCCGGGCGTGGTCAGAGAGACTTTAACAGCTGTGATACTGCGGGGTGGAAGGCAACGAGAAACCACCACTCTCTCTTTTTTCCTAGTTTACTGGCAGCAGAAAGAGAAGGTTCTCAATTGCAGCAAGTGTCCTGCCAATAATGGCAGACTACCTATGATCAGTGGTTCTTTCAGAAAAAGTGTTCCTGGGGTCACACGTAGCATTCCGGGGGGCACTGCTAGTACTATTTAATTTATCATATTACGGACGTATTGTTTTGGTCTCGTCCGGGGGGCACTCCCCGAGCTCCGGTGGGGGGCAGTGCCCCCCAAAAAGACATGTCTGGAAGAAACACTGCCTATAATGATGATGATCTACGGAAAAATAAATATTTTATAAGAATACTTTTGGAATAAGCATCAAAGGGTTGTACAGCTATTTTAGACATACTGAGTGAAGTACTCACAGATAACCTTCCACTTCTATAGTGACGGCGACGACACGTGAAGCCTGAACTCTACGCCAGTCATAGAAATGCTTTGCCTCACGAACATGCAGCAGAAGAATACGGTACGACTCGTGAAATTGCCTTCCGAATGCACGAGGAAACGTGAAGCAACAGAATAATATTTAACGCGAATAATATTTACCAAAACATGGCGAACAAGCTACAAGAAAAGAGCACTGTAACACAAATATTAATAACTATTCAAATTAAACTGTAACAATAATAACACTGGTCTACATATGAAAACTTTTTTTCTGCTGACTGAGATATTTGAATTGTTTTTTAAAAAATCGAGGTCGCTGATTCCAGTGGTGTAGTTAGTTTTTGCCTATCACGTCAGAATTTTACACAATCGGATCATACTTACACTGACAGAAGTTTCTTATTTGTTCCATATATCTTAGTAAGAAACTTACATTACATTAAATATTGTACTATTGCCTTAATACTAATGTAAATACGGAACAAGTTACGATAAATTTACTGACACCCACACCCACCCACCCACCCACCCACACACACACACACACACACACACACATATATATATATATATATATATATATATATATATATATATATATATATATATATATATATATATATATATACTAGCAGCGTTCACCCCGCTTCGCTGCGGTCACCCCGGAACGCAATAAACTTTGTTACTTAGATAATTTTTACTTTTTCGCTTTCAAGTGATATGATAAAAACCATAGAAGATTGCAGTAAATCTTAACATTATATCGCCTGTCATTTATGTTAACCCGCCCCGCTTCGCTGCGGTCATCCCGGTGCTGGCATATTGTAAAAGTGTCTGTAAAAATAAGCAAATCAATTAAAAAATTTTAAACAGAAGATTCAAGCTATTTTCCGCTGTATATCGCCTGTCATTTATGTTAACCCGCCGAGTGACACGGTCATGCGGGTTGCATATAAATACGTTTATTTTTACCTATGATGAACTAATAACAAAGGATTTGTACGTTATGGACACCTGAATGGTCAATTATCTCAAGACACTGGTAATTAAAAATTAAAGTGATATGATAAAAACCATCTAGGGTCCAAATCCTAATAACCCCCCAAAAATGAAAGAAATTGGTTCAGCCGTATTAGCGTGATGAGCGGACAAAAAATTGTACGTTCTCTTTTATATATATAGATATATATATGGTTTGAGAATATTACGTATGGAGTAGTTTTACGAACTTATTTGTCAGTAATGAATTTAGACTTGATAGAAAGTTAAGCAAATCCAATAAATTTTTTTAATTTCATTTACGACCTCAAGCTGATAAAAGCACACAACAAAATAACAACGTGCTTACCTACTTAGGCAAAAATCTTCGTTTCTTTGATTTCTGGAGTAAGTGGCCTCCGGAACGTAACGCTGCAACAACCAGCAATAGTCCGCCATCTTGTTTTCGTTCCACTTTCCCTGGTACCGGTTCTCCATTGTTTTGATATCCTGGTGAAATCGTTCACCCTGTTCTTCACTAAGGGCACCAAGATTGGAAGAAAAATAGTCTAGATGGCTGAATAGGAAGTGAAGCTTTATACGCCATATTTACTTCAAACTTCTGAAATGTGGCCAACAAATTGTCAACAAGTTATTCGTAGTCGTCCGCTTTAAAATTTCCAAGAAAGTTTGTAACAACGGCCAAAAAGCATCCCATGCATCTCTTTCTGTGTGGTTCATGGTTTGTAAGAACTCTTTATCTTTCATTAGTAACCTTATCTGGGGGCCGTCAAAAATACCAGCTTTCTCTTGTGTCAATGCAGGAAATTTCGAGCAAATGTATTTGAAGTAAGCACCATCCTGATTCAAAGCTTTTACATACTGTTTCATTAATCCCAGCTTTATATGTAGTGGAAGGAGTAACACTGTCTTAGGGTCAACAAGCGGTTCGTTCTGGATGTTTTTCACTCCCATTTCAAAACCTACTCTGGCAGGCCACAATCTTCGTACCGAGTGTTCATTTCTTACACGGCTGTCCCATAAATAAATAAAGCAAGGATATTTCGTAAAACGTGCTTGTTGGCCCAGTAACATTCAAGTTACCTTGAGGTCCCCACACACAAGCCATCTATCATTCTCATAATTTTTCTTCTCAAGGAGCATTTTCAATGTTTAGTAGCTTTCCTTCAAATGTGTGAAGTGACCAACAGGAATGGATGTCAAGTTATTGCCATTATGCAGCAATACACACTTTGAACACTTCTTCGAAGAGTCAATAAAGAGCCTGCATTCTTTCGCATCATAGTCACATCCCATAGCTTCAATTACTCTTTTTACATCTGTACAATACACAAGTTCTTCATCTTTTTGAAAATATTGAAATAGATACTTCTCTCTGTTCCGATATACGATAGTTGTTCCTGGTGCAACATATTCCTTTGTTTTAGTCTTGAACCCAGCAATTCTGCTGATGCTTTTGGTGAAGCAAGGTCGCGAATTAAATCATTTAATTGTGATTGAGTGAAAGGTTTGCATGAATTGCATTCATCAGACATCACAAAGTCCTCTTCACTACGTTCTGTATTTGTGTTGACAGAGCAATGGTCATCATCACTGGAACTTGCAAACGTGCTGCATGTAGGGATAGGAATTTCATTTCTGTGAGGAACAGGTCTTCTAGCAGAGTAAAGATCAGGATACTGAATAGTATGTTTAGATTTCCTGCTCATACCAGATACATTTACCATATAGAAATAGCAGTCATTTTCATGATTTTGCTTCTCTCGCCACACCATTGGGATTCCAAAACTAAGGCTTGTTCTTCGACCCTTGCTCCATTGTCTGAGATTTTCTACACAGGCCCTGCATACTTTATGTGATGCCCATGGTTTATCTTGGTCGTCCAATTTAATTCCGAAATATGCATGATACACTTTCCGAATAAATTCCGAAATATTTGTTCGTTGTTTCGGTATAGTAGTTGTAATCCTGTAGATATCTCTACACCAATACAGGGCACCAATACTAGAAATAACCAGATCAGTGAATGTTCGCGAAACTTCCACAAAGTCTAGCACGCCTTTCGCAATCTATTAACTCGCCGTGTTTTCCATAAACAAAGAGTGCAGCGTAATTCGTCACCCTGCATAAAAATTCAGCTGCGAGTGCTCCCTTATTTCAACCCTTTACATACGTAATATCTTCTTCAATTTTAATTGAATATGATTTTGAATTACCTATCCTTTATTTAATATATTCTTTAATTCTTACATAATAACTCGTAAAAATAAAATTAAACATAACAGTGTATGTAGCCATCTTGTGATATTTGGTAGAACTACGTTACGATTAATGGTTCTAAAGCGTACATGAAATATTAGATAAAATCTCATTTTGTGAAAATACCTGACGTGATAGAAAAAAACGGATTTCATTTTTGGATTTAGCACACTCGAATTATTAAAGAACAGCTGGTAGCCTTCAGTCAGCAAAATTGTTGTAGACCAATGTAATAGCAAAAATGTAAAATAATAACAACAATATGAAAGTTACCGACCATCCGACAACACTGTACCGTCAGGAGATGTTCTCCGTATAGCGCGAGAGACGACACTGGCATAATTTCATGAATGGGGATTGACGACCGGGACACACTTTCGCGTTCTGTTGGGTACTGAAATTAGTAGATCTAGGTCAAGCGTCAAGACTCGTTGTGATCACTATAATTGCCGTATCAAAGAGTTAATAACGATAGCATTTTTTATTATTATGTTTAGATATTACATAATAACGTTATGGCAGCAATAAGTTTCCGCATTTTTATTTCTCAGCTTAAAAATATCATGCTCTGATTATGTAGCAGCTCTGATCCATTCAACTTACTGTGAAATAGTGTTTCTCCGAGGTTAATTGGATTAGATTCTGACGTCCCTTTCAGCACCCAGGCTATATGAGACGTAGACATACAACTTGACGTGATTTCCGAACCATGTTAGCTCTTGCTGGGTCTCCCGCACCAAAGACGCATTACTCTGTCTAGCCACAAGGAAGCTCATGTCGCTTTATTTCAGTTTAACGTTCCACGCTTATGCTCTTTCAGGTAAAGGAAACGGATGATTAAAGCAAGTGAATGATGATGGAAGAATTGGTGGAATGAGAAAGTGGGAGGAAAAGGGAGTACCCCGAGAGAACCAATGAACACGATGTTGCCCATCACAAACTTACGTAGCTGGGGATCGAACGAGGACCCCACACATTTGATGTGAGTGCTCTACTACGAACCCACCGTGCCCTCGCATGTTTTTTTATGTATTAATTATTTAAAAAGAACTAGAAAAAGAAAATGGGACTAATTTACTTGAAATGAATTAACAAATTGATGCCTGCCTAAAATTATATGGTATTAACATTCGGTATTGCTAATGAAGAGAATAAAAATAAAATGCATCGTAAGATTTTTTTTCTTTTTGTAAGATGAATTCTTCTTTGCAGCGATTAGAAATTGAGACAATGCTATGTGATAAGGTGAAGACATTATTCAATAGATGTAGGATAGCCCGCTAGCAACTTTTGTTCTTAATTCGTGTTCTGCCCACATATGTTGTTGTAAATTTATTACAGACGAAGATACTATAAATCTAACAGGTTTCAAACACCGCCTCCTGGACTTCAAACACATGTATCTGAAAAGTAACGCGACAGATGTCTAAGTTACACTCTTTAACAATAGTTACGTCATGTATTAAAGAAGAGCGAGAAAAAAAGAAACATAGATATCAAGGTAATACAAGATTAACCAAGAAAGAAAAGAAAAAGAAAAAAGTTCTTCCTTTATTAACGCAATTTGTTAGGAAATGAGGGATACGTTGCTTGAAGTGCAACTCTTATATACATGCAGCATGTGCTGGGAAGTTAAAAATCAGCACGCCTCAAGCATACAACGCGTATATAGCACTTTTTTATACGCGTTTTTAAAAGACAAGGGGGAGAGTTTATTTATAAATAATTCATGAATTTTAAAACGTATCGTGGTAGTTGGGTATGCAAGATTAGAAGCTATTTTTGAGAATTAAAAAAAAAAAAAAAGTACTGGAGGGTCTTATGTTATGGTTGCCCATACAAACATTGACTATCTTATATGCTTGGTTTTCCTTTGTTAAACGCATATCGTTCTATTTTTCTCCTAGTTTTCTATAGTGTTTGCATGATTTCAACTCACTTGTCGTGATTCTAATTGAAAGCTGTTCTTAATTGTTCACCTCATTCTCCCTCACTGCTCAACTATCCCCTCATTACCTCCCCGCTTATCCTTCAGACGTAAGGATTTTTCTTTCTTTCAGACGAGCAGTTAGCACTTCTGAGATATCGCTTTCCCTCTCAGAAAGAAGGGGTCGGAGCCGAGTTGAGTGTAGATATTTTTAAGACGACGACAGGTAAACAATACCCAAATCACACAATTTCAAAGGGTTAATACCTGTCAACAAAACTTCATACAGGGTGGTTTCTATTACCAGGCTACTTAACTTTTTAACATTAAAATTCTCAAGAGGCACCATCAAGGCAAAATTAAAATAACGCTAACTTTACGGTAATTATGTGAAATCTTCAACTAGATAAAATATAATCGAAAAGTGGAACAAGAGATTGCTAGAAAATATTATTTTACATGAGATACCGTTATCACGACTCACTGATCTGCTTTCGATTTCCAGCCATTTAGAAAATTGGCATTTATTTTCGCGTTGATAAATGGCTGCAAACGGAAAACTGCTAGATGACAACGGTATCTCATGCAAAATGATACTGTCTAGGGCGCTCTTGTTCCACATTTCGATTATCTTTTATCTATTTGAAGATATCGCATAATTACTGTAAAATTAGCGGTATTTTAATTTCGAAATGATTAGACCTCTTAAATTAAGCTCGTAACGAAACCGCCCGAAAGGGGGGGGGGGGCAGAGCCTACCAGCTGGCGTTTGGGACTCATCACTTTGATGTGATTTGTGGCAGCGTTCGTAGGTTCCCTTGAGAAAATTTCCCTCGACTGACACAAAATTTTTCCTAATTTGTTGAGTGTCCAAACCTATGACAGAAGTTATCTAATAAGATTAATTTCGCTATATTAAATAAAGTGCCAACCACATTTGTTTTATTCATTTGCTATTTGTTTCTATTGCTGTTTTACTTTTCCTTAACTTTTTTTAAAACAAAAAATATACACAAATACACCTAGCCAAGAATGGATGCAAATTATGCTACTTTCAACACACACACACACACACAAGCTATTGCTATTGTATTGGAAATGAAAATGAACACTTTAAGTTTAACGTCCCAGGTTTAGGCTGATGAGACGGTGATGATAAGAAATGAATGAAATGCTGGAATGAAGAAAATGAGAAATAACCCCGAGAAAACCCACGCACACAGTGTTTGTCCACCATAAAGTCGGGGGGGCGCGGTGGCTCAGTGGTTGAGCGTTCACCTCTGGTGCTTGGGGTCCCGGGTTCGATCCCAGCCCCCGCCAAGTGAACTTTGTGGTGGACAAACACCGTGCTCGTGGGTTTTCTCGGGGTTCTCCCGTTTCCTCCCACTTTCTTCATTCCACCATTTCACTCATCTCTCATTATCACCGTCTCCTTTAGCCTAACCGGCATAACCGTGGGACGTAAAACTCAAAGATTTCATTTTTTTCCACCATAAAGTCCACTTGGCGCGAGCTGGGATCGAACCAATGACCGCATGCACCAGAAGTAAAAGTTCTACCACTAAGCCACCGCGTGTAGGTCTACGTCTCATATAGCCTCGCTGTTGAACGGGACGCTAAAGCCCAAACCAACCTTTGATAAATTCTCTTCATTATGTTAAATCAATCTTTTGTAATTTTTATACTATGAATGAATCATGTAACGCTAGAAGAGTGAGATAGCTGTGCATAAGACAAGACGATAAATGCTTTCTCGCAACTCATCCGTCATCATATGAGGGCAAAAAAACAGAAGTTCCTTAAGTCTGCAAAGTGAAGCCCGAAAAGAACTCAACTTCGTTAAATTAAATATTTCACTTCCCCCTCTCTCCAGAATTTAATTCCCATCGAAGGTTCTGGATTGCGACTGTATAGTATTTATGGCGATTGAGCCCAACGAGAGTCGTTTGAGTCTTGTTCGGATTTAGTTTGAGCTTCCATCTCAGGACACCATGAAATGACTTTAACTAATGCTGGTTGTAGGAGTAGATTAATGCGGTCAACTGAAAATCCCAACGCCAGAAAAGCAGTGTAATCAGGAAATTTTAGTGCATAGTATATTGCGGGGAAGGGGGGGGGGGCGAGGTTGAGGCATGTCGGCTACGTGCAGAATATATAGTAGTAGAGTTGACAGAACTGATTCTTGTGGCACACCAGCTCTGAAGTCGAAAGGTGCGAGATTTGGCCATGTTGATCGGTACGAAAGCCTGGCATTGCTCTAGAAAACTGGTAAACAATTGTACGTAAGAGTAAGGAAGCAGACGTGTTATTTTATAAATCAAACCCAATAATATTTCACCTCGTAAAAGCGAGTTTCAAAGTTCATTTGTTTACTGCTTTTTGGGGGCGGTCCCTAGAAAGTACGTTAGTCGGCCAATGTTATTCAGCTTATCCTAGCTACAACACTTTTTTGTTACTGAAAAAAAAAAACAATTAGAAATAAAAAAAAGTAGCGTTATATAGTAACTACACGACGGATTCTTTTGATCCACGTTAATTTAAATGCAGGACAGACATCACCATCTTTTTATCTCTGGTAATAATCAGACGGATACTATGCTAGAGGCATCTGACGGTCGAAAGGGAAACTACTGCATTCTGAACACATGACATCTCTCAACTCAACCCCCACTTTTTTCATTAGAAGCAAGGGGGGAAAACAAACAAACTAAAAAATAAAAACAAAAAAAAAAAAAAAATAGAAGATTCCTGTCCATACTCAACACGCAAACGCACGTATGTATTCTCCTTGTGCATATACGCATGTATAGTTTTGTAATGCTGTTCCAGAGGTGCGTATTTTGAAACAAATGAGTTATGTGTTGCGCATGCGTAATTAACCGAAGATAGAGGATACGTAATAGAAATGCGTGTGGCAAAAGAGAGGGAAAACTAATCATGATAAAATAACAACGTGGCTTGAAAATGCTCATTTATTTTAGAAAAGCTTCTTCAGTTGACAAGCTATGACTTTGACGTATAATCAGATAAAAGGGATTCAAATTTCCCGGCAACTTTTGTTATGTACCAGAACACGCCTGAACCACTTTTTTGTTTATTCATTCCAGTCCATTTCTCGAACGCTCCACAACGTAAAATTATTATTAACGTAGTTAATTCTTCATATACTGTCGTATGTTTAAATCATAAACATTGAGATCAAAGGGGTAGGAGTGGGGATCGTGGTCTGTTGTAGCTCTTCTTACATATTATAAACTAGCCAAATGCCCGTTCTTCGCACGGGGAGAATAGAATACATTTCATTTTGCAACATTGCAACTGTCATTGTTCGTCTCAGCGATCCCAAAACTATGGATTCGACACTAATATCGGCCATTTTCATATATATATATATATATATATATATATATATATATATATATATATATATATATATATATATATATATATATATATATACACCAAATTACGGGGCTGAATTTGGATTTAAACGGCATCGGAAGTGTCACTGTTCATCACAGTGACCCCGAAAACTATGGATTCTACAATAATATCGGTCATTTTTTATGTATCTATCCCTTCCCCCTCTTCTAAGTTGCACAGTCAAAGTAAAATGATATAAAAAAAAACATCGCAGGCCCGAACTTCATCTATGTTAAAAATTTGATCGAGGTCGATCGGGTGGTTCAAGAAATATTAAGTCACAAACAGAGTCACTTTTTGTGAGGGCCATTCCCAAAACCTGTTTAGTCCATTTTGAGTAAAAATTAGGATCGCTTGTTCCAGCTTCCTCTCATGTTAAGAACACTAAAAGTGAATATTTCAGTTTTTACTGTTTATTTTGGTCAAATTAATTAAAGAACCAAATTAGCGTTAAAGCTGGCACCTTCCAATGCACTATAGTCCGCGTCACCCGAATTAGCGTGTGGCATCAGCCAATAAGCTCACAGAACGCTGTTACTAAACTTTCAGGGAGAAATCTAATCATTTATAATTGTCCACAAATACGAACTAAATCAATTATGAATGATTAGATTCCTCCCTAAAGGTTTAGTAACAGGGCACTGTGAGCTTATTGGCTAATGCCACATGCCAATTCGGGTGACGCGGACTATAGCTTAACAGCAGCACATTTCGTTGTTTTCCCAAGAACTATTATGAACTTGGTATGTTGTGAGATTAGCTTGCGACAATTGCTTGCGATTAGCTTATAAGTGACCACTACGACTCGTGAAGCCTGAGCTCGACACGAATGATAGATTTCCCTCACATGTGATGCATCGGAAGAATTTGGGACGATTTGTGGAGTTGCCTTCCGAACGCATATTTGAGAAAAAGCAAAACAGGAGAAGTGCACCAACAACGTTCCCAAACTTAGAAGACGTGGCAAAGAGCAACAAACGTATACTTAAAGAACTATAACACCAACACTATTGTGCTGCCAAAATGTCTTGAGCCGTGGCAGAAATGCGAACTAAAGCTCACACCCTCGACATCCACGCGTTGAACCAATAAGGGTTGAGCTGTTGCTAAGCGAGAGAGTCTTAGCGAAAGGGAGTGTAATTCCTTCAGTCGATAGCAGCGCCTGGAACGGAAGACTAAGGGTCAAGTCAATGTGATATAACTATAACAATTATTTGAATTAAACGAAACAATAATAATATTAAAAATATAAGATAACGACAACGACAATCACAAGAAAACGAAACTTAGCTGCAATCCGACAACACTGCACTCTCAAGAGATATTCTCCGTATAACGAGAGAGACAGCACTGGTAAAATTTAATGGGGTTGGAGGTTGACGACCGAGACACACTCTTGCGTTCTACTGGTTGGTGAAATTAGTAAATCTAGATCAAACTTCACGACTCTTTGCGATCATTATAAGTGTTACCCATCCCCCAAGAAAACCTTAAGCATGCAGCTTTACTCTAAGCATGCCACAATAAAATTATTACTAATTTGGCGCTTCTTAGGATAAATATATTGTTTACTAGTTTAAATGTCCCTTCATGGCACGGGGGAAGGGATAATTTGGTTTATGATTAATATTTGAAAGCCTCCCCCCTTAGGATACGGATTTCAATGTCAGTGTTTTTCACCTCTTCTCACCCCCATATTAATGGGGGCTGAACTTACGCTTAAATAGCATCTGGAGTGTCACTATTCATCTCACCGACCTCGATAACAATAGACTGGACTAAATGTCAATCAATAGATTACAAAGACCTAAAAAAAAATGCTTATTGTTTCTTCTTCATACGGTGAAACAGATAGACCTAATATTGACGTATATTTCTAATGGTGACACGTGTACTACTTGTGATATAAACAGAATTAAAGAATAAAAATGAAACATACTCTTTCAGTTTTACGTCACGGTTATGCCGTCTAAGCTAAAGGAGACGGTCAATATGAGAAACGAATACAATAGTGAAATGAATAAAGTGGGAGGAAACGGGAGAACCCCGAGAAAACCGACGCAACCACCATAAAGTGCACTTGGCGCGAGCTGGGAACGAACCATTGATTCCGTACACAAGCGGTCAACGCTTTACCACTGAGTAGTGATGTCAACCAGCTCGATTCGGCCCGGGTCAACTGAGCCGGCTCGATTGGAATGAGCCATTATTGCGGTTTGGCCTAGCTCAGGTGAGCCATTGGCTCGAGCCAGCTTGGTTGGGGTGAGCTATCGCCTCGGCTCGGTTCGGCTCAACCGAGCCAGAGGCTCGAGCCGGCTTGGTTGAATGAGCTGTTGACTCGGCTCGGTGGTGACTGAGCCGTGAGACGAGACGTTGACATTGCCACTCAGCCACCGCGGCCAGAATTAGTAAAAGAATAAAATCTGGCAAATCGTACTGATAACTTTTTATTTTATTTCATAAATTGTGGTATGCTGTTTGATATGGGGAGGAGGTAAAATTTGAATGATGATTTTTTTTTCATTTCATCCTTTTCATCTGTACCAGGCTAACTGACAGGACACACGTACTTTTAAGGTTTATTTTACATGTCACAGAAAATGTACACAGTAGCTGGACTGCTGGCAGGCTGAAAAGAAAAAGGGGGAGGGGGACATGGGTGCTTTATATGACCGTAGCCCCTTCCCCTGGTCTCTTTCTACTAGATGAACTCTCTTGGTTCGTCATTATATGTGTTCACTCACCCCTCACCCCACTTCTTTTTCTGAAATAATTTTCTCTGCCCTTATTCACTCTCTCGTTTTCTCTTTCCGACTCTTCTGTCCAGATTCAGGATTGCCAGAAGCATTGGTCAGGATATTTTTTTTCTCTCAAATTCAAGAGAGAAATTTTAATTTTTGCAGTTTGTTAGACCGTATCAAAAATAACTTTTAGTGTGTAAAAACAAATCGTTGTTAAAATAATGAAATGTATATGCCAGACCTCCATGTTGCACGATAGAATCTCAACTTTCGTTGGCCTTTTGGTTAATGACCACATGGTTCCGTCATTTAAAATCAGGGGCGTATCCACGGAGGTCAACCAGGGCCGGACCCCTCCTCAAAATTTCGTAAGAATATACATTTGTATACTTTCTCAATAAAACCATACTTGTTTAACAGGGAAATGATTGATTTAGCATGAACATTTGATTTTACACTTCATCTGTACTCTTTCTCTTATAAAAACAATCTATTTCTATTACAGTACAACCCCTCAAATCCGAACCCCGGAAATCAGAAAACCCGGCAAATCCGAACACGTTCTCAGGAGAAAAAAAATAACTACAGCTGGAAAATGAAAAAAAAATAGATTTAGTCACACAAATTTAGTTTTTTTAAAGGTTTTAACATTTTTAAACTTAATGCTTATTCAAAATCATTATCTAATTATATTCTTACAAGAAGACAGTTATAGATATGCGACAATCATTTTGGACATGAGTGTACACCCGCCAGTCAAGGTCACTCCCCTTTCGACCACTGGGCCACCCTGTCTAACCTCAGTCGTTGTTTTACCACCAATTCAGTGACGAAATGAGTACGTAATATTATTTCCCGGGTAATCCGAACCCCCCGAAATCCGAACAGGCTTCAGCCCCAATTAGTTCGGATTTGAGGGGTTGTACTGTATTTTTTTTCTGAAAATATAGGTGGAAGTATTTTACAATTACTTATCGTCTTTTCCAGTGAAGAATAATATCCGTTCAGTACTACATGAATGCAATGGCTTATAGCATTGGACCCCCCTCCCCCAATAAAAATTTCATGATGCACTCCTGCTTTAGACACATATTTTACTCATATCTACAGTCTCGGTTTTAGTGCGCCATGAAATTAGTTTAATCGAGCCCTCGGCTGTCCCATTTTCGCTTATAATAAAATATTAATCTATTCCAAATATTATACTAAATTGGTTTTATCGAGCGTTCTTTCATTTCTGTGTGCAAAATATATAAATTTGGCTACCATTGAAACTATAAAAGCTACCGACACCAAATTAATACAAATAGAAGGAATGTGTCGCCGATATATATCTGCCGAAAATCATTTCAATATTGTGTGCGAAGCTTCTAAGACGTACGTACTGCCGATTTTCATGGAGCGATATGGTGGTTATTGAACGAAGCACTCTCCACTTAGATTTATGTACGAACTATTTTTTTTTTTTTTTTTTACTTTGCACGAAATACGAGGGTTGGAACTTAAATAGTAGCAACACTGCTGTGGAGACACTATGCAATGAAATGTACTAGTGACGCTGATAGCGCATGTTGTTGACATACCTATCTAACCTCCGAGGAAATAGACTCGCCCGTCGCACGTCACCGGCAGGCACACAAGCGAGGGAAGAACAGTCACTTGTGAGCGAGAGGTCTAACGTAAAGGAACACATTGTGATGCAATTTTGTGCATGCCCAAGCGTTTCTTCAGGATGCGAAGCACAGTCGTATGCGCTAATCCGGTTTCGTGGTCGAGCTCACGAATCGTCAGGCGTCGATCACTGTCCACTAACGCGGCAACAGCTTGCACTTCTTCAGAGACGTTAGGACGACCTGCCCGCATGTCTTCCACAGTTTGCCGACCTTCGTTGAAGGCTTTTACCCACCGTGCCACTGTTCTGTACGGCAATGCCGATTCCCCCACACGCCTCTTGTAGCCCTTGATGACACTGTCGTACTGTACGACCTCTGGCACATTCAATCTTGATCCAACTCCGTTGTTCCTGTTTCGAAAACATAGTTACACCTTTACGTTAGACAGCTCGCTCACAAGTGACTGTGCTTCCCTCGCTTGTGCGCCTGCCGGTGACGTGCAACGGGCGAGTCTGTTTGCTCGGAGGTTAAGTAGGTATGTCAACAACGTGCGCTATCAGCGCCACTAGTACATTTCATTGCATAGTGTCTCCACAGCAGTGTTTGTTTAAGTTCGAACCCTCGTATATTCTTGTTGCAGAAATGATATGCTATCAGGCGCGTATCCAGAACATTCTGTCAGAGGAAGTTCGAGCTTTGGGAGGATCCAATAGTACAAATCATTACGTCTATGTAGTGTTGAACGGGTGTTATTCTGCCGAAAAGACGATAGGTAATTGTAAAATACTTTCACCTCTATTTTCAAACAAACAAACGAAAAAAGAACTAAATTCTTTTTTATATATATAAGAAAGAGTACAGTTGAAGTGAAAGATCAAATTTTCGTGCTACATCAATCACTTCTCTGTTAAACAAGTATACTTTTTATTGAGAAACTGTACAAATGTATGAGGCCGCGGTGGCTCACTGGTAGAGCGTTCACCTCTGGTGCTAGGGGTCTCGTGTTCAAACCCTGCTCCCGCCAAGTGAACTTTGTGGTGGACAAATACCGTGTGCGTGGGTTTTTTCGGGGTCCTCCCACTTTCTTCATTCCACCATTTCATTCATTACTTATCATCATCGTCTCCTTTAGCCTAACCGACATAACCGTGGGACGTAAAACTCAAAAATTTCATTTTGTACAAATGTATGTTGAGTTAGAAAGTTTCTTCAGGAGTGACAGACCCGGTGGACCTCCCTGTGGGTGCGCTCCTGCATATTATTTTGTATTTAATCAATAAACATAGGTCTATGGTTAGGAATATGAGCGAAATATGTATAATCCTTCCCTCAAAGTCTTCATTCGAGTCTATAACCGATTTTCCTGATCGTATCTGTGTACAATGTGGTAAGGGATATTTACAGTTTATTTAATACAAGAGAATCAGGCCTGCTTTTGGTCATTTTTGGCCATATTTCGCCTTTAAAAATGTTTTTTCTGAAGCTCCTTTCACAGCTTAAAAATTGATGTCCAGATATTGTTAATAGCTCTTATAATGTGAAAGAAAAGTCTTAATTTTTGAATATACAGGGTGGCCCAAAAGTAGATATACAGTCCTTTACTGCTCAGCTCAGTGTATTTTATATCATTTTTTATTGTTATCAAACAGGTAGACCTTTTATTTGTTCTTAACGTCTTTTTACTTATAACTTAAGCCTGGCACAGTCGAAGCATATAAATCCATAAACTAGAATGTTATACTTGATCAATGTAGGGGTGTATACCTACTTTTGGACCACCCTATACTTAAGCATACTGTTCAAACTTTATGTCTCACAACTTGATAATTTGACTTGATTTTCTCGTGCTTTGAACGCCCCACTTGTTCTGCAACAATTTTGAGTTATATTAAGTTTCTAACATAATACTTGCCAACATCTGCTTTGTGGTAAATCTTGTGTTAAATAAATATCAATCAAGTTCAAGTAAACGTAAGTGTAATTCCTTCTGATTGTTAAGTCATTGCGCTAAGTGAAGTGCAATAAAGTTCAAATCGAGACACAAATAACGAAATTAATGAAGGAATAAGCGAACAGTACCTTATGTCCTCTGAAATGCAAATTTCTGACAAGAAAATGGCCAGCTTGTTAATACCGTATCTGTCAAATATAATTTCAGAGCACATCACTACAAAAAAAAAAAAAAAAAAAAATCTCATTACTCATACGGCATGGACCTCTTATTAAGAACCAGTTGCCACTTGGCGTAACAACCCTTTGAGGGCCTAAGCCGCTCCAAAGCCATTACTTAGCGAGCGGTTGAATTACGTGTAGCTTAGCGACGAACACGTCGTCCTGTCTCTAACAGACGTAAGTGGCCGTCATATCCTTTTTTCACATGTGATTCCCCAGTTTGCTTCACGACACTGGGCATGGTTTGGAAAAATTTTAACAGTTTTTTGTACCTTCGTCTACAAGAATATGACAATATGTATCTAACCTCTGCGCAGCATAGAGGTCAAGTTTAGTCGCGTGAAGTCTATCTGCACCACCGTAAATCCATATTGGTAGGAAAGAACTGGTACGAGTCCCCAAAGTTAACTGAGACTATATATTTTACCTAGGTGTATATATATATATATATATATATATATATATATATATATATATATATATATATATATATATATATATATATATATATATATATATATATAGCTTGAATAAACCGTAACTTAGTACAACTGTAATGGACGCTGACATGGCCAACAGGAAATGAAATTAAACTCTTAGATCTAACTTCCCACGATTGTGCTGGCTAAACCCGAGATGGTATTAAATAGGCTGTGAACAGTGTGCTAGATGAAATGGTGGAAGCGACAGGCAGGCGCCAAGGCGGCAGCCACTTGTCTCATTTGGCTAAACAAACTGGTAACTGGCAAATTCATTGGCTAAACAGGCAAACTGGCAAACTCATTTGGCTAAACACCCACTGGTGGACCAAAAGTTTGTTTTGGTGGGCACAAGCGGGTCTGAGCGGGGAGGGCACAAGCACGTGGTCCCCTTTGCAGTGTTATGAAGGTGAACTTTCTGTCTCCTTTACGGGTCTTTGGGGGCTTTTGGATACAGGTCTGAAACCGGTTCCTAAGATCCGGTTCTGGAACCGGGTTTTCAGATCCAGGTCTGGAACCGGTTCCTAAGATCCGGTTCTGGAACCGGGTTTTCGGATCCAGGTCCAGAACCGGTTCTGAAAACCGGATCTCTGAGAACCGGTTCCGCCGGAACCGGAACTTTGTGACCATCCCTACCAGAAACCCTAAGCACCAGAGGTGAGCGCTCTACCACTAAGCCACCGTTCCTCGTTCGAACCTTAGACTTCTAGCACCAGAGGTCATCGCTGTATCAGTGAGCCATTTTCCTCCCTAAATGACCGGGAAACGAACCAGAAACACTTCATACGAAAGATGACTGCCTGTATCATTAAGTTACAATTTGTGATCGTCTCATGTTATTCCCGTTTCCTCCCACTTTCTTATTCCACTAATTCATCCATTATCATTCACTTGCTTTAATTATCCGCCTCCCTTAGCCTAAAGGACACAATCGTGGAATGTTAAACTGAAACATTTTATTTCATTTTCCATTAAGTTGCAAATAATAGGTACTTTATCGTTAATTTCTGTACATGTGCTAACCCTGAACCCCGAAAAAAAATCGCTCGATTTTTACGCAGCGTGTTTTCTGTGTGCTCTCTCATCGTTGTATAGCATGTTACCCCCTTGGCCTCGGGCAGCAATATGTATTATGAACTGTAAAAGCCTGGAGTTTGTATCAAAAAAAGAAATAATTAAAAAAAGATATATATATATATATATATATATATATATATATATATATATATATATATATATATATATATATATATATATATATATATATACACGTTAGCCGAGCCGGAGATGGAAAAACATATATATGTATATGTATATGGGAATGAAAGTAGACCGGGGCGAAGAGGGCAAGCTTCAATAATTCGTAGCAACCTGTTTTTAATGAAGCCCGATCATAATAAACTCAAATGCAATTTTGGTCTTGTGCTCAGTACTATTAAACAAGGATTTGTCCCCCGAGGGCGTTCCACAGGATCGCTCATCACATATAACAGAGCTAACGTTATGCGTTGGCAAACGTTGAAGCAGCCTTTTTACTTTTTTTCCGTAGCCACGAAAGAGGAGAAAAAGAGGTGAAGGGGATGGAACGTATATTTGAGGACGGTATCAAGATATGTCAATATATTTTCTTTTTTTCTTTTTTTTTCTGATAAAAGTTCCATGGTTCATATATCTAGTAGACAGACGAATGAAGTGTAAACTATAGGGTGTCCAAAATACAACGCAACCTGGAGTTTGGGATAGCCATTTTAGGATTTATGGTAACTTTTACCATGGTGAGTATTGTCTTTGACAGCTTAATTAGGTCCTATAACAAGCATTTAAGCCGGTTTTTTATTGGTCAAGTCAAGCAGGACCAAAGAACACCCCAGATGCGTTTTGGAATAGAAAGGCGTGACATATTTTTAAAGGCAAATTTCAAAAAAAAAAAAAGTTTCACGCCCTTCGTTTTCAAAATATCAGACTGAAATTTTGCACACGTATTATGTACACAACTACGTACTTTTAAAGAGATTTTCAGATTCCTACGTGAACCCAGGTCCGAGCCAGAGGGGCGTAAGTTTTTTTAAAAAAATCCAAAACCTTCCGGTTTTCCACGATTTTCCAGGTTTTGGTGCATGATAGGACAAGCGAGTAGTACCGTTGGAAAAGATGCTCTATTCTATATATATATATATATATATATATATATATATATATATATATATATATAACGAGGTATGAACCATGATCTTATAATAAATATTAAGGAAGCAGTCTAAAATGTACCTGAAAAAGTCGAAATCCCAAAAGAGATAGTAGAACTTTTGAATCGGAAGCGATACACAAATAATGCTTATACCAAAATGAAGCTTTCTTCATGCATATGTTTTCAAGCTAGGAAGGAACGATTGACGTACACTAGGAACCACACAGTGTAACCGAAGGTTTTTTTTTTTTTTTTTTACCAAACATGTAAATTGACTCATAACTCATAAGTATCGATGTACTGTCGTTAATTTTGAGTTTGTTTACTTTGAGTGCTTGGAAACTATGCTGCAGAAAAAAAAAAAACAGTTTTCATTTCCACCGACAGCCAATCGGATGAGGCCAATGGCTCTCGAAGAAAATTTTCTGGGAGCCCACCTCCATGGTTCCTATATTACGTCTGGTATATCTGGTATTTAAGATACGTAGTTTGCTATATTACATATACATTTTCGTGAGCCAGGGAGAAAAGTGTAAGTATAAACCTGCGTGAGGTTTTCGTGGGTTTTCCTCATTTACACCAGGCAAATATCGGAATGGTTCCTAACATACAAGTCCCAGACCGCTTTCTTTCTTCCCTTTCTTGGGATGGTGTGATCGCCGAGAGACGTCACCCCTAATCCTAGTGACGGGCTAAATGGCCATAGATGCCGAAAGCCCAGAAATCTAAATCCTAATCCTAATTCTAGTGATGGGCTAACATGACCATAGATGCCGAAAGCCCAGAAATCTAAATCCTAATTCTAATCCTAGTGATGGGCTAACATGACCATAGATGCCGAAAGCCCAGAAATCTAAATCCTAATTCTAATTCTAGTGATGGGCTAGCATGGCCATAGATCCCGAAAGCCCAGAAATCTAAATCCTAATCCTAATTCTAGTGATGGGCTAACATGATCATAGATGCCGAAAGCCCAGAAAGCTAAATCCTAATTCTAATCCTAGTGATGGGCTAACATGACCATAGATGCCGAAAGCCCAGAAATCTAAATCCTAATTCTAATTCTAGTGATGGGCTAGCATGGCCATAGATCCCGAAAGCCCAGAAATCTAAATCCTAATCCTAATTCTAGTGATGGGCTAACATGACCATAGATGCCGAAAGCCCAGAAATCTAAATCCTAATTCTAATCCTAGTGATGGGCTAACATGACCATAGATGCCGGAAGCCCAAAAATTTAAATCCTAATTCTAATCCTAGTGATGGGCTAACATGATCATAGATGCCGAAGGCCCAGAAATCTAATTCCTTCCTCTCATAACTTACGTAGATCTATTATCATAAAATATTCTTTGTAGGCTTCAATTATTAAATAAAAAGCTAATATGAATTTTCTTCTATTAATAAACCAACTAACTAACCACAGGCGTAAAAGTCCTTCGCGAACTTGAGCCTACTGTAATACCATCTGTTAGCGACTGATGAAACTACGTACAACCGATGAACGCATGGTCAGTGCGTGAGCCTGGCTTAGGAAAAAATAATAGAAAATTTACCATTTTTCTTTGCTTGTTTTTCATAATGAAAGGAGATGCAACTTACCACAATCATCATAATATTATTCTACAACAGAAAATATGAACCTGAAGAATTTTCAGTGGTGCCATCCATTGACATTACAGTGTTGCTAGAAAAACATTTCCCCCCAAATCTAAGTAAAGGCTGCGACTAGAGGAACGAACTCAACTGCGTTTGTTTTGGTATCCTGTGAACTACTTTTTAAATAACTTTATTATTTAATTTTATTAAGCTATGTTAAAACTATTTTGTTTATTATAAACTAAATAACAACTATTATTTAAAAAGTAGTACACAGGTGACCAAAACAACATGATATGTAATCAAATGCAGTTAATTTCGTTCCTGTAGTCTCTGCCTTAAATTAGATTTAGGGGGAAATGTTATTCTGGCAACTCTGTAATATCTAAGGATGGCAACACTGAAAATTCTTCAGGCTTATACAGTATTTTGTGTTGTAGAGTAACATTATCTATGATTGTGGTAAGTTGCATTTCATTATCTCGTTCCACTTATGAAAAACAAGTAAAAAAAAAATGGCAAATTTTGCATTATTTTTTTACTAACGTGTAAGTCAGGCTTGGACCGAATGGCCAACAAATCAATTTTATTCACGTCACACTGTACAGTTTGCCTCACGACGCTAGGTGGACGCCGAAAATTGGGGTACTCTGATCGGGAATCGAACCCAGAACCACGCGGACATGAGTTCAACGCTTTAACCACTAAGCTAACGATCCTCTTTTCTCCTTTTAATACTAATATATAATATGCTCAAAACTTTAATATATCTTTCTGAAGAGGACAAGAATAGAGTGATCTGTAGAATATTCTGACTAATAAAAGTTGTCTCTTCACTTAGAAGAACAAATTTGAGAAACTCTATCTTACAGTAGGTCGTCCCCCACCTCATATCCCACCTCCAAAAAGCTGGATTACAGAAAACCAGCAGTCAAAGTCAGGAACCCCATCAGGAATCAAACCTACAACCACACATACTTAACGCACTTCGCGCATTAACCATTTCGCCACCGATGGGGAAGCGTGTGTGTTGTCGACACATCACCTACAGAATGGTAGCACTACGGGGTTTTAGTACATAATTGGTGCATTTAATACTTTAACAAAAAATTACACATGACAAACAATGCATTGTCGTCTTTATCAGCAAAATCTTGTCGAGTGGGCTTTACAAAATTAATGTACCCCCCCCCCTCCCTTCTAGCCTCTTGGACTAAAAGCATTAATAAGCATGAGTTTGAATATAAAAGTTAAAAAGAAAAATTTAAAAAGGGGCGGTGGATGAAGGCGAATATGGGATCTCCGAAATATGCATGAAAAGACAATGACTGTACGCTAAGGTGGACACATTTGAAAAACGGGGGTTCATTGTCACATTCTATTACCACACATGTCCGTCAAATCTGTGTGTTTGTTTCACCCCTTACGGCGTGTCGGAACGTTTTATATAATGCACTGAACTGAATGAGACGGGACTAAGTCCAACCGACCTCTGTATATTAAAAAAAAGGAAAAATCTCTTTTGTCCCTTGTCATGTATTCACGCTTATATAAAACTTCCTCTCATCACGCACAAAAGCTATGATAAATAAAGCATTACAAAAAAGCGCCTCTTTATATTGTTCTCTGTCTGTATACGAATCATATAATGAAACCCAATGAGCTCTCTTTGTGAATTTAAAGCCACTGTTCAGAAAGAGAGCTGAAATGTGGATATAAGTACATGGAGCTTTTTTTTTTTCTTTTATTAGGAAAACGCTCTTCAGACAGCGATTTAGATGTCTCGTGTTCGATTTCCTGTAGGAAACTTGTCTGATAATTCCGCACCCGCACCCCACCCTGTTGTTTCAAACTGTGTCAAATTGTTGCGTTAAAGACATGTTCAAACTTGCTAATCGGGATCTCAGTCGTTCTTGAGTTTCAACAATTAAACCTTATAGCTATATAAGTGGATAGCGAGCGGGCTCACGAAGATAGAATACCCAAATAGTGTGAAGATAACATTTCGCTCATTCCAGGAAAGTCGTGAATTTTTCTCTGCATGGGATCGAGAAGAATTTGGTCCGAACGCCTACTACTCAGAAAACCGAATTAATACTGAATTACCTACACAGAAGAATGCCACCCACACCCAGAGGGAAGTCAGCCCCACCAACGCAGAAACACAACATAACAAGACAAGAAAGAAGACAAGGAAGCGCACAAAAAGACGTCAAGACCTCCACCTGCTAGGATTGACACCGCAAACAATCGCAACCAGCCGACGTACACATGTGCCATCAAAGGTGTCAACACCCAATCAAGACTTAATGAAATTCGTGCTGACCTGCAATCACAAAAAGTTTCCTTTACCATCATCATCCGCATCCAGTCAGACCAAGGTCCGCTCCCCCTCATCCGGCTCTTTCCCAAGGATCCTGACACAATTAATAAACTCATCCAAAATGGTGTTCACCTGGGAGGAAGAAGACATCCTGTAAAAGCTTCTCGCAGCAGCCCACGACCGCAACCATACTGGAACTGTTACTCATACGGACACGCAAAACATCAGTGCAACGCCCAACGAGTGTGCTATCGATGCGGCGAAAGCCACACCGAGAAATGCAGTCAACCCATTGACCGGACATTCTGTGCCACTTGCAAGTTGCATGGACACCGCACAGGCAGCAGCAGCTGTCCCAGACGTCCAAGAGAACAAACCAAGAAGATACCCAACATCATAATAGCAAGAAAAATGGGCACCTCCGAAACCATCGGCCCTTTCAAGAGCCAGTCCGTCCCCACGCCCAACCCAGATTCCAAAACCCCAGCAGAAGAGGACGACATTGAGAAGCAGGAATTCACCAGTAACAGTTCCATAGATGAAAAAATCGCCACAGCAATTGAAGCAGCTACACAGAAGATCATGACCTGGGTTGCTTCCATCCTGACCATCACATCGGAACCCAAACAACAGAAAACCCTATCAGCAGCCCTCGAAAAAGCTTCAAGAACGATTTTTCAATTTCATCTCAGAGCCATAACCACAACAGCAGGAGACATATACATCCACCATCAGCAGACTTCACTGAAGAGGACAGCACGCAAGAAGAATCCTCTGACCGAGGAACGAAAATAACACAAGAACATCACCACCCACCAAGTGTTTTTGGACTGAAAACCAGAACTTCCGAATCCCAGCAATTCTCCATGGATGCAATATACATCACCAAAGCAGACCTCATCATCCGGCCATGTACAGGACCACCGCCATAGGACCACTTCCCATGTAAGAGCTAAATACCATCGGCAACACGCAACTTCGGGATCACACCAAGAAGAATATCATCCAGAACCAGACCTGAAAAAAACGACTTGTTTCTTCACCTCTTGCCAAAACCATATTTCATTGCATTGGATAAAATAGCAAGAAATGCTAGAGGCCCTTCTCTGCCTTCTTGGCAGGGAGAAGTGATTCGTTCGTCGTCGTCGTCGAGCCAGAACCTGAGTTTGGGCAAGCAGAAGAATCAGTGAGGCACGTGCGAGTTTCTTTGCTCACAAGTAGGGTTACCAACTTTTGAAAGTGGAAATACCGGACCCCTTCCTGGATTACGTATACTCCTAAGATTGTGACGTCATCGCTCGTCAAAAATGTGAACAACCTAAAAGTGATTCACTTGACATTAAATTATGAGTCTTCATCCCGGCGAAATTAAAATACCGCTAATTTTACAGTAATTACGTGATATCTTCAAATAGATAAAAGATAATTGAAATATGGAACAAGAGCGCCCTAGACAATATTATTTTGCGTGAGGTACCGTTATCACAAGTCACCTAGTGGCTTTCCGTTTTCAGCTGTTTAGAAACGCGAAAATAAATGCCGATTTTTCTAAATGCCGATTTTTCTAAATGGCTGGAAATCGAAAGCAGATAAGTCAGTCGTGATAACGGTTTCTGATGTAAAATACTATTGTCTAGGGCGCTTTTGTTCCACATTTCGATTATCTTTTATCTATTTGAAGATATCACATAATTACTGTAAAATTAGCGGTATTTTAATTTCGCCGGGATGAAGACTCTTAAGGGATCAGGATTTCGAGTTTAATAACCATAAGAAACATTTATTAAACTTGCTTATTTCACTTTTGGTTGAGTTGGCACATATGACTTTTGTAGTCTACCATCAACAATACACCGTATTTAACACAGAAAAACAATATATTTGGCAATATAATTATGGCATGCACAAAATATACAAAATATACACCTTCACTGGGAGTGATAATATCTCAAAATGCCTTCATACTTCTACTGGATCTGGATGCATTATTTAATTGGAAGATGTAGCTGAGGGTGAAGCAGTGCTAGTGGTGCTCTTGAGAATGTATTTTTGTGTTTGACCTTTAGTAGTTCTGATAGATTCAGGAAATTTTCCTGCCTTTAAATCTTCAGGAAATTCCGTGCACGACAGGTCGATATCAAAGAGAATTATAATCTCTGCTTTAACCATGTTCATTGACAAACGATTCCTTTCGTCACTCCAAAATAATCTGAATAGAACAGAGAACAGGACTAGTAAGAGAAAAAAATTACCGGACATTTAACGTCCGCTTTGAGGTCGTACCGGACATCGGACAGAGGTCAAAAACCGAACTGTTCGGTAAAATACCGGACGATTGGCAACCCTACTCACAAGACGGACAAGATAGAGATAATACAGAGCTCTTCCGAATAGAAACAGGTATGCTGAGTGGACTGAAAGAAGCTTTACAGTTGTTTCACTATTGGTTAGATATAATTTATCTAAACAATAATTCCAATGCAGTATCGTATTTCTTTCATCTACGTTTTAGAAATATTTTAAAGCTACTATTTCCTCATGTGTAGGTTTTTATTTTTATTGCCTTTCGCCAATTGCAGTTTTGCGAACTGATGCGTGACCAAATCGGTTTGGAACCAGACCTTCTGATTAAGACCATCTACACAGATGAGACTTGTTTCAAATTGTCAGATCACGTGAGCAATCATAAATGCGTATATTGGTCTGATGACAATTCTCATGTTAACATTATTTCTCAACTAAACCAGTCAGGCATCACAGTGTGTGTTACACTGTCCAGCGAAGGTGTCGTGGTCCAGTTTTCTTTGACGGAACTGTGAATGAGGTGAATTTCCTAGAAATGCCTCCGGAAATGTGGTAGTGTCTCAACTCAATACCAGAGCCAACTTAGCCGAAATGTTCCTTCAGTAAGACGAAATACCTCCCCATCAGGCAGGGTTGTTGAAATTTTCCTCAGCCGAAAAAAGAAAACTGTTTTTTCTTTGAGTAAAATCCATATATAAAAGAAAAAAACACCTTCAAAAATATACTCCAAAACTTGGATTAAAGTAATAACCTTAATGTGATCATAAATAGTTTCTTCAATCGTGTTTCTCAGTACATGCTTTCTCAGTACATGCCTAGTTCTAGATTTGGCTTAAAATATGTATTTATGAAAAAGAGATCTCCAGAACAGAATATATTTCCAAAAAAAAAGTATGGTATGTTTGGGAATCATGCATAACGAATTTTGTTCGTGATTGATGAAATTCGCTGTAATGGTGTTCAACTGTAATCTGTGACAAAAGCGATATTACTATATTTTTCTTTCCTTCTTCTCCTTTTTTTTCTAAAACATCTAATAATAAAATCTTTTTTCCCATGTGTCAGTTAATTACAAATCGAAAATGCTTCACTTGTGAAAGGCTTTCTCAACACTACATTGGGATAATTACACAGACGAAAAAGAGTTGAATTAAAAAGGAAACAAAATTATTCTCTTACAAGTGCATACTTTTGGTGCTAATACTCTAATTTGAATCAAAGACACTACAGATGATTCACTTACAAAAAGAAAAGAAAAAAAAGAAAGAAAAAAAAGAAAAAAATACTAAAGATCTGTCTCTATTTTCCCAACAGTACACCTGGATAATTATACGCATGAAAATGAAAAAATAATTGCATTTGAAAAGGAGATCGGTAAACTTCCAAGTTCCTCTTGCGTGTCTGACAGAATATGTGACGTATAGTACGATTATCGTCTGTTACAAAGGTCCTTTGATCGAAAAATATATTGTAAGGAAGCAAGTTGGCAACTGAAAGTGAGATTTAAAAAGAAAAAATCCTGCTTCTCAGTTCTTCCCTTCCCCACACACAAAACTATTTAAAAAAAAATCCAGTTAAACCCTTTTAGATATTTGTATTTTTTATTATTTATTTATTTATTTTATTTATTTATTTATTTTTATTTATTTATTTATTTATTTTTTTTTTTGAGGAAAATGTTGACTTTCAGTTAAGTAGTTATTGCTTCATTGCCATTCATCAGAGGATCATGGCTAATACGTCATTCTTTTCAGAATAAACAACCTTTCAAATGGTATCGTGTGCATGATGTAAAAGAAAAAGGAAATTTCGAGTAAAATAGGGAAATGTTATTCCTCCAAAAAATCCCTTTTTAAAAATTTGGTGGCCCTGTAGCGGCCTCGACTACAGAGGTACACTCATGTCCAAAATGATTGTCGCATATCTATAACTGTCTTCTTGTAAGAATATAATTTGATAGCCATTTTGCAGGGTACTTTTAATACTGATACTATGTGTATAATCGGGAAATGTATATTTGTGGTAAGTTTTATAGGAAAAGAATTATAAATACGAAAATTAGAATGAGTAAAACAAAATGTTGGTAAATGGACAATAAAGTTTTATTTTCGTTGTATTGTGCTTATTTACAGCTCTTTTGACATGAAATTTGCCACATACATGTCTTTGCCGACTATACACACATACTAACATATTACACATACTAACATTGTAAGAAATACCAGGCGAATTCGTTCTCAAATTATATTCCTACAACATATTTATAGACATGCGACAATAATTTTGGATATGAGTGTACCTTGAAAGATGCTATGGCCGATATGTAATGCGTGTGGCAGGTTTCATTGCAATATCTGGAATAGTTACGAGGGAAAAAATATTTCCTAATCCTGTTTGACAATATTAAATTTCATATATGTATAAATAAGATTCCAAACACAGTACTGTTTATCCAAGTATCATGATTAATATATCGTTGGTGTGGTGAAGTACGGCTCACACCGTGAAGATTGATCTTACATTATAATCTGCGGAACGCCTACTGTCGCAGAGTTAAAAAAAAAAAAAAAAAAAATCAGCTCATTGTTTCTGTGGTGATAAGCTTTCGATTTTTCCTACATAGTAGAATTAGTATGTTAAATAAAACCATAAAAAAGAACTTTGCTAGTTGTTTTTATATTGCAACGAACCGACCTATTTTCAAATGTGCCCACTTTAGGGTTGAGTTATTGTCTTTTCATGCATATTTCGGAGGTCCCTCGTTCACTTTCATCGTCCCTTTTATTTTATTTTTTTTTTTTTTTTTAACTTTCGTGTTTCGGTATATATGAAAATATTCTTTCCACGTGTAACACATAAAAAGTCAAATATAACGTAAAATTACCAGTCATGAGTACAGTTTAGCTCGAGAAAGTGTACGTGCACTGGCATGTGACACAGGGAGACACATAACTACTGTCTTTCAAAATTAAGGAAATTTCTGATTTTTTTTTTTTTTTTTTCTCTATTTGTGCTATGACTCAGAATAAGTACTATATTCCTTTTAAAAATAATAAGACAATGACGTGGAGAACGGGAGGAACGAGCTATAGGTAGACTACATTCCCCGTGAAAATAATTTTGTTCGTTCCTTTAATAACGGCAAACCAACGTTTTTCTGCTTCATTTTTCCCCTGACGCGACGGGACATATTCTGACTTGGTACGGATGGCCGTGCGTACCGTACGTATTCTACTTTCCTTCTTTTTTTTTTCTTCCCCTACGCTATATATATATGTGCTATTATATTATTCTATTGACCGTAAGGCACCGCACACGGTAGTACGAAGTAAGAGCGCGGACAGCAGCCTGGGCATACAACAAGGCTCCAGTGAACCATATAGGGTGCAGGACTGTCGAAGGGGGAAAAACATAATGTACAAGGGGGGGAAGAGAAAGAGGAAAAACTTCTGTGAATCCCCTTTCTGGTAATTGGGGTGGAGGGGGAAAATTATACCCGGAGGCTTTCCCGAGTAAGAGAAAATTGAAATTTACCATAATCTCTGTCATTTTCTACTCCGAATATTATATGAGTGTGCAGTTTTTGTGTTATATATATATATTGTAAGAGAGAGAGTGTGTGTGTGTTTGTGCTTTTTTTGGTCTAGGGCTACAGTCAAGGGACGAGCATATAACAGTATACCTAATTATTAAACCCTGAAGCTGTTTTGATGGTCAGACCATGCATATAACAGGAAGATCCTCCATTTTAGACAAAGAAAGTAACCACTAAAGAGAGGACAAAATAATAGACTTGTTGTATCCATTTTTAAAAAAGAATTCTTCCCCCCTATTTATTATGTTATTATTAATAATAATAGTACTGCTGGTTTTTATTTAATAGAAAGCAAAATAAGTAGCTATAGAAGTAACAAGAAGGTACCATTTTTCTGTTTCACTGGAACCTTTTTTGTACTATGCCTCTGACTCACATTTTCTTTTTACAAACTATACCCCTACATGTTAGTAATAGCAACAACAGGAACCTAATAATAATCATAAATAATACCAGAGAATGTAGGTGGAATTTTAACTATATAGTATAAGATATAATGATCCTGAAATAGCCTATTCTGCGTTTAGTCTTTGGGGTAAAAGAAGTCAAGACAGTTTGCCACCGGACGTTATTATGTCTTCAAGTTTCGTGAAAGAGAATGTTTTTCAACAACTTTTGATTTAATTTTACTTTTTTATTCTTTAGCGTCAATTACCCATTTCTTTAGGTCAGGGGCGGATCCAGGACAGGGCGATGGGTTGTAATACTCCTACTTAGAGCTACTGTTAAAGAGCTTCAAACTCTGGGATGGATTTTATTTATATATAAAATTTTAAAAAAACTTCCCTCTTCTGGGGGGGGCTATTGCCCCCCTGGATCCGCCACTGTTCTGTGTTAAAATAAGAAAAATTCGTAATATGTTCCGTTAGTCAGTTATTTTTTACTATTACTGAGTCGCTCTCTGTTATCGGTCATTTTGGACCATATATATATATATATATATATATACCCCAAGTTGCGGTGCTGAATTTGGATTTAAACGGCATCGGAAGTGTCACTGTTTATCTCGGCGACCCCGAAAACTATGAATTTGACACTCATATCGGGTCATTTTCGATCATTTTTACACATTTTTCCCATCTCCTTCTTTGAAGTTGCGCTGTCAAAATGGAATGATAAAACACATCCCAGGCCCAAATCTCATCTACGTGCCAAGTTTGATGTAGATTGGTCGCGTGGTTCAAGAGTTATTAAGTTTTATTTATTTTAATATATTGCCCTTCCTCCCCCCCTCCCTACGTTGTACCGCCAAAGTGAAATAAAAACCATTCCAGACCCGAATCCTATCTATGTTTAAAATTTAATTGAGATCGGTCGAGTGATTCAAAAGGTATGAAGTCACATAGTGCTTTTATATATATATATAGACTGAATCAACTTCTAGACACAGCCTGTAATATCATTTTACTGAGATAACAATCAATAATAGTAACAATCGCAAATAACAATGGGAAGAGAAGTGGGTAATAGTGCTAAAAAAAAGTTGTGCTTTAACACCTTTCCAACTATTCTTACTATCATTAACTTTCATAATAACTACGAAACTTTATGAAAAACTTGTTAATCGCGTTAAATCCTATTCGGACCACATTGAACGTATATTTCGTTCTCTAAACTGCAGTACACATCATCAGGACTTCAGCTTCTTGTTGTCCGTAAAAATGATTCTTCTTACATCTTCCCTTTTGTTATTATCTTCTTAAAGTTTATTGGAACTTACATAAAATTTGTATTTCATCTTAAACTGTCTGATAACCACTTCTACTAGAATGTACCGGCGGTTATGAAATATTTTTAAGTGTTTTCTCACAAATCAATGAAATATTTTTTTTTTTTAGATTAGCCGTACTAAATTTTAAGAAGATACTAACAAAAAAAAGTAAAAAAAAAATACTTACCTGCAAGAAGAAGCCGAAGCCCCGACAACTTCTACAGGAGTTTAGACGGACGAAATATTTGTTTCAATATTGGTCCGAATAGAACTTAACGCAATTAAGGTAATAAGGTATATTTTCATTTCACAATAGTATAGATTGCATAAAAATTGAAATCATTTACATTTCACGAAACTTTATCCTCCTCCCAATCAATTTATTAAGTACTACCGTCTATCAATTAAATTTACAAACAAGTTTACTCCATCCATGGAGTTGTTCTGAATAAGAACACTTTCTATTTGTTGTGTCTAATATCTAATCCATTACTTATTAACTGTACTGTTTCAGTGTTTCCTGACATCTTCCTCTATAATAACCCATCTCACTTCTCAGAATTTTCTCTTGCCCTAAATTGTAAATATGATAATGTAAATTCCTTGCACTAGAGTCCTCTTCTTTTGAAAGTGTTAGTGATAATCTCACTCAATATATAAACATAAACCAGATCGATAGTTACGAACTCACAGACTTCCCCCTTTTGGTTGCAATCTGTGAAGTTGGATATTTTCGTAGATTTTTTGTCTCTCATCTTCTTCCCAGTAGAGAGAAACCAGCTGGACCTATATTTAAAGGCCCTATTCCAACAGTACTCTGATGAACTGAAGAAAATTCCTTAAAAAAATGCTAGTCTGGATGAATATAAGTTGAGAAACTTTCATGCCCCACAGTTCTCTTCGCCTTTTTCGAGTTACAGTTATTATTAGTTTTAACACCGTTCACTAATCGTGGTCTTTTTCGCCTTTCACTGTTTACCTCCGTTATGTCTTCTGTTATCTCCTTAAAGATACAATTTCTTCTCAATCTAATAGCTAGTTTATTATCCTCGTTTTAATTACCTCCAATATTAATTTGTAAGCGCATTTTATTTTTATTTGCTATGTCTAATATCTAATGCTTTACTTATTAACTGTGCTGTTTCAGTGTTTCCTGACATCTTCCTCCATGATAACCGAACACACTTTTATTTGCTATGTCTAATATCTAATGCTTTACTTATTAACTGTGCTGTTTCAGTGTTTCCTGACATCTTCCTCCATGATAACCGAACACACTTCTCAGAATTTCCTCTTGCACTAATTTGTTAATATATAATGTAAATTCCTTGCACTAGAATCCTCTCCTTCTAAAAGTGTTATTAGTGTGAAGAACTTATGTAGATTTTTTGAAGACGTACGTAATTTTGTGATAAAATTGTACGTTTACAAATTATTGTAAACATCCATTTATTTATATACTTTGATAATTATCTCCAATATCGTTCCTTTCTCATGTACTAATCCTACTTCTACCTCATTTCTTTTCCAACACAGCAACATTTTTCTTTTCTTTATACCCATATTTTGAATGCCTAGTCGTTTTTCTTATTTTACGGTGACTCAGTGGTAGAGCGGTAACCTCTGTTGCGTGTAGTCCCTACTTCGATCCGCGGTCAAGTCAGTTTGTTTGTGGTGAACAGCCTCGTGTACGTGGATTTTCTCGGGGTATCCCCGTTTCGTTACTTTCTCATTTCACCGATTCCTCCATCATCATTCACTTCTTTTAATGATCGTCTCCCTTAGTCGTGGAACGTTAAACTCAAAGACTTCATTTCTTTTTTCTTTTCCAAAAACTTGAAATAGTTAATTTCTAACACCACTGGTTTGTACAGAGAGTTAAGGAAAAGAATGGAATATATTCTTGTGACACTGAATCATTTGACAAAAACGGAAAAAAACAATTTCTCATCATTTGTTACCGTTTTTGCTCTGATATGTGTCAACAGATAGGCAGACGGATGTAACCGTTCTCTTAGCATTTCTATATTTATGAATATTATAGTTTGGAAGTCTAATAATTGTACGTTTATTATTGTTTTCTCTATCACCATTTCAAACTTTTGAGTCTTTCGTGTCAAGGGACTATGTATACGATGCTCTTTATATGTTGTTTATGTTTACGTGTTTCGCATATGATGTGATGAGGGCAGCAAAGCAATAGATAACTGTCTTGAATTTTTTAGTGTAGGTAGAAAAGGTCAAAGGAGATTATTATGGCATTATATGATTGGTTATGATTAGCCAATCAATACGCCAGAACAGGAAAAAAAAGTAGACGCTTACAGAGCTCTCACACATAATAGTATGGTAGGATTATATATATATATATATATATATATATATATATATATATATATATATATATATATATATATATATATATATATATATATATATATATATATAAGGCGTTTACCACACAATCAAACTAGCCAATTGCCTACGTCATCACGGCAACTACGTATAATTGTCACTACAACTACATCGATCCACGTGTGACAGTGGATGGGTAAAGTGTCGCTTCTATTGTGAGTTTTATGTGGTCAGTATGTCTATGTAGATTGGAAGGGGGGAGTTTAATGTGGGAGGGTGGGGGAGATGACTCATCGGCCTTTTCCAGTCATTATTATTACCCTTCTGTGTTCCTCCCCTCCCTTCGGTTCTGTTTGTCCATCAATTCCCCCTTCCTTCCCTCCGAAGCCACTTTTAATGTCATGAAGCGGTCAACAAAACAAAAGTGCCTTCCACGATCGACAGATAAACTGTCCACTCATCCAGGGTTGCAATCTGTTCATTGAGAGAAAATTGGATCTAAAACAGATCTTATTATCATAACCACAGAGTAAACAAAACCACCATTGTTGTCAGGTCGTAATTCCCAATGTTCTTAATCAGTGAACAATGTTTTTTCCTTTCTTCATTGGTACTCTGAATACCAGATCACTTTTAACACACACTCGCTGCTGTTGATTTTGTTTCTTGAAATTGGCTTATTGAGGGTGGCATGAAATGCTACATCATGCTTGCGTTTTAAATAAAGAATATCATATGGGTTTCGTTTCTCATTTTCTGAAGGGAATCGTCGACGAACTCAACAGGAAAAGTAGTTTCGTAGTGTTTGTTATTACAATATATGCGACATGAGCATCCTCCCCGTTCAGAATTTTGTGTTCATTAATTTACTTATACTTTTTTTTTTTTTGTGTGTGTGTGTGTGTGTGTGTGTACAAACATATATAATCGTCAATTAAGGGAATTGACTGCAATATTCTATCAAAACACAAATGAGTGAAACGTTGGGGTAATATTTCGAGAGTAGATCGTCTCCCATCGTCAGGCCTGGGAATGCGCAACAGATTACATCCTCATTTCTTCCTTACAAGGATAAAGAAAGCATTGTGGACCACTTGTAAAAAAATATTCAGATAAATAGACTTGATACAACTTAGCTTTCACTGAAAAGAATCCGATTAGTGTCAACTCCAAAAACGAAATTATGATATAGTTTATAATTCGTTGTTTATTTTTGAAGTTTAGTATCTCTTTTGTTCGGAACCGTAGCCATGAGACATAGACCTACAGTATAAGAGATTTCGAGTCATCGTAATGCTTTCAATGTCCTCCCACCGCGAATTGAACCCAGGACCATTGTGCCAAAGGCGCGCGTACTGGCCACTAGGACAGTGGGTGAGAGCTAGTTTATAACTTGTATAAACAATGCTAGCATGTTTTAAAATTTTTCAGGTTTACATCCCACGGTTATGCCAGCTAGGCTAAAGGAGACTGTGATGGTGAGAGATGAATGAAATGGTGGATTGAAGAAAGTGGAAGGAAACAGGAGAATCTCGAGAAAACTCACGCACACAATGTTTGTCCAGCACAAAACTTACTTGACGCGAAAGGGGATCTAACCAGGAATCCCATGTACCAGAGGTGAACGCTCTACCACAAAGGTATCGCGGTCCCCAACAGCTTGTTTTGAGACATACAACCTGGCACATTTTGTTAATACTAATAACTATTAATCTTTTATATGTCTTGGGAATCTAATGATCATTCAGATTAGAACTCCCAGAAGACTTAAAAGATTAGTTGGTGTTAATATGTTTAACACAGTTCTAAAGATGTATTGGTGCACCTTTAACTCAATATTTGTACCAAAAGCACCAAAAATACCAATGATGAATTCCACTAAGTAACATATACAGTGGTAAAAGTGAGAGGAAATGCGGGGAGATTTCATTACCCCACTTCCAAAAAATATTTATGGAGTCCCTCCACTTCCTAAAAAATTACAATGGGTAAAGATAGGCCCGGGGGACGGCATGACGTTGTGCATCCCCCTACCTTTTAGATTCACTTTTACCCCTTGAATTAAGTTTAATAAAAACAAAATACAATCGATATGTCCAATGCCAATCATCTATCTAAACTTCTTATTTATTTATTTATTTAATATTTACTTACAGCTCTCCTGCTGTCGTAGTGTATTGAAAGGAAGTGCTTTGGACGTTTGATGATGGTGATAAAAGTACTGTATTTATTCTCGATAAAATAATAATAATAATAATATCTAAAAGTTATGTGGAAATTTTGTTTCGACTATTAGAAAGGGCGGGTGGTTTTATAAAAACTGATCTTAGGGAAGGAAAAAAGGAATAAAGAATCAATTTTTAAAGGGAGGCAGAATGGTATTTTGGGGAAATATAAATTGTAACTTACTGTTGAGTAAAAAAGAGAGAACCGTCACGATATTTACTAGTAAAGGTGAAAAGCAGGGTAGAGAGATATATATGCGTGTTATTATAGCTTTACCGTATTTTCTTAATGCGTTTCGAAGTAAGTAAGTGTCCGGTATAAAAGTCTTTGGTACTATTTATGATAGCAAGGGAGACACACAAGGGTAAATGAATGATGCCTTTCACATATCTAAATCTCCCTTCCTTTTTTCTTATATTGGCAAATTGTAAGAGGGAACAAACACCATTTGGAACATTGAAGGCAAGAAAGAAAAAAAAAAAAAAGAACTTATTTTCCCGTCACCCTTCTGGTGATATCAGCACATTTAATCAAACTTTTGTCCCCTTTCTGCATTGTTTTGTGGTGGTGGACAAACCGCCACTAAAAATGCACACCAACACCACCAAACAATCACCTCAGGTATACTACATATCTTACCTCCTATGTGTTAATTTTATAGTAGCCATTCTGGGTGTTTGATTTTACCCCCATTCTTCCCTTTATTTTTCCTGTTAAGGCAGATGTTCTTAGCATCAGAAACTTCCTGTTAGCTCAAGGTTTCTTTTATGAATAGTTCAGAGATAAGAATTTATAAAACCATGTGTTGTGTATAAAAAGCTTTTCTTTCTTGCTTTAACAGCGATGTAAGTTGCTTAGAGTTATCTCATATGTGAAGTAAGGGGAAATATCCAGTGAGTGTAAGGGGATTTTTTTTATGTCTCGTGTGAGATATAATAAATAATAATAACACTAAAAAAAATCGAATTGGGTGAATGCTTAAAGCATTGTGGGGGGAATAACCATGCAGTATATCTGAAGAGAAGGGATGAGGACACACAGGGAAAGGATGTTATAATGTATATATATGTGTGTATTACAAGTATTTGCAATATCCGTTTCGTGACAGTCGTACGAAATATTATTACTGCCGTCTCCCCGCCCTTTTTAACATGTTGCTCAGGTGATCTTGCCTTAAGCATTTATATAGTTCATTGTGCTTATATGAAACATGCAATCATAACCTTCAGTACTGGTACTTTAACACATTTTACTTTACAAAATTTTGCCTACAGCTCGGGGCATTGTCAATGTTGGTAGTTATTAGTACTGATTCTGTATATTATATGTCGGTCATTTTGGGAAGGGTACATTTCCGAAAATGTTATTACATATTAGATAATAGTACTCAAATTTCTAGTGAGTGGGAAAATTTTGTTACTTCTGAAAATAAAATGCGAAGATGAAGTCATTCTGATATGAACAATATATTACAAACTTCTAGATTAATCATAATTAATGTGCATATTTCTTATATGTAGTTCTATATAACCTATACAGTATCTTTTTCTTTCTTTTTTAGGTAAGTTGCCGTTAATTCCCATATATGAGGCCTTCTAGTAAATGCTCAGGTACGTGAGTATACAAGTTAAACAATCTGTGAAGCGAAACTGTTCGATGAAAAGAAAACAAATTTATACAGGAATTGAACGTGGAAGAATGCAAGAGATTGTATATTTCATTCTCTAATTACGTTGTTTAGACCAGTGATCGCCAAACTGTCGATCGCGAGCTACTAGTAGCTCGCGGGGACATTTTCGGTAGATCGCGTTAACGTTCCGGTTGGCTAATTTTCATTCTTCCACTGCAAAGTGACCAGAACTTTTACTTTCAAAAACGGAACGCATACGAATCGCTGACGAGGGGGGTGGGTGACTTCCATATTGCATTTTGGGACTCAGCAGTGTTTTCAATTTACAAAATACACAAGTAAGAATGATAACACAGCGTTTCTAACTTAAGTACTACCCAACAATACTTTTAACTACTTCAACACTCAAAATTCCCACTTGAATCACAGAACACTCAATTCTCATTTGAATATTCAGAAGTTCTGGGCACGGCTGAACCTTCCCAATGAGTGTTGGTACGGAAGAGTGTAGAATTACCATTGACCATTTATATTTTGAATAATAATTACGGGACACCTGGGTCATATTTGCTTAAAAACGGGACATTTAGGCGTCCCGTTTGAGAATCAGAGAAAAAACCGGGACAGCGGTTGAAAATAAGGGACTGTCCCGGCTGAAACGAGACGTCTGGTCACCTTGCTTTACTGAGCTGACGCTAACGACAGGGGATGCTTGTTTTTCCCGTGCAACTGATATTGCTAGCCTCATCTCACAGTTGATTTTATACGCGTGGGGTTGTGTATGTTATGTTTTTCGTGTGTATATTAGACGTTTGCTAAACGTTATGTTTTTCGTGTGTATATCAGACATTTGCTAATAGTTTGGTATCATATTTACTAGAAATGTAAGTTTATAGGCAATAAACAAATGTAAGATTTTTTTTAAAGTTGGTAGTTCTTTATGTTGGTAGCTCACAGTAGGATTAAAAGAAAAAACGATACGGTAGTTCAGAACCTTCATAAGTTTCGCGATCACTGGTTTAGACTTACAAATTTCTGATTATTCTTAGCAAATATCTGAATACAGTGTAGTATAATTTTAGATTCAGTGTAGATTTTTGTGACTACATATGAATTTGTTATTTTCAAAGATTGTGTATGCTCCAAAAAGAAAATATTTGCCATTTGGTTCATAATTTCTTCCAATAAAGTTCTAGATATTTAGATTTTGTCGTTAATATTTTCTTGCTTAATAAGAAGCGTTTTTGCAACCATGCCATGACAAACTTACAATAAGTTTACAATTAAATAAGTAAAACTTTTGGTATTACATTTGTTTTGTATTTTACTTGAGAACCAGCATTCGTAATACCACCACCACCACTACTACTACTACTACTACTACTACTACTACTACTACTACTACTACTACTACTACTACTAATAATAATAATAATAATAATAATAATAATAATAATAATAATAATAATAATAATAATATATCGGTCAATATTAAGAAATATGAATTAAATGGAAAATTATAATAAAATTTGATTCTTAGGTATGAAAAACTTACAACAAAGTAACAATTAAAATTATACCACAGCGATTATATAAGTCCCTAAAATAGTGTAATTCCGGTAATAATCTCATCTGTGTGCTCTACCTATCCCATTCGACTACATTTAGCGCTTGTTCTTAGGATTTAGGGATTTTACGATTTAGATTTCTGGGCTTTCGGCATCTAAGACCATTTAGCCCGTCACGTTTGAGAGATGACGTCCCTCGGCGAGCACACTATCCGTGGAAAGGAAAGGAAGAAAGGATTTTGGGAAGGAAGGAAGCGGCCTGGGACCTATAAGTTAGGTACCACCCCGGCATTTGCCTGGTGTGAATGAGGAAAACCTCATTCAGGGTGGCCGGCCTGAAAAAGCGTTTTACACTTTTTCGACCGAGTGCCACCACCGGGAATCGAACCCGGGACTTAGCGCTTGTTCGTTTTCCAGTTCCGTTCTATGTAGGTCTAGCCCTTGGTTGAATATCTTTACAAATGACGATCTGCTAAGGCAACAATTTATATACTGAAGTATTGTATCAAGAAGAACAGACAAGTTGATGACAGTACAGAACACATACTGTAGTATTTTACCCACTATTGTGGATTATCCCATTCAACACTTGTGTGTGCACAAATTATGAAAAATATGGAGGAAATTATGTTACAACATTTTCGAGCTTCTCATATCCCTACTTTCTCCTTATTTACAAAATTTGTCTTGGCCCCTTGATAACTTAAAAGCTGGGTTCAGATAAAGATTACGTTAATTATGTAACGACCTACGTCAGGTGCTAATCGACGACATGAATTGATCTTGACTCACTTGCGTATTGGAACAGTCTCCTCTCACATTCCTATTTAGTACATGGCGCGAACTTACCATATATTGAAAACTGGTATTGATCCCATTGAGTATTCAGCACATTTTTATGGAATGCCCAGAGTACTTACATCTCAGAGAATATTTAGGTCTGCGTAAAAATCATAATCAAGTTTTGGGGGTTAATACGGTCTTCAGTGACCTAAATCAGGTTTTAGGGGGTTAACACGGTCTTCAGTGACCTAAATAAGGTTTTGGAGGATAATACGGTTTTTAGTGATCTAAATCAGTTTTTGGGGGGTTAATACGGTCTTCAGTGAACTAAATCAGAGTTTGGGAAGGTAATACGGTCTTCAGTGACCTAAATCAGGTTTTAGGGGGTTAACACGGTCTTCAGTGACCTAAATAAGGTTTTGGACGGTAATACGGTTTTTAGTGATCTAAATCAGATTTTGGGGGGTTAATACGGTCTTCAGTGAACTAAATCAGGTTTTGGAGGTTAATACGGCCTTCAGTGATCTAAATAAGGCTTTGGGATGTTAATACGGTCTTCAGTGACCTAAAGCACGTTTTGGAGGGTAATACGGTCTTCAGCGACTATATTCTCACTATTATTCATGAGATTGGAATAATTAACGTACGCTGAGCTTTATCCTTTTAGATTTTCCTGTTAGATATTACTATTATTTGGTATATTTCTTGAAAGTTGTTTTCCTGATATGTATTTTATATTTCGTTATTTATTTTCTTTTAGCCTTTTCGCGACCTCTGTGTTAATTTTTATAATTTCCCTTGTTTTGTTTTTATCTTTTATTTTTCTTATATTTGTTGAACTATACTTTTTTTTTAGAAGTTTTATTTACAATTCTTAGTAGGCAGTATGTGTCGGATATTGACCTTACCGTTACGGAGACAAGTCGCCTCACTTTTGACATCCCCATTAAAAAAAGAAAAACAACAACACATAAAGAAAAAATGTAAGATGGTCGCTCATCTGCTGCTGACGTCTTTTAAGATTCAAACGGTCGTAATACATAGATATTCATTTCTCTGCGTGTATTCTCCTCTTTACGAATTCTGTGCTATTTTTCTTCTCCCCTCAGATTTTTTTTCCATCTATTTACGTCACTCGCCTTTGTTTTCCCATTCCCACATCCGTCAGTCTCTCTCCGTTTTCCACCGAACACTTTCTCTTTTCTTTCCTCGGTTATTCTCTTCGTTTCTGGCACTTCGTGTTTCAATTTGCTATGTCCACATGTTCTCCCTCCCCTACCTTTTTCGCTCTCTTTGTCTTTCTGGTTCAAACTCTCTTTCATGCATTCAGTTTGTGGTTGTGTTGGAACCCAATATTGCGGCCACACTGTTTGTCCATTTTGCCACCATCATGGTTCTTAGCGATGATGGATTGCTCTGCAAACCCTGATGTCCATCTCGATTACTTTCTTCTGCCGCCGTACTTTCTCCCAGTTGACCTTTCTCTGTCTGTCGGCCACTTTCTTCCGAAAAGTCTTTTGCTCTTTTCAGACGTCTTTTCCTTCAAGATATTTCCCCCTTGCTTACTGGAATTTCAAACACAAACTTGAGTAGCAACTTCTAGGCTGAAATATCAGCATTCTTGTTTTTGTTTAGTTACTGAACTATAAAAAATATAAACTTCCTTATTCATAGAAACTTTAAACACAAAGTTAGTAGTAACATACAGACTGAAATATCAGCGTCCTTATTCCTACCTAGTTACTGAAAAATCAAAATATTCACTTTCTTTCTCTTAAGAACTTCAAATACAAAGTAAGTAGTAACTTACAGACTGAAATAGCAGTATTCTTGTTGTTACTGAACTATGGAAATATTCGCTTCCTTTCTTATAGAAATTTAAAACACAAAGTTAGTAGTAACTAACGAACTGAAATAGCAGTGTCTTTGTTCTTACTTACTTGCTGAACTATAAAAATATTCACTTCCTTTCTTGGGAATTTCTAACATAAAGTTAGTTTCAAACACAAAGCTAGCTGAAATAGAAGTATTCTTGTTGGAACTTAGTCACTGAATTATGAAAATATTCACTTCTTTCTTATAGAAATTTAAAACACAAAGTTAGTAGTAACTTATAAACTAAAAAAGGAGTGTTCTTGTTCCTACCAAGTTACTGAAAATTCAAAATAGTTACTTCCTTTTTTAAGGGAATTTCAAACACAAAGTTACTAGTAACTTCTAGGCTGAAATAGCAGTGTTTTCGTTCTTACTTAGTTACTGAACTATGAAAATATTCACTTATTTCTTACAGGAATTTCAAACATAAAGTTAGTAGTAACTTACAAAGGGAAATAACAGTGTTCTTGTTCTTACTTAGTTACTAAACTATAAAAATATTAACTTTCTTTCTTATAGGAATTTCAAACACAAAGTTAGTAGTAACATAAACTAAAAAAGGAGTGTTCTTGTTCCTACCAAGTTACTGAAAATTCAAAATAGTTACTTCCTTTTTTTAAGGGAATTTCAAACACAAAGTTACTAGTAACTTCTAGGCTGAAATAGCAGTGTTTTCGTTCTTACTTAGTTACTGAACTATGAAAATATTCACTTCCTTTCTGGGGAATTTCAAACACAAAGTTAGCTTAACTTACAGGCTGAAAGAGCAGTGTTCTTGTTGTTACTTAGTTACTGAATTATGCAAAGAAGATTCGAACATATTGAAAGTGACGGTGTTGAAAAACAGTAAGGAACAATTAGAATTTTTTTTTCTTTTTTTCTGGCTTTCTGGACTGTGTAACCAGTGTGGCCAGAATGTAAGGCCTCGTTTACCAGGAATGAACTGCAAACGCTGTGGACGGGCTTTTCATAAAGCTTGCCTTATTTCTGGAGGAACAACTTGCAGAGAAGACTCCGATGATGATATATATTATTGTATCCAGGGTCTACAGGTCTTAGAGGAAACTGAAAGTGACAATAAATACATAAATAGAGTATCTTATTTCGTACACGTCCTTCACTTGTGTATTAAACTTAAAATTGTATCTGTAACACTTCAAAACATCAAAACGGGATGCTATATTATGAATTTATGTGACAAAGCAATGTATCTTGATATTATTAAATAAATTTAGAAAGTTATGCACAGGTGCCAATAACTGTAATCAAAAGTGCTCAACTTAGTCTCTGGAGAGCCCATCATTATAAAAAGTGGTAGTACTTTCTTTTAAAAACTATTACATGTACCTAATGTTATATTTCAGTCCAATATCGTATTTATTTTAAAACCTATACCTTAACAATATTATTTACAAAATATTAGATACATATGGTCAAATGTACAAAAGTTATATATTAATTACTAACAAAAAAAATAATACATTAAGGCGCCCACAACTGTATAGTTAGCCTATAAGTATTCAGTAATAAACGGGTTAGCAGGGACCACTGGGTTTGGAGATCCCAAAAACAAAAAGACAAAAAAAAAAAAAAAAAAGATACGAAAGTTACTACAGTAATCTAGAATTTCACCACAATATTTATTTCTCACACATTAGAAATGGCTCTATAAGCTTGGGGGGCCCGAAACAACAACAACAACAAAATGTTACTAAAACTGCTGGCAATTTTAACATTGACAATGATTTCTCCCACACATAAGAAGTGAATAATAATATAAGTATTCAGTACTGAGTAATAAACGGGTTCGGCGAGGTCTCTAGGCTTGGAGGCCTCAAAAACAAACAAACAAAGAAAAGTACAAAAGTTGCTGGCAATTTTAAAATTGACAATGATTTTCTCGCGCACATAAGAAACGAATAATAAAATATAAGTATTCAGTAGCCTACTGGGTAATTAACGGGCTCGACGGGGCCCTGGTGCGTTTCACCGCTCGCTCCACCAATTGTTACGGCACTGGTAGCAACTTACAGGCTGAAATAGCAATGTTCTTGTTCTTACTTACTTATTGAACTATGAAAATATTCACTTCCTTTCTTACAGAAATTTAAAACACAAAGTAACTTACGTACTGAAATAGTGGGATTGTTGTTCCTACCTAGTTACTGAACAATTATAATATCATTTTCCTTTCTTATAGGAGTTCCAGAGGGAAAGTTAGTAGTACTTACATTCTTAAAAAATATGATTTGTGTCCTGTCTATTAACTGTACAATCAAAACATTCAACCATACTATATAAGTTACAGTTTTTGATAATTTAGTTGCAGGTTGTCGAATCCAAATGGACCATATTTAGGGGCATGAGTTTATCGCAATGCACGATAAAACGAAATGCATCAGAATTAAGTAATTTTTGAGTTTCTTGACGTTTTATGATTTTCTATATATATTTTCATTGGTTTCCATTGCGCGATAAAACGCGAAATTGAGAACTTTGCGCGAAATTTCTAACATACGCGATATAACGTGAAATTTTAAAATTACGTTTTCATTACTTTAAAAACTATTTTTCCGCTGACGGAACGGTAGAACGTGGCATGAACTGTGCATTTTGGGTGATTAGGACATGACTACAGAGAACATGTTGCCCGTTAGCTATCACCATCGCAGCTGGATGGGGCGTTCCGAAGTGATAATTGTTTGAAGTTTATTGTAAATACACTTACATATGTGTGGCTTCCAACAATGAATGCCAATTGTGAAAGGTTTTCTTCCAAGTATGGACTAATGATAAGTGACAAACGTACAACACTAAAGGAGGAAAATGTGGAAACATGTAACATGCTTATGTTTAATGCTTGAATGTAACTTGTGCCTGTGTGTTTTTAGAAGACACCAAAACTTCCGTACTCATACTAAATTAAGTTACTGATTTTCTGCAGTTTGATTTGGAAAAAAAAAATATAAATTTCTATCAATGAAATTGACATTGTCAAGTGAAATATTCAGTGTATTTTGTTTTTAGGTAATTAATGGCTTATGTTTATAGTGATCTATGAATAAAAAGGAATAATTGTGAAAACAGGGAATTCTTTTCCACAAGAGCTACAAAAGGCGAAACTGTATTTGGAAAATGCTACAAAACGCGAAATATGAGAAACGAAACGCGAAATTTTCAAATTCGTAGTGCGAAAATCTCGTGCTCCTAACCATATTCCTTGATCAGTTGCTAACTACTAAAGAAAAACGTAAAATGCACTTTCTTTCAAACTTCCTGCTTGTAGTACTACTTTTCTTGGTTCGCTATTTTTGAGTTGAATAACGACTGCACTGCTTCAGTGTGCACACGCGTTACTACTCAACTGAGGTACCCAGTTACAGAACTTTTCGTTTTCGTCTTTTAAAAAGAAAATGCTTCAAGGAGCTAAGGATTTCTATGAGACAAGACATATCTCATCGAAGAGACTAACTTTGTTGTGGAATTCGAGATGAGACGAGACAAATTCCTTACTCATTTCGTCTTTCCTAGACGGGACGAGACAATCCGTGAGAAATATCGTCTCATCTTAAGATAGTAACAGTACAAAATGGGACTTCGATAATTACTTATCTGTAGGTTTGACAAGGCAAGTTTCAAGTCATGACACGATAGCTGTAGTTCCACTTAACTTTATTTAAAAAAAAAAAAGTCCATGAACGATTTTGTGTTTCACAATGCTAGAAATATAAAAAAGTCCTTGTAACGTCATAATACAATTTTTTTTTCTTGTGAAAAAATGGAGAAGGAAAGAAAAACTAGGTTACAAAGTTGGCTGTGGTATGCTGTTGGTAGATGTGTACAAGGGCTCTCGTGTAATCTGCATGTTGTTTTTACCCGTAGCGTCGACAGCGGACGTTAGCAATAATTCTTCGAGGGCGCTTCTTAGCTGCCAGTTCGGCGCTCCGCAATGGAGCCACAGGGAAGCATCTCGGCCCACAATGAGGGAACCTCCAGAAATTGTGTGTGTACCTTTTGTACTTCATCATCTTGTACGCCCCACAGAGGGAAGAAAATCCTGTATGAAGAGAGTAGGAGGGGGAGAGGCTGGAACTACAGGAGTAGAAGGGTATATAAACCTACACCGAGGAGGGAAAAGTCTGTAACGACAAAGAAAAAGTGAGCAAAAGTTTATTGTCGAGGCGTTTTATAGCCGCCTTATCTCCCTTTTCTTGCTTCTGTATACACAAAATTTCTCGTATTTGCACACTGAAGAATTTTCTAGAAATTACAATACTGAATGCTGATGTTATTAAAATACGTGTTAAGCCAGGAATATACATTCGAGAGATAGGTAAAATATCATAAAATCGCTCACAAAAGAAGTTCGTAGATTTATAAGCTGCTGCTACTGAGGAAAATGCCTGTAATGATAGAAACTTTATATCACGACTAGAGATGCCCAAACTCGCAAGCCAGGCTCTTGGGTTCAATCTAGCTGGATCTCAATAATTGAGCACGAGCACGAGCTCTATAAGTGGATGGTTAGCGAGCCAAAATCTGAGTCCAAGTGAGTGAGAACCTCAATGAGGATAGCTTTTTCTTTGTCTAACATCAAGAAACCTTAATTGATTGTTTCTCTTCGCACTCCGAAAAATGTTTCGTCTGATTTTTTTTTTTTTTTTTTTTTTGTCTGCTGAATGCCCACATAAAGTAAATGTTCAAGAGAATAGTATTAGGTCTTAGAAGATATATTTTGCGTCACAGAGAGGACTATAACTGGGCGATGTTCATTCGACGCCCAGCACTATTATTGTGGCTCTATGATCCGGAATTCATCATCTCTTAAATAAATTAGGTGTCTAATTACCTAAGAATGCTGAATCACCCAGAAAGTTTGTATTGGTCATCAGTAGTTCACTGTCTGGGAACTCCGACTAGAGACGATCTTTGATAAGCGAGGAGTCACTCTCGACTGTATGTATGTAACTATAAACTATTATTATTCAACAGAGTTTAATATAACACTACTAGTGGAAATAACTTTCTGCTATTTTATTTGAGTACCGGTACTTCTCCGTTCAGTAAATGGCATCCATTTCGCTCTTCTTGCACCTAAGTTTTGATTAGCATATGAGTTTACGTACACACACACATATATATATATAGGGCGTTTCAAAACAACACCGACAACCACCCTGATTTGGGAGGTGATTCCTGACACCAAGATAAGACAAAAAGTATAGACCAACCTGGGTGCACAAATGCCTGCTTTCGGAGTTATAGGCTGCCGAAAACATGAAAAAAATTGAACTTTAAAGGCCCATAGCTCCAATACTATGGGATCTACTGTAGTCGGGTCAAGACTTCACTTAGAAACTAATATGTAAGGTATCTAGAAATACGTATTTCAGAATTCTGCGATACTCACGCAACAATTTTTATAGAGGGGGTTTGGCTACGGGCATAATTTGAAGTACTCATCAACTACATATGTACAGATTGTTGCGGAAATACCGCAGGATTCTGAAACATGGATATTTGGATAGGGCGATAGGGCACATACTAGTTCCTAAGCAAAGTCTTGACTCGATTACGTAGGTTCCATAGTATTGGAGTTATGGATCTTTTAACCAAGGGCGCCGATCCTGGGGGTCCAGGGGGCCTGGGCATCCCAAAGCTCATGTGGGTCCCCTATTGTATTTATGAATATACAATATTTGGCATAATTTGAATGCAAGTTGTCTTAAAATTCTCATATATATATATATATATATATATATATATATATATATATATATATATATATATATATATATATCCTTCTGTGTTTGAATTCCCCCCCCCCCCAATTTACAGAGAAATCGGCGCGAAGTATGTATATATAGAGAGAGCCTAAATTAAGACTTTCAACAGTTTTTCCGCCCTTTATTTTCAAGATACAAGATTGAAATTTTTAAGTATTGTGTACATAACAACGTTTTTTTTTAGAAAAAAAAAATCAGATCCCTAAATCAGCCCAGACTCAGGCCAAAGGGACAAAGTGTTTTGGTGGGATTTTGAAAAAAATCCGGGTTCTTCCCTAATTCTTTGGTTCGTGTGTATGATACGGACATGAGAGTGGTACCGTTGAAAAGGGCTTCTTATACTGAAGAAAATGGCTTTGACTCTAGGTCAAATAAAAATGACGCAATACATTTTTTGAAGTATTATTATACGAAAAAAAATTGGTCACCTCCAGACTTTCAAAACTTTCTCCCTACCTGTTTTCAAGACACAAGAATTAAATTTTGCACACGTATTGTGTACATAAAAACGTATTAAAAAGCAGATCTGTACGTGAACCCAGGCCCCGGCCAGAGGGGCACAGAAATTCCGAAAAAATGTTTTTTTTTTTTTTTTTGAAAAATCTTTTTTTCTTCGATTTTCCCGTTTCTGGTGTATAATACGGACAAGCGAGTAATACCGTTGGAAAGTATGATTTATTCTGAAAGAAACGAGGTATGAACCATGATCTTATGATAGGTAGTCAAGAAGCAGTAACTTTGAGTGAAAGTTTAAAATTTGCCTCAAAAAGTGGAAATCCTAAAAGGGTTAAAGTTCATTTTTTCATATTTTCTGCAGCCTATAACCCCGAAAGGAAGCACTTGTGCACCCAGGTTGGTGTATACTTTTTCTTTTATCTTGTGTCAGAAATCATCTCCCAAACGTTGTTGGTATTTTTTAAATACCCTGTATAGTTAAGGATGTATTAAACGCAGGGGCGGATCCAGGACCGACTTCTGGGGGGGGCGGTGGGTTGTCATACTGCTACTTTTAAGGGCTCCAAACTTCGGGATGGGTTTTATTTATATATATAAAATAAGAAAGATTCCTCTTCTGGGGGGGGCGATGGCCCCGATCGCCTCCCGCTGGATCCACCCCTGATTAAACGTAATATTCTTTAAAATCTACTTCATGTGCAATTAACTCCAATCAGGAACAGCATGTCTGAACATACTCAAGAAAGGCTTTTCTAAGTCGGTTTTACTTTTCCTGCCATTTGAGGTTTGAGTTGTAAGCTTCTCTTAAAAAAAAAAAAAAAAAAAAAAATCTGGCAATACTGCTGATTTCCAACGGAAATATTATACGGACCACACGCGTTAGCCAATCAGCTTTTTGTAGTGACATCAATAGTATTGACTATAGAAATCGTAAGTTCAAAATCAGAAGTGGTCTCGCGTAGCGTAGTTGCTAACGCTCTCTCCTTTCGTGCGAGTGATTCCGAGTTCGATTCTCCGTGGGGACACTCGATCGAAAAAGTGTAAAAGCTCTTTCGGGCCAGCTACCCTGAATGAGGTTTTCCTTTTTCATACCAGACAAATGCCGGGGTAGTACCTAACATATAGATCCCAGGCCGCTTCTTTCCTCCCCTTTTCCCTAATAGTATGATTGTCGAGGGGACGTCATCCCTCATACGTGAGGGGCTAAATGGTCTTAGATGCCAAAAGCCCAGAAATCTAAATCCTAAATCCTTCAAAATCAGAACTTATTTAATGCTTAGGCTATAAGTGATAAAATTAAAGCGAACTTTTCACATCGCTTAATGAAAAGTCATTGATAACATCAGTTTCTGCTTGTTTTCAACGACGCTGTGTGATCGTACGATTTATCCACAAAAATCTCTTTTCACTAGACATGACAAATGGTTATTGGGTTATTCCATGTGTGACAACTAAATGACTTAAGAGGGGTGATTCTATCATTTTTTTGTGTCTGCCCTTTCTCTCCCTCTTCTTTTCATAACGATCAGGGTTTAAGGTATATCCTAACCACCATCTCCGGAACGACGTCATTATTTTTGGAAAATATTTTCCCATTGTCTGCAGCTGCCAAAGTGTTACCGATGAAGAGAAACTGATTTCGAAAAGTCTTTCTTTCTGGAGTTATATCTGCTTACACTTTCCATGTTCCTAATTTATAGAGTTAAAATTTCACAATGAAGGAGATTTCACTTAAAAATGAATAAAATAAAATACACGAAAATTAAATGAGGTAAGAAAATGTATTCCACGAAAATTAGTGCGAATTATATTTATACCGGTCTATTGTTGGAGTCAGAAAGTACAACAAAATGATATGTCTACCTTTACAGTAGTTTTCAAATGAAATAGTCCGTGAAACAAGAGAGTTGCGAAATAACATCGGCTTTTGAAACAAAATTAATTAGTTCGTTGTGAATAGTGAAAAATATACAAATAATTCTTTGAAACAAGGTGTCTAGAAAAACAATTGAAGATCACTTCTCTTTATAATTATAATTTTATATATAAGGTATTAAGAAACCTAATCACCGCAAAAATTAAAATATCGCTAATTTTACAGTAATTATGCGATATCTTCAAATAGATAAAAGATAATCAAAGTGTGGAACAAAAGCGCGCTATACAATATTATTTTGCAAGAGGTACCGTACCGCGAGTCACCCAGTATCTTTCCATTTGCAGCCATTTAGAAACGGGGAAATAAACGCCGATTTTCTAAATGGCTGGAAATCGAAAGCAAATAAGTGAGTCGTGATAATGTTATCTCATGCAAAATAGTATTATCTAGCGAACTGTTGTTCACTTTTCGATTATATTTTATCTATTTGAAGATATCACATAATTACTGTAAAATTAGCGATATTTTAATTTCGCCTTGATGAGGCCTCTTAAAAGAAAAAATGACAGTTACATTTCAGAACTACTATTCGTATACAAAATGTCTGATGCAAATAGCGACAATCTTCGTCTTATAAATCATAAACAACATAAAACATGGAACAAACTTGATTTATTACTATTTATGACCATCTGGACAATTCATCAAAATATGATTTTAATTGTCGCTCTGCAAATATTGTAATTTAATTATTTATATGAATACGATGTATGTATAAAACAATTTCACATTTGTAGCAGACTAGAACATAATGTCTGGTGCACCTTCTAAAGACCAATAAAGGTGATGAGTAAGTAAATCAGTTAGTTACAAAGATTATAAAAATCAGTTTAAAGGTACATACAAGGTCTGTATGATAAGTAATGAGACTCGCCGCGCCGCGGCGCGCGTGTCGCTGGAGCGGGTTTGTCGGTGATGGAGGATGTAGGGGGGGGGGTCCGAGCAAAGCAACGCACCGCGCGTCAGTTGGCTCCGAGCCTTAGTGGAGCGCGGACAAGCCTTGGACAAAGCCCTTGTGAACATTCTTGTCACGGCGGAAAATCAACAAACATGGAGGGTTCTATCGAACAGCGTTATGCGATCAAATTTTGCGTTCGCCTGGGGAAAACGGCTACTCAGACGCTTTCTCTCATCACGGAGGCCTACAAAGAGGAAGCCCTATCCAAAGCCCAGGTGTTTCGTTGGCACAGTGCGTTCCGGAACGGCCGGGAAAGCGTTGAGGATCTGGAGAGGGCTGGACGCCCGACAACAGTGACTACGGACGAAACTGTGGCAAAAGTGAGGGATCTCCTGAACTCAGACCGTCGATTATCGTTGAGATTGATTGCTGATGAACTCGATATGAACCACACAACAGTGCACAAGATTGTGACGGAACAATTGGGAATGAGAAAAATCTGTGCGAAACTGGTGCCGCGAGTGTTGACTGACGAACAAAAGCAACGACGTGTTGATTGTTGTCAGGAACTGTTGAACCTCATGAACAGTGACCCTAACTTTGAAGATGACGTCATAACAGGTGACGAGTCGTGGGTGTTCCAGTACGACCCTGAAACGAAACGTCAAAGCGCGGAGTGGCACACTCCTGCGTCCCCGCGCCCCAAGAAGGCCAGAATGTCGAAGTCAAAGGTGAAAACAATGTTGATTGTTTTTTTTGACAATGTGGGGGTGGTCCACAAGGAGTTTGTACCCCAAGGACAAGCCGTCAACGCCGCTTTCTACAAACAAGTCCTTGAGAGACTGCACAGGAGCGTCAAGCGGAAAAGACCGGCGATCGCTAGCCGGTGGAAGTTGCATCACGACAATGCCCCTGCCCACACCGCCTTCTTAGTGACCTCCTTTTTGACCCGGATTGGGGTGGAAGTCCTTCCACAACCACCCTACAGCCCAGATGTGAGCCCGGCCGACTTCTTCCTCTTCCCGAAGCTGAAGCCACGCTTGAAAGGAACCCGTTTTGCAGACGTCACAGCCATCCAAGCAGCCGTGACCACATTTCTAAAGGACATGCCGGCTGCTGACTTCCAGGGGGCGTTTGCAGCGTGGAAACATCGATTGCAGAAGTGCATCGACGCAAGAGGAGAGTACTTCGAAAGCTTTTAAGTCCCTGTACAGATCAGATCAATAAAACAATGTTTCCAGACCTGGTCTCATTACTTATCATACAAACCCTGTATATACTACAGGGTGGCCACTAAGTCCTGTTACCCCTGAAAATAAGTAACATAAACCACTAAACATATGTAAATAACTACACGGAAAGAACTGAATGACATGAACAATAACGCTTTCTAGAAGTTTAATTGAGATAGAAAATATTAAGTGTCCAAAGGATCGGTCTGTCGACCGTCATTCTCATGACAAATGGGGGCCGCGGTGGCTCAGTGGTAGAGCGTTCACCTCTGGGGCTTGGGGTCCCGGTTCGACCCCAGCCCCACCAAGTGAACTTTGTGGTGGACAAACACCGTGTGTGTGGGTTTCCTCGGGGTTCTCCCGTTTTCTCCCACTTTCTTCATTCCACCATTTCATTCATTACTCATCATCATCGTCTCCTTTAGCCTAACCGGCATAACCGTGGGACGTAAAACTCAAAGATTTCATTTTTTCTCATGACAAATTATAATACATCACCAGGTTCTGTGCGACATTTTGCGGAGCATTGCACGTGTAACTTGGAGTGAAACCTTGTTTCACAGCTTTTGTCAGTTCCGCATAATGGTTTAGTGCAACGGTGCCCTTTATGAAGTCCTATAGCGCATTATCAAAGGTTGTGAGGTCTGGGCCTCGTGGTGCCCAGGCAAGTGGTGAGAGCAGATTCGGACTACCACGACCAATCTAACGTCCAAGAAAGACTTCCGTAAGACATTCACATACGGCGGGGGCATAAGGTGTAACTGGAAAACTTACTGAGCTTTATCAAGAGGTAACGGGACTTTTTGGCCACCTGTATTCAGTGTGCAAATGTGTTGGATCTTTAACATATAAACTAATAATAATAATAATAATAATAATAATAATAATAATAATAATAATAATAATAATAATAATAATAATAATAATAATAATAATAATAATAATAATAATAATGAGAAATACCAAGAAATAGTAATAATAAATAATTAAACTTAGAGAGGTGACAATAGGTCTTTTCAGAATAAAAGTCTTTGTAGTTTGTGGTAGCTATAGTGGCAATTTAATTTTAACACATATGATTATGTTATCTAGTAGACTTTTTTTTTTTTTTTAAGAATAGATATAGCCACTTTTAGTAACTGTGCACTTTCGTCTTCACCGGAAGTGACGAAATTACTTGATTCATCCATTGTTAACTGTTGGTTGGGTCAGATTTTTTTGTTTAATCCTACCACAAACAATGTGACAACTAAAATGAGAGATTTCCCCAACTTGTTACAGCAATTTAGTCGCCAAATCCACCGTTTCTTGCTGGTGGCTTTGCCAACATTAACATCGGTTGGGTAATCACAGTAAAATGATTGGCGAAAATTGTCAGTTATACACACCATTGGTTTCGTGTAGATTTTTTGGGTGGTGGATGGGTGAAGGGTGAGGGAAAATGAATGTGTCCACTATGTTTCCATCATGTTAAGTCACCGATACTGCGGAAAAGAATTACACCAGAAAATGATCAAATTTAACATTAAGCCGTGGTGTGTGTATATATATGTAGTGAACCAAAGCTAAACCAAATTTTTGATATTGTCGGCATAGGGAATTTGAGGGAGTAGATAAATTCACCTATTTAGGAAACGTCATAGGCAACGGAAACAAAGAGATCACATGTATACAAGACAGAATACAAGCGGGAAACAGAGCATACTTTGCAAATCTCCAAATTTTCAATAGTAGATCAATTTCCAGAAGTACAGGTACAAAACTACAGGTATACAGGACATTAGTGAGATCACTTATTACGTATGCATAAGAAACATGGACACTCACTGCAGCAAATGAAGAGGCTTTAGAGAGAACGGAACGAAGAATACTGCGGTAAATTTATGGACCGGTAATGGATGTAGATTTATAAAGAAAGCGGTATAATGAAGAACTGGAAGCAATAATCCAAGGAGAGAACATCGTACACTTCATCAAAAGTCAACGGACTAGATGGTTAGGACACGTCGAGTCAATTTTGAGAGAGTTCTGTTAAAATCGCATAAAAATTTATCCATGGGATAATGACACAATTAACAATTATTATACATTTTTCTGCTCCACATGTTTGGAGAAGTTGTATTAAAATCTCAAAAATTTATCCATTAGTCTTCTTCAAAAAATGGAAGAAATTTTGCTAAAATCCTATGACTTGATCCATCGAATGATGATATAATTTATCTATCATTGTACATAGTTTTCTTCAAATTTTGAAAGAATTCTTATTAAAATACAATAAAATTTTATCTAAGGAATAAGGACACAATTAATCCATTATTTGATATTGTTTTCTTCACATGTTTCGAGAAGTTTTATTAAAATCCCATAAAAATCTATCCATTGGATAATAATATACCATACATAATCCATTTTTTACACTATATCCTCCAAATGCTGGAATGAGTTTTATTAAAATCCCATAAAAAATATCCAATTGTCCATTAGTCATCTTCAAATAATGGAAGAAATTTTATTAAAATCCTATGAATTCATCCATCGAATGATATAATTTATCCATTATTGTACATGATTTTCTTTAAATTTTGTAAGGATTTCTATTAAAATCAAAGCTTTAACATCAGATGATGAGGTAGTTAATTCATTATTTTACATTGTTTCCTTCAAATTTTGGAGGAATTTTTATTAAAATCCCATTCATCGGATGATAGCTTAATAATTCATTATTTTCCGTTGTTTTCTTCAAATTTATCAAGTTTTTATTGAAATATTACAAGAATTTATCCATCGGATGATAACATAATTAGTCCATTATTTTCATAATTTTGTTCAAATATTGGAAGAAATTTTGTTAAAATCCCATAAGAACGTACTCAAAAGACTTTCAAGATTTGATTTGAGTTGATTTTGAGTTTAACGTCCCTTTCAGCAGCGAGGCTATATGAGACGGAACCTATTAATTGACGCGAAATCCGAACACATGAGTTCTTGCGGGGAATCGAACCCAGGTCTCCCACCCCAAAGGCAAGTACGCTAACCACTTAGCCACGAAGGATCTCTTTCAAAATTTGATATAAACAATATATTTTAGGTTACAAGTAGTATAAACTATATCATATAGTTTTCCTCTCAGTAGAGTCAAGGAAATGGCTTATATTAATGTTTCAGCAGTGTGTTCATTCTGGTATACCACAAGCATCCAATTTGGGACCACTACATTTTCTTTTGTTTATTATATCTCATTAAGCTTACTGTATACTACCGTCTTTCTAGTGTCATGATGAAAGGCTTCTTGAGAGGGTGTTTGCTTATTGACTTTATCTTGATAGGAGCTATGGTTAGTGTACAGCATTAATTTTATTTCTGAAAAATAAAAAGACAAGGAAAGGTTTTCTCGAAAACAGCGCGTAAAGATTTACTCTCAACAGTATCCGTTCAGTTTTGTCTTAGCTTAATGAGGCCCATCGATTGACTGAAGTGTCCTTGATTCAATCTCATCTCCCTCCAAATGGACCTTGTGGTGGACAATAGTGGTCAGGGTCGGCCCTACCCAATTTGCCGCCCCGTGCGATGGGCACCATTTGCCGCCCCCTTTCTCCAAAAAGAAAAAAAATATTTAGAGCCACTATCTATACCGAGCTTCAATTTTTATATCAGCTTGTAATTTCGATGCAACTAACTCTTGTATCTCTATTCTTGATTTTCCTTCTACATCTGTTAAATAATAATAATAATAATAATAATAATAATAATAATAATAATAATAATAATAATAATAATAATAATAATAATAGAACTTGTTTCCACCTTCAATGATAAGGAACTTGTTTATGACAAACATGAAGACTAATTTTCATAGCAAAACTGTGATTACTAACTAAATGGAACAGGTGTTCACTACTGTTTGAGAATTGAGTTCTTGTACTTGATAACAATCAACCAATTGATACTGAGATTTCTTTGACTATTTGCTTTAGCACTGTGCGTGATTTATCGAGGTAGTATTCAAAAAAAGGTCAGATTAGTGAATTTAACTACTATCACAGGGCTCATAGTGAGTCACTTTTTTTTTTTTTTTAACTAAAAGTTACTTTTTCCAAGTTGGTCACTAAGAATTACTTTTTTTTTTTAATTTGTCACTAAAAGTTGCTTTTTTTTGGGGGGGGGGGTAAAGTGACTTTTTCGTGTGATTTATGTTTTGCATTGGCAGTTTTCTAAAAAAAATATATAAAAATAAATGAAAAAAGGCATAAACTTGTTACTCATTACTCTTCTGATAGCTTTAGTACTTGCTGCCACATGTGAAACAGTCAGCTTTATTCTCACTTCAGCTTTTATTCTTTCTAAAGCACAGTAGATGGTTGGTGGATGCTTAAGCTCTCAAGGTGGGGTTGAGAACCCTTCTGTGTCTATTCTGTCTTCTATCATAATAGTCTTTTAGTTTTTTCTCGTAATAGTTAACGCTCCGCTCAACGTTGTATGTGTGTGTTTGTGTGGTTCATCATGTTCGTCTTGTGTTATACTTCTTGTATGTTCTTCTTAAGAGTAGGTGATGAATTTGAATATTTCATGGCTTAGAGAACTCTCAATGTTAAGTTAAATATAATGTCTGGGATAAAGAAATTCGGAAATAGTCCAGAACTGGTTCCACTTACTCAGAAGCTTCTTACATCTGCTAGGCTGCTTACCGTAACTACAAAGCATACTTAGAAAACCTAAAAAAGGAGGAACCTAAAAAAAAAGTAAAGAAGAAAAGATGAAACAAAACAACAAACAAAGAGAGAGGTGATGGAGAAATTGACAAAGGAAAAACGGGGCATGATGAGATTTTGGTCACTTTTTCGTGTGCCTTTGGCCACTTTTTCGTATGCTTTTGGTCACTTTTCAACTATTTACAAGAGACCAGACCACTATGAGCCCTGCTATCATCGTGAAGTCTGTTTCCAACAAGAAATATTTATTTTAAATAATACAGTTATGACAAATTTTCCAGCCCCTCGAAACTGGCCGTCTTGTGGAAATGCACATGTCGCACAAATGATAGAGCCGTCTTTGGTTAGTATTGTTATATATGGTGAGATCCCAAGAAAACAGCCTACTGAATTGGCAACTTTGCTTTCCTTCATTTAACATACGGCATATTACCAGAGTGGAGCGCAAATAATCGATGTGATTGAGAAAAAGAATCACCATTTACGTATCTTTACTCATAATACAGCTGATCTTGGCTCCGACTTTTGTTGCACCTTATATATACATACATACATATATATATATATATATATATATATATATATATATATATATATATATATATATATATATATATATATATAATTTCAATATTAAGTAAGTTGCTACTAGAAGAAAAGAGCAAAGCATTGGAATAAAGAAATAAAAAAATAAAACATTTTATTCCATTTTCACATGCTAATAGCCTATTAGTATTGTAACTCGTTTGCCAAAAACATTATTGTTTTATATATATATATACACACACAGTTCATATTATAAAATATATATATGCTAGATGAAATCGTATTTGTAATGACTTTGTTCACGCAAGTGGTTTTGTACGAAACTGGTCGCGTGACAAGCTTGATAAATTTATAAAATAGTAAAACGATATTTCGTGTGTGCTTTTTTTTTTTTTTTTTTTTTTGTATTAACTTATGATGTAGTGAGTTGTGAAGTGTTATGTTGTATTTTTTTTTTCTTGTTTTAAATATACAAAACATGTTTTTCTATTTGTATTCGAAAATTCTTTGGCTTATTTTAACTTATTTCTAATATTATTATGGATTTCCTTTTCGTTACAAAGAACAAAAGACGGACAAAATGGCTAAAATTAAATGGAAGGAAAAAGGGAAAGAGAACTATGTAATATTCTATGGAAAATAAGTAACTTTAGGATCATGAAAAGGAGCGATTTGTGAACGCGTAGGGGAAGGGGGAGATTCTAGGTAAATATCTTCCGGTATACATAGCCAATGAGTACCGTTGCAATTTTTCAAACACCAATTAGACGTACAATTGCGTGCTGTGAAGCATCATGGGAATCGGTAAGGGGTAAAGCAATCCTCTGTTTCCTCCTCCCCCATTTTACCAAGAGGGGGAACAGACTCCACCTTGTATATATATAAGTATACAGAACGCGGATATGTACAATATGCGTGATATGAGTCCCTTTATCTAAGCACTGTACTCACCCAAAAGTGTGATTTATTTGTGTCTACGGAGCTATAGCTCATACGCATGGCTGTTGTGTGATGGGGGGTTTCTTAGTTCCCTGTTGTATACTAAGGCCTTTGTTTGTTTTATATCTTTGTTGGCAACGCTTACCATTAGTCTACCACAGGGATCAGAATGTTAGTAGTTAATCATTATTATCGTTAGTTCCTCGGTGAAAGTGAATGTATATGAGTGTGTGTGTGTGTGTGTGTGTTAAAAAGACAGGGAAGAATTACAAGTACTGTATTTCTGTTGAGTGCATTGTTAATTTACTCTTTCAAAAGTATTTTGGTATACCTTCACCTTCACACAAACTTGTCACATCAGTACGTTAAAGAAAGCTTAAATATACACACGGTATGTCACAAGTTCACCTTCACACGAACTTGTCACATCAGTATTTTAAAGAAAGCTTAAATATACACACGGTACGTCACAATTTCACCTTCACACGAACTTGTCACATCAGTATTTTAAAGAACTTGTCACGCCAGTATTTTAAAGCAAGCTTAAATATACATACAGTACATCACAATTTCATTTTCACAGGGACCTTGCAGTAAATGTTCTACCACTGAGCTAATGCGCTTCCCTTGACTAATATCAAAAATCACATTTATCACTGTTTCTTTTCCAAAATTAATCAGTATCTCTCTTGTACATTCAACTTTATAGATATCCTTTATACTACATAACATCTGCTAATTCCATAAACACTGTTTACAATATGATCTTGAAGCTTTGCTGGCGTCTACTATTAATCGAATGTTCTCGGGATTGCTGCCAGAGTCAGTGTTGCTGTGCTGAGCTTTCGTTACCATACAGCGGCAAATAGAAAATACAGTAGCAGAAATTGCACCTCAAAATTGCACCTCAAAATTGCACCACCAACACGGCAGACAAGGAAAATATTGCAGTTATTCCATATATGGGAAAAAACCTTCAACCAACTAGCAAGACTATTGAAGAAATTTAACATCAAGACTGTACACTGCCCTCAACCGAAGATCAGGAGTTTACTACCAACTGCAAAAGACTCATTGGGATTAAAGACACCGGGCATCTATAGGATCACCTGTGAATGTAACGCCACTTACATAGGTGAAACGGGAAGGAGCATTGAAGACGGAATGAAAGAACACCAGCGACACACCAGACTTAAACAACCTGAAAAATCTGCAATAGCCGAACACTGCATACAATACAATCATACGGCCATGCGGGACTAAATTGAAGTACTAAAGAAAAGCAAACAGTTCTGGGACAGGAAAATACATGAATCTCTATTCATCCGTACATACAAGCCATCCATCAACAGAGACGAAGGTTATCATCTACCTGACCTTCTGATCCAGCTTCTCAGTACGAAAAGAACTATCAGCCAATCAGAGAGCAGTTTCCACCAGGAAAATCAGAGCACGCCAATGGCCAACAAAAACAACCAATAGAAACACAGCAATTCCTAAAGACTACAATATAAATTGTACGACCAGCACACTCCAACACATAGCTCTGAAGATGTTGCCGCTGTATGGTAACGAAAGCTCAGCACAGCAACACTCACCCTGGCAGCAATCCCGAGAACATTGGATTAACTGTTTACAATAGCTTAAAAAATCTTCTTACTATCTACCGTTTGATCAGTTCACTATAAACAACAACTATTATATTGTAAAACGCTTTTCATATGTTTCCTATAATCACCGAACACTTTGTCCGATTATTCAAACACTTGCCACATTACTCATGCTTACGAACAAAGTCTTCCGATAACACTTCTCATTCCTGTGTATAACATAGTTTGGAAATCTAGAAACCAACAGTATATATATATATCTTAAATCTTTTCATCAGAATATAAAACATATTAAGATTGATTACATACTCATTGTAAATATGGGAAATAACACTTTGTTCGTTCTTACGTATTCCATACCGTTTTAAGGTTTCTTTGAGCCACTCTCGGAAATCACATTACATTCACTGCTTGCTTGCTTGCTTTGAGACGTCATATACATGCAGTCGATGTCTTGGAAGAAAGAAAAAAAAAATATCCTGGAGAAGGTCATGGTATGTTTTATTGATCTCAGAGTTAAGGTTACTATCGAGAATCCCAAACTAGAGAATAAAATTCCGTGACTTTTTCGCCCCCTGAAGGACAGAAGCTCACTCAGATGTATGGGTTAAAAAAGAGAAAAGAAAGACAGAAAGAAAAAGGGAAAAGCTCGGAAGAAGATTGTGGTTTGGTTTCTTTTTTCCTGTGTCTTTGTGAGTTCTCGAGAGAGTTGCTAGATACTCAGTGTTGGTCACAAAACGCTAAGGATAGGCGACGTTTCTGAAGGTCGAGTTCGTCTTTCTTGTTCCCCATTTCCAGATCTCACAAGAAAAGAGTTGGCCAAAGAAAAGAGAAAAAAAAAAAAAGCAGAAGAAGAAGCCAAGAAGTGGCAGATACACATAGACATACAAAAAAGTCTCACACAGAGACAGCCAACTTTTTCGGGAATGGCTTTTGTATGTATGGTGTGTTGCTTGGGATAGGAACGAATACTACATACGTTTTTCGTGGCGAGTACTCAACAGTGCGGTATTCTAGAATGTAAACTTCAAAACACAGGTTGCCAGTACTGTAAAAGTAACATTTTTTTGTAGGTGAAATAGTATTTTTGTTATGTGAAAATGAAATAAAGTTTTAAAGTTTTACGTTCCACGTTATGCCGGCTAGGCTAAAGGACACGGCGATGATGATAAATGAATAAAATGGTGGAATGAAGAAAGTGGGAGGAAACGGAGAGAAAACCCACGCATATGATGTTTGTCCATCACAAAGCTCACTTGGCGCGAGCTGGAACCAGCGAGTTGGTAAGTATTTCGAATTACATGCCCGTAGCCAAACTCCCTCTATAAAAATTGTTGCGTGAGTACCGAAGGATTCTGAAACATGGATATTTGGATAGGGCATATATTAGTTCCTTAGTGAAGTCTTAACTCGACTACAGCAGGTTCCATAGTACTGGAACTATGGACTTTCAAAGTTCATTGTTTCATGTCTTCGGTAACCTATAACTCCGAAATGACGGATTTCTGTACCCAGGTTGGTCTATACTTTTTGTCTTATCTTGGTGTCGGGAATCACTTTCCAAATGTCGGTGTTGTTTTGAAACACCCTGTGTGTGTGTGTGTTATTTTTGGACAATATTTTAGTGAAATAGAAATTAAGTCTTAAGAGTTATTCATATTGTCTGGCTGTATTTCATTAACTATCCTTCATACTGTCTTCTTGCTAACGTCATTGTGAAGAGCTTTGTGAGAGTATAACCTCAGTGTCAGTCTGATCTTTTTAAGTAGCGTGGTTTTCTTTCAGCATCAATTTTTAGGTTTACAAACTAATCAGTTTTTATCAATTTTCTCGAAAACAACTCATGAGATTATATACTGTGTAGTTTATACTGTGTTTCTTCTAAATATGCTGGTCGTTAGAATTCATTTTTTGATTCATGTGTATAGTTTCAAAAACGTTTAACAATTAAAACATTCTTTGAATAGACGATTACGCGCTATCACGTGTACGAAATCTCTCAGAGCTGTTGATTTCTGTATAAAACGTTCGAGTTATAGTTACGACAGTGCAATAAAACAATCGCAATTGCATCGTAACTCGTCTGAAAACTTGCGGGAGGGAAATATAATCCTTTGTCTTTCTTTAAAAAAAAATAATAAAAAATAAAGAAAAGTAAAGACGATATTTACATTCCAGTTCATCATGGAAGACGTTTCGAAAGACATATGCTCTATCTGCAAAGTTATAAAGTTTTTTGTGCATATAACTTAAGTGTTATTTCTAACTTCATCATGTACCATTTCTCGCGAGGGTTCCTCAACACAAGTACACTCCTCTTGTCAAATTTACCACTGTAGAACCTAATGATTTTTTTTTAAGCATTCATATACACATCAAAAACATTTTGCACAAGATCGTTCTTTATTTGTTATCAGTAACAGCATTTTGCAAAAGAGTGTTCTTCATTTCATAGTTATCAGTAAAACCATTTTGTAAAAGATTGTTCTTCATTTGTTATCAGTAAAAGCATTTTGCAAAAGTGTTCTTCGTTTGATTGTTATTAGTAAAAGCATTTTGTAAAGATTGTTCTTTATTTCTTATCAGTAAAAGCAATTTGTAAAAGATTGTTTTTTATTTTTTAATCAGTAAAAGTATTTTACAAAAGAATGTTTTTCATTTGATTGTTATTAGTAAAAGCATTTTGTGAAAGAATGTTCTCCATTTGATTGTTACCAGAAAAAAAGCATTTTGAAAAAGAATATGCTTTATGTTATTGTTAAAGTAAAAAAAAAAAAAAAACATATATTGAGAATGTAGAGGACAGTATATATGTAATACGGTTCAAAAGTTTGGGAGATTTCTAAATTCCTTATAAGTTCGTAGCTCCACTACTATAGAGCCTATCGTGGTCGGGTCAATACCACTCAGGAAGTAGTATGTGAACTATTCAAATATCCATCTTTCAGAACCTGTGATGTTTGCACAATCATTTTTAGAGAGGCTGGTTGGGAGTACTTGGTTACTCTCTCTAAAAATTGGTATACAAGTATTGGAGCATTCTTAAACATAAATATTTGGATAGTTCACTTACCAGTTTCTCAGTGATGTCTTGACCCAACTACGGTAGTTCCACAGTAGTGGAGCTATGAACTTTTTAAGTTCACTTATTTCACATTTTCGGCACTCTATAACTGCAAAACTATGCACTTCCAACCACAGGTACATATATTTTTTTTTCTTATTTTGATGTGAGGAATCTGTACACAAAATATTGTGACAAATTTATGTAATACCCTATATACAGGGTGGTTCAGTAATGTTGGACAGCCCTGAATAAATCGGAAACCAGAAGAGATATTAGCAAGAGTGTAGTGGATCCAGATACTTGTGGAAGGGGGACGTTTTTTGAGGTACCACACAATGTTACCAGGTCAACAGTGTTGCCAGCTCAGTACAAAGTTGTATTTTTTTAAATGGAACATATAGAATTTTATGCCATCAAAAGAATTAGTACAGAATGTGAATACCAACAAGCGAAACCGCACCTGTCAGTGTTGCCAAATAAGGAAGTTATAAAGCTTCAAAGATCAAGAAATTAAAGTGTCCGTAGAGCAAAACTAGCAAAAAGGCAAGAAAAATAATACTACGGAATGAAAAGGAGTAACCGAAAGAGTAAACCAAAGAACGCACAGCATCCAGTGAGTAACAGGGTTGCCACAGCAAAGGGGGAAAAATTGAAAATTTTTCAGTTGCCATAGGAAGAAAAGTGCCCATATGACATAATGCTGGAAACACCATAGAAAGTCTATGTAAGATTCAAGAATCCTAATAGCGTTTGTTCGAAAGCGATATCTCTAACCGTTCCCGAGATACACCAAGGGTGTGCGGGTTTGCAAACACTGCATAATAATTCCTTCGCCCTCCAAACTATAGGAACGAGTAATGAAAATGACACGCCTAACAAAATGTAGGAACTACACGGGTCTAATCGTCAAATAGAAGGCAATGATACCTTTATGTTTACAAGAACATATGATGAAGTGTGGGATTTTCCCCGTAACTCTTATGGGACACGGAGACATCATTGTCACGCAACGTCCGTGACAATATACACAATGTGGTGCACAAACCAGATCAGGTGTTCTTGTGATGCAGTGGTTAACGATTCGGGCTACGACGTAGGTCGTTGGTTCGTTCCCATTCAGGGCTACTGTTCTTGTTCTTTCAACAAGCACTATAATTACGTTAGATAGAGGCGGTTTCTATGAAACGTTTTACTAATGTTCCTTGGCTTCGCGTTAGAATGTAGTCGGTTGCACACATAAGAATTACTAATCTAGAAAGAATAATAATTACCATGGTTTTGAATAATAATAATAATAATAATAATAATAATAATAATAATAATAATAATAATAAAATGTTTTACTGAACGCTGGAATTGGCCAGTTATAACAATCATCAATAATGTTGTTTCAACAAGCTCGTATCATGCTTGTTGATGGTTCTCACAACATGAAGTCTGACAAGCTGAAAGCAAGTGACTGCCAACCTTGCCAAGCTGTCATACTTTATGAATGCAGTGTATTGACCATACTAATAGTAACAATAAATGTGTGAATCAGTGTTAGATAAAGGCAAGAGAAATGACGTAAAACCTATCTTGTAACATATAAAAGGAAAATTTAATCAGTTTTAAGATGAGTACGCAAGATGGCGCTTGCTGTTATATTTTGCTACTCCTGTGCTCAGTTTTATGAAATTTTTACTTACAAGCATAAATTATTTTACAAGTAGTTGTCTCATTATGGGATATGAATATTATATTACCGTTTTTCGTGTTATGTTTTCCATTTTTTCCACGTAAATATTATACACACTTGAAATACAAAGATAGTTTATTTTGACTTTTCGCCAGGAAGACTTTATGTAGGACCCATAGTGTGCTTGGATTTTCTCGGTGTTTTCCCACTTCCTTCAGTCCACCATTTTGATAATCATCACTGCTCCTTTTAGATTCGGACTATAACCGTGGAATATTAAACCAGAAAAATTCAAAAAACGCCTTCGGCACCCTAACACCCGTGCTAATGCATAGTTTTACTCGCTGCGGGAACTCGCAGAATCATTGTGACGCGTGATTACTAAAGAGTTCGACTAACATGTTTCCTGCAGTAGTCAGGCCTTTTATATGACGCTAATCATACGTCAAAACGACCCTGTATAAAGCCCTATCTCAGATTCCTCATTCCACCTGGATTGTGGAACAAATCTGTCTGTGTAAGTAAGCAACCTAGTAAAAGTTGATAGTTTTCATTTAACGTAGCCGTGTTTGGTTCACAATTTCAGTCATAATGATTATGCCATCTAAAGTAAAGTTGCACTAAGACATTCAACTTACAAAATACATGCACTGGGGAACACAACTTACAAAATACCTGCATGATAATACAACTTGACAAAATACCACGCTTGAAGGAACTAAGTCCGTTTGGCTGAAAAGATCGGATTTGTGTAATGGTTTTGTATTTGTACACGTATTCTTAATCTGCACCGTAGAGACATCTAGTTATAAATAAAAGTATAACGTTTAACTGCCGTTTTCTGAGAAACTATTACTATAGAAATGATATAATTTTCCTCTAAATGCAAATTGAGTTGCACTTTAACAAGAAAACGATGGAATTTCTAAAGTAGAGATAAGTTTTACATCAAGGATTGCAACTACGCTTATAAAACACCATTTTTGAGCGTACTTAGAGTGTTTTGTCCAAACGATGAAATTTATGTAATGATTTTGTATTAGTATATGCCCCCAGGCCCCCACGTTTGCCGGGCCTACGGCCTCCATCTCTTAGGTATCAGCCTTTGTACGAAGAGTGAATTTTGTGCATTTGCCCTTTAATCACATTTCCTGAATTTGGCACAGCTGGGGGCTTCGCTCCCTAGATCCTCACGTTTACTCGGCCTACGGCCTCGCACCTCTTAATCCACAATTCTACCAAATTTCAAGTTTTTTTTCCTTATTTCAACTATCTAAAAGATAAGATTTTTTTATCCTAAGAAAACGCCCATTTAAATAACATGGGAATTTCTTCATCCCTCCTTTAGACCCCTTAAAAACTAAAAATATTCACTTTTGGCAATTTTCCTGTACGTTAGTCCTGGAAGGCTACACTCTTAAGAAATTTCATCATTCTAGTCCTGCCGGAAGTCTCTAAACATTTTGGGGTGTAGAAGATGTCCCATATAAATAACATAGGGAAGATTTTTCAGTTTCCCATAAAACCATTCTACATTTGGAAATTTTTATTTTTAGCGAATTACTTAGTTAACGCTAAGGAAAACGTATAAGCATACCGAATTTTAAGTTTTTATTTCAATTCCAAGTACCTAAAACATGAGATTATAGGTCCAAAAAAAGGCCCCTTTAAATAACATGGGGAATTTCTTCATCTCTCCTTTAGATACCCTAAAAATTAAAAATATTCAATTTGGCAATTTTTCTGTCGGTTAGTCTCGAAAAGCTACAATTATGTCAAATTTAAGCATTGTAACCCTACATGAAGTGCCCAATAATTTGGGGGTGTAGAAGGTGTTCCATATAAATAACAAGGGAAAGATTTTTCAGTTTGCTATAAAGCCACTCTAAAGTTGGAATTTTTTATTTTTCCCAAAAGTGAATATTTATAATTTTTAGGGGATCTAAACGAGAGAGTATAGTATTAATGTACCATAATGTGTATATTGTCACGGACGTTGCGTGACAATGATGTCTCCGTGTCCCATAAGAGTTACGGGGAAAATCCCACACTTCATCATATGTTCTTGTAAACATAAAGGTATCATTGCCTTCTATTTGACGATTAGACCCGTGTAGTTCTTACAGTTTGTTAGGCGTGTCATTTTCATTACTTGTTCCTGTAGTTTGGAGGGCGAAGGAATTATTATGCAGTGCTGCAAACCCCGCATACCTTTTGTGTATCTCGGGAACGGTTAGAGATATCGCTTTCGAACAAACGCTATTAGGATTCTTGAATCTTACATAGACTTTCTATGGTGTTTCCAGCATTATGTCATATGGGCACTTTTCCTCCTATGGCAACTGAAAAATTTTCAACTTTTCCCCCTTTTGCTGTGGCAACCCTGTTACTCACTGGATGCTGTGCGTTCTTTGGTTTACTCTTTCGGTTACTCCTTTTCATTCCGTAGTATTATTTTTCTTGCCTTTTTGCTAGTTTTGCTCTACGGACACTTTAATTTCTTGATCTTTGAAGCTTTATAACTTCCTTATTTGGCAACACTGACAGGTGCGGTTTCGCTTGTTGGTATTCACATTCTGTACTAATTCTTTTGATGGCATAAAATTCTATATGTTCCATTTAAAAAAATACAACTTTGTACTGAGCTGGCAACACTGTTGACCTGGTAACATTGTGTGGTACCTCAAAAAACGTCCCCCTTCCACAAGTATCTGGATCCACTACACTCTTGCTAATATCTCTTCTGGTTTCCGATTTATTCAGGGCTGTCCAACATTACTGAACCACCCTGTATATATAGGGTGCTTCAAACCAACACCGACAACGTTTGGGAGGTGATTCCTGACACCAAGTTAAGACGAAAAGTATAGAACAACTTGGGTGCATAAATGCCTCCTTTCGGAGTTATAGGCTGCCGAAAACATGAAAAAATGAACTTTAAAAGTCCATAGCTCCAAAACTATGGGACCTACCGTTATCGGGTCAAGACTTTACTTAGGAACTAATATGTGCGCTATCCAAAAATACATGTTTAAGAATCCTCAGGTACTCACACAGCAATTTTTGTAGAAGCTGTTTGGATACGGTCATATATTTTGAAGTACTCATCAACTACCTCTATAAAAATTGTTGCGGAAGTGCGGCAGGATTCTGTTGTTTCCGTGAATACTTTTTGTACAAGTGCAAGTTTGATTTGATTAAGTGTTCACATTTTTACTTTAGTTCAAGGCATCCAAAATGTAATCGTATCATCTGTATAAAGAGTTAAAAAAAAAAAAAAAAAATAGTCATTTTATATACGTATAGCTCTTGTTCATGTATGAATTGGGACAACTTCATAATGTGAAGTATTGAACAGTTTTTTTTTCTTTTTTTCAATCACACTGACGAAGACTATAGTGGTTCGTTGAAACAGTCTGTCTTTGACTTATAGATATGGTTACATACGTCCCGTTTTGATCGGGACATTCCCAGTTTAGGGTTTTTTGTCCTAGTGCCCCACCAGTTTACATTTTGTCCTTATTTGCAGTCTTGGCAATATTTTCACCTTGTGTATACACTTTGCAGCATTATAAATTATTATTGTTTCTATTACATAGTTTTACACCAACAGCTACACATGTAAATTTAATTTAAAGTGCTCTTGAATTGCTAGAGTGTTGAATCTATGATGCATATCACTTTCCTGATCATGGTAACTGGTACATTCAACAGAATGAAATGTGGCTCTTTGGTGGTTAGATACTTTCCATTGACCCGATAGAAGGAAGGAAGGGATTACATATATCTGGGCTTTCACCATCAATGGCCATTTTAGCTCGTAACGTACGAGGGATGACGTCCCTCGGTTAGCACACAATATGGGAAAGTAAGGAAAGAAGAAAGCGACCTCGGACCTTTTATGTTAGATACTATCCCGTCATTTGCCTGGTGTGAATGAGGAGAAACCGGTAAAACCTCACTTAAGATGGCTGACCCGAATCGAACCCTGGATCACTTGCTACGAAGGAGAAAGCGAGAAGGACCAAAAACGAACATCCCATCAAAGTGTCCTGGACTTCAAGATTTGCCTTCTATCAAAATGTCTCAGTTTGGAAAATTTACTTCCCACCAAAACATCCTGGTTTCGAATAGCAGAAATACCGTAACCCCAATTTATATGTGATATTTCTTTAATAAGCAGTTACTTAGTTACTCTGACAAAGTCTATCAAATTTTCTGGCGAAACATTGGTACTGAAGTCACTTATTTTGAAGTAAGAGTTCTTCTATTTTGTAGGTTAAAATTTGATATAGTGTAGCGTAATTATTTTTGAGGTAAGAAATAATATCCAGTTTCAAACACCTTAATTTCTCTATGAAAGGCAAAACACCCCTAAAAAGAGCAAGTAGATAGTGGTAAGTGAGTTGATAAACAAGATTACCTGCCAACCCTGTTTGTTCTATCTACGTAGTGTACTACCCTTTTTCTGGCTTGGCCTCAGTTACTCTCGTTTCTCCACTGAATTGCTACTTAGGGGGATGGTAACCTCCTTTCGTTTTCGTTGCCGAGAGAATGTGGTGGCTTTACCTTCCAAGGGTCCCCGCCGCTCCAAATTGAATTTTCGTGTCTGTCTGCGGCAGGTAGATTGCTGAAAAGCCTTTTGCTACAACATTCTACAACATAGTTTTTAGGAACTGTGAAAAGGTGGTCCAAAAGAGAAAGAGGAAAAAAAGATAAACGTAAAGAGAGAGAGAGAGAGAGAGAGAGAGAGAGAAAGGGGTAGGTGAAGCGAAAGCATGCTGAGGGTAAGACCAAAAGAACGAGAGAAAGAAGAAGCAGTGATTGTATTTATATGTATGTGATTGTGGGAATATATGTATGTGTGTGTGTGTGTTATTTTTGTTAGCTTGTGTGAATTGTAGATGTAGGCGTTTGCTTCCATTCCATTTTTTTTTCTTTTTAGATATTTTCTATCCTGTTCTGCATTTTGTTTCTTTTGCCACCTCATTCGGGCTGCCTACCTCAAAAGGTTTCTTCTGTTCAACCATATAGAATTGTTTCTCCCATGTACATTGTTTCCATTTTCTTCATGTCGTATTGTCTTGAGTGTATAACATGTTTTCACCTATGAATAAAATGTTTATATATATGAAATCTTTCTTTTTTTTCCTTTTTCGGAAATATGTTGATAGCGTTATACTCTTTTTTTAAAATATATATATATATATATATAAATTTTAAAGCCTCATCCTGTATCCAGCATATGTTAAGTCATATAAATGCAAATCTTACCAAACTTGGTGAAACTTAACTCACTTTTCCAATTCACTGTTAGAGGTTTATAACTTTGTGCAATTTTCACATCTCGCTAACTTTCAGTATAACGTTTATTCACTTTCTATTTCCTGTACACTCTTGAGCACAAATATGCTCTCTCGTCTCTATGTGTTCGTTTGTCAATTTGTCATTTAAAGAAAGATCACCAAACAGTATCGGGGACAGCATTCGAATTTGTGTGTTAAGCTCGCAGTGTGCTGTTACTAAACTTTCAGGAGGAATCTAATCATTCGTAATTGATTTTGTTCGTATTTGTGGATAATTATATATGTTTAGATTCGTTACTGAAGGTTTGGTAACAGCGCATTGCGAACTTATTGACTGACATCGTACGCCAATTCAGTTGACGCGCAGGTATAGCCTCCGAAAGTCTATGTAACACTTGCATCTTTGCAATCTATCCTATTTTACGGACTATTAGGCGCTACGGTCTAGAAGACGCGCCTTAATTTTTAAGCAATTTTTTTTTAAAAAAATACCGTTTCAACATTTTTACTATTTTTATTATTAGATGGCAGGGCGGGAGGGAGACAGTGTTAGCAAGCTTGTGAATTCCCGCAACTCACGTTCGTCTCATCGGTGCACTGTTGCTGCCAGTTGAAGCCAATGTTGCCAGATAGAGATAGGTTTCCTGCGGCATCGAATATATTGCCATTTTTAAAACTGGCGGGAATTTTGAATCAAACACGGGACATTTTTATATTAATTTTGATTATAAAACGCACCTGAATTTTGGAGACAATTTTTCGAAGAAAAAAATGCGTCTTATAGTCCGCAAAATACGGCAATTGATGTTTGATTTGTACTGTAAGCACCACTTAAGTCATGCAATTTTTCATATTGTGTGTATTGTGTAAATCTTCAATGTCAACGTGTGATATGCAGCTTGTTGTCATGCATTTCAGTATATTTAGTACAATTTTCTATTTGTTCTATGCACATTTTCAAGCTTTATGTAACACGGATAGTTGACCAAGCCAGAAGTTTCTATCTCAGAAAAAATAGAAAAAAAAACTTAATGTTTGAGATTTACGTAAATTATCACTCACTATGAAACATGTCCCAAATGTTCAGTTGAAGCAATGAAGATGCTCGATGGCGGCATGCATTGTCACGCATCCGCTTTACAAGCAACAATAAACGGATGCCACAATAGTACTGTATGTCGGGTTCGATTCCTGGTGGAGACACACGGTCGAAAAAGTGTAAAAGATTTCTCAGGCCAGCCATCCTAATTGAAATTTTCTTCATTTACACCAGGCAAATGTCGGAATGGTACCTAACATATAGGTCCCAGGCCGCTTCCTTCCGATAGTGTGATCGTCAAGGAACGTCATCCTCATACGTGACGGGCTAACATGACCATAGATGCAAGCCCAGAAATCTAATTCCTAATCCTAATCCTAGTGACGGGCTAACATGGCCATAGATGCCGAAAGCCCAGAAATCTAATTCCTAATCCTAATCCTAGTGACGGACTAACATGGCCATAGATGCCGAAAGCCCAGAAATCTAATTCCTAATCCTAATCCTAGTGACGGACTAACATGGCCATAGATGCCGAAAGCCCAGAAATCTAATTCCTAATCCTAATCCTAGTGACGGACTAACATGGCCATAGATGCCGAAAGCCCAGAAATCTAATTCCTAATCCTAATCCTAGTGACGGGCTACCATGGCCATAGATGCCGAAAGCCCGGAAATCTAATTCCTAATTCATAAGTACTGTAATTATTTTTCCATAGCTACAGTAGAAACAAATACAATCGTTGATAGATTGTTGCAACGTTATGTGGCATACGCCAGATGTTGGGACGGGCCGAATTACTGAGAGGACGGACGATTGAGGACCGGATTGGTGAGAATCTGCACAATTCTGTAAGTTATCTGGCCGCTTGTGTAAGTCGGACAATTCTCTTCGGTACCGAATATGACCAGTTTATAAGTTTTCGCTGTAATAGAACCTGAAATGTTGGTAAGTTACTCTTGTAAGAAACCCAAATGTAAGCATGCATTATTACTTCGTAAATTGGGTAGTTATGTTCGAAACAGAGTGGCTGACTTAGGCAGGTATCATTGTATTAGGCAGCAGTTGTTTACTTTAAGTCTTAATGAATTTCAGAGTCAAATATCATTGCGTCAAGCCATTTGCTTTATAAAAGTAGTGTCTTTGAGACTGTATAAATATGTACAGATGTACTGTATGTAGTAATACTCATATGAAGAAGAGATGGGTTTATGTGCAAATGGGTTAGCCTACCCTTGAAACGGAAGAGACGAGTGAAAGGAATAAATAATCTTTGAGAGTTGGTTTAGACTTAACCTAAGTTCTTTTGAGGTCATACACCCCATTTTGTGCAAATGTGTTGTCCTTCAGGGAGTGGTTGGACGAGGAAGAAGGCAAGTTATTTACCATGCTCTTGAACGAGAGTGAATACGTATTTTACATAGTGGTGGGTGGATCTGATGTAACAAGACAACAGAGGCAGAAAGAATAGAAGTGGGTTTTCCTTTATATGTCTCTGTGTGTGTGTGTGAAGAAGAATGAGTAATGCATTTTATGTATGCATACAAACACACAGTTGTATTTGGAAACAGGACAGGCATAAATTCATGTAAATTTACCTGTAACTGTATAAACAGGTATATCGTTTTGTAGTGAAACTAAACAGAAAGTCATCGAGTAACCTTCTAAGAACTTTATACTTGAAGAAAAGGACTTCTGAAACACTGTATCAGATGACGAATGGGAGAATCTCCAACAGTATCTATTCAGAACAAATAAATTCTCCAAAATTATTAGCGTACGAGGGGCGTCCAATGAGTTATCTACCTAAACAGGACGGAATGCAGATAGGTTCACCTGGTCATCACTGTTTTTCGATGTAGTCCCCATGGAGGCCTTTATAATAATAATCAATGATGGATGCAATAGAGGGTCGTCCAATAAGTTATCTACCTAAACAGGAAGGAATGCAGATAGGTTCACCTGGTCATCACTGTTTTTCGATGTAGTCCCCATGGAGGTCTTTATAATAATAATCAATGATGGATGCAATAGAGGGTCGTCCAATAAGTTATCTACCTAGACAGGAAGGAATGCAGATAGGTTCACCTGGTCATCACTGTTTTTCGATGTAGTCCCCATGGAGGCCTTTATAATAATAATCAATGATGGATGCAATAGAGGGTCGTCCAATAAGTTATCTACCTAGACAGGAAGGAATGCAGATAGGTTCACCTGGTCATCACTGTTTTTCGATGTAGTCCCCATGGAGGCCTTTATAATAATAATCAATGATGGATGCAATAGAGGGTCGTCCAATAAGTTATCTACCTAGACAGGAAGGAATGCAGATAGGTTCACCTGGTCATCACTGTTTTTCGATGTAGTCCCCATGGAGGCCTTTATAATAAAAATCAATGATGGATGCAATAGAGGGTCGTCCAATAAGTTATCTACCTAGACAGGAAGGAATGCAGATAGGTTCACCTGGTCATCACTGTTTTTCGATGTAGTCCCCATGGAGGCCTTTATAATAATAATCAATGATGGATGCAATAGAGGGTCGTCCAATAAGTTATCTACCTAGACAGGAAGGAATGCAGATAGGTTCACCTGGTCATCACTGTTTTTCGATGTAGTCCCCATGGAGGCCTTTATAATAATAATCAATGATGGATGCAATAGAGGGTCGTCCAATAAGTTATCTACCTAGACAGGAAGGAATGCAGATAGGTTCACCTGGTCATCACTGTTTTTCGATGTAGTCCCCATGGAGGCCTTTATAATAATAATCAATGATGGATGCAATAGAGGGTCGTCCAATAAGTTATCTACCTAGACAGGAAGGAATGCAGATAGGTTCACCTGGTCATCACTGTTTTTCGATATAGTCCCCATGGAGGCCTTTATAATAATAATCAATGATGGATGCAATAGAGGGTCGTCCAATAAGTTATCTACCTAGACAGGAAGGAATGCAGATAGGTTCACCTGGTCATCACTGTTTTTCGATGTAGTCCCCATGGAGGCCTTTATAATAATAATAATCAATGATGGATGCAATAGAGGGTCGTCCAATAAGTTATCTACCTAGACAGGAAGGAATGCAGATAGGTTCACCTGGTCATCACTGTTTTTCGATGTAGTCCCATGTAGTCCCCAAGGAGGTCTTTATAATAATAATCAATGATGGATGCAATAGAGGGTCGTCCAATAAGTTATCTACCTAGACAGGAAGGAATGCAGATAGGTTCACCTGGTCATCACTGTTTTTCGATGTAGTCCGTATGGAGGTCTTTGCACCGTCGCGAGAGAAAAAATAGTCTGTGTCATGGCCTGCAAACCACTGGGAAACAGCATGTTAGCATGTTGTCAGCCGAAAAACGTTGACCGCACAGGTTCTTCAGGTCTCAGAAGAAGAAATAGTCCCTAGGAGCCATGTCCAAACTGTAAGGAGGATGATTCAACACTTGGAAACCACAGTCAGCAATTGCAGCCAGAACCTTCCGACCCCTGTGCACTGGCGCGTTGTCGTCGGCTGACCTCAGATTGCGCAGCGGGGTTTCCGACAGTGGCCTTGGCGTTGTCATGCGTCATTATGCTTTTCCCTCCCTTCCTGTCTAGGTAGATAACTTACTGGACGCTTCTCATATATAGATATCGCGTGTTCAAAGATGGCGCCCACGAACAACAGAGTGCTATTCTTCAGGTCGAAATAAAGTGAAAATCCTTTATAATGCCGTAACCTTCAGGGCCTCCTTCAGCTGCTATAAGGAATCAAAATTTCACTATGTAACAAGTTGCAGATTAGCTTGGAACTATTAACGTTGCTCTACGAATCTATCAAGCGGTTGCACTAATAAGTGTTACGTTAGTAAGTTGTGTTAGTATCAACGTCTATTGACGTTAAGTGCCATCTGGAAAGAATCAGTGTAACTATTTGATGGATTGGTATATTTTTCTTTGGTTTTACTGCGACGTTGTCACATAGTGCAGTTCGCGTCTCGGACGACGACCCGAAAGGTATGTAATTATATTTCTTTTTCGCTTTATTTTGACTTGTAGAATAGTGCTTTGTATTCCGTGGGAGCCATTTTTAGAACACGATATATACGAGGGTAACTCAGAAAGTAATGCCTCCAAGCCCACTATTTGGCCAATAGCACTGCAAACATTCTGAACTGTTTATCATTAATGCAGTGATGTTTAAAGTATAGAATGTCATTTGTTTCACCTATATTTTGTCATTCCAGAGTAATGGAGCAATCCATGACATCAAGTGGCGACGTCCAGTTGAAACGTAGGCTGTCATTGAATTAACGACTGCGGAAGGTTGTGCGCCGCACATTCATCGCCGGCGACGAGTTGTGGATACACCATTACGACGCGGAAACGATGCGTCAGTCGATGGAGTACCGCCACAAGTCCTCTGTTCCGCCAAAAAACTTCAGACTTGTCCCATCTGCTCGCAAAGTGTTGTTGACATTCTGCCTGACACTACCTATAGTCCGGATCTTGCGCCCTGCGACTTATGGCTTTTCCTCAAACTTCAGGATCAGCTTAAGGGTTAACGCTACAGTTGTGACGCGGAGGTGGAAGCAGCCGTTTCGGCAATGGTGTTGCCAGCTGCCACCACAATTCTTCGCTGACGACATGAAAACCCTTGTTTCGCGATGACACCTGTGTGTTGGCCGTAATGGAGACTATGTTAGAAAAAAAGTTGCCACCATTTGGAGCTGATATGGCAAGCTTTCCACTGATACCTGTATCGGTGCTATCTGTCAAACACAAATACAGGTATCACCTTGGTGGCATTACTTTCTGAATCACCCTCGTATATATACCAAACGATAAATCTCATTGAGTTGAACAAAATGTTATGGATCAGTTTACATTTATCCTCATGCGTAGTTCTTGAAAAAACCAGATTTTTTTAAAAAACTCCAAAATTGATGCTGTACCATAACAACGCCATCTGTTAAGATTAATGTAAACCCTTATTAAGTTTTTTTTATTTTGACTAGAAAGACGACTGTACCCAGTACGAAAAGTGATATACAGCCCAAAAATAATGGTATCTCTTGAACTTTAATTTTTGTGTAACTCTAATGTAAATTGAGACATAAATAAATCAATAATTAATATCGAGTTGAACAAATTGGCGTGATTGAAGGTGAATTATAATGAGTAATTTTTGAAAAATAAAAAAAATAGGGCGTTAAAAAGCGCGATATCGCTCATTGTCAATGAATTATTCAAGCAGTTTCGTTACTTCTGCTACAAATCTACGTGCAAGGTTCCAAAAAGGCGTATGTTTTGATTGGTTCCTAACAAAACGTCTGTTGGGTAAACAAAGAATAGGTTAGTCTGTGTTTCACGCCATTTCCTTGTTTCCTTACATTTCTTATCTTTGATCCATGGGCTGCGATGGCTTGGTGATAGAGCGTTTACCTCTGGTGCATAGGATCCTTGGTTCGATCCCAGCTCGTGCGAAATGAATTTTGTAGTGGACAAACACCGTGTATGAGGGTTTTCTCGGGTTCTTCCTTTTCCTCCCACTTTCTTCATTTAATTCATTTCTCATCATCATACTCTTTCTTTAGCCTAGCCGACATAACCGTGGAACGTAAAAGATGTAATTTTCTTCTTTTACAAAAACAATCTGGTTATATCTTTTTTTTTTTTTTCTGAAAATGTAGATGGGAGTATTTTACAATTACTTATCGTCTTTTCGGGTGCAGAATAATACCCGTTCAGTACTACATAGACGTAGTGGCTTCTAGTATTAGATTCCCCTTCCTCTCCCCCGAAAGTTTGGACCTTTTCAACTAAAATTTCTGGGGACGCACCTGCTTTCAATACACAGAGGTTGAAATGTAGTACAATCGAAACACTAGTAATTCGAATTGAGAACGATCGAAAATATGGCTTCGAATGGCAGGGGAGTCATTTAGGGGGGACAGAAGGGGGCAATTGCTCCCCCCCAAGAGTTTGAAGAATGCATATACTCTAATCGATTGTCTATTATAATATACTAGTACAAAATGTAAAAGTCTTATGTAGGTGGTGCTCTTGCCCCCCTCAAGCGAAGTCTGAAATGACGCCCTTGGTCTCTGGGGGAGAAATCTCCCTCAGATCACCCCTTAAAGTATTTGTAAGAGTTGAAAGTAAACTATTCGTTTCAACTTTCGACGTGTTTTCTTGTTACAAAAATCTGGACAGTTTGTAGGGGAAGATCTGTCCGTATGCTTATTTTGCTCTTAAAAAAAAAAGATGTCTCTTGCAAAAGATAGTGGGTGTATGGTAAACCCTGCGTTCCTCACCCTACTAACAAGGCTTGTAACTATTCTATAATAAAAATGTATTTTGATTGGTTGATGAAAAGCTTATATTCCTTTCCTATACAATTTTTTGGGGACCAAAACTTCATTGAAATTCACGTGGAGTAATTTGAGAAAGCGTTTCCTTTTCGAAAAAGAAAATGTTACCTTGATTCTTGAATCGAATGGTTGTCATAGAAAGCTTTGTTATAGAAAGATTTATATATATATATATATATATATATATATATATATATATATATATATATATATATATATATATATATATATATATATATATATACGTTGTTTTAGAGTTTGTTTTTTGTCCTGATTCCCAAAAGGACTAACCACCTTATTATGTTGTTTATCAGTAGTCATTGAAGGATACCGTTTCAACACCTAGGAAATTGATCGGGTACGCTAGCAAGTTAAGACAAAAAGAAAAGCTTAGATAAAAAAAAAAGAGAAAAGGGACAGGAAGAGGAGAGAGGATATTTCGTCTTTTGTTTTCGCCGCTTTTTCGTGTGTCGTCTTCTTGACGACTCTGAAATGGATGAAAAAAAAACTTTTTTTTTCTTCGTCAGGTGTCGTTTGTATGCTGCATTGCTATTCGTCGGGATTCATCGCGCTGCGGTCGTCCTAGATCCAATCTCCCCTCCCAGCCTAGTGTCCGCTCTAGTTCAGAGAACGTGACTTAGCCATTTTGGTTTCCCTTCCGCTCTCCGTTCCTCCTCCTGCCATCCTTTCCTGATCTCCGTCTCCATACATGTGTATGTGTTTTTTCTTCATTTTTTTCGGAAACAAAAAAATCCAGATTCGCGTTTCTTCTAGGTTTTATTTAGACTATGGTATTCGTCCACCTTCTCTTCTTTCTGTTTTCTCGCACATGAAACTTCATATTTTTCTATATTTTTTTTAGTATATGCGTTACGTTTGACCGTCCTTATATATTCTTTTTTTTCTAAAAAAAAAAAACTATTTTCTTTTTCAATGGAATACACTGATATACATTTTTTTCTTTCATCTGTATTCTATCTAGCCATCAGGTATGGTATTCATCTCTATTCAGTGTTTCTAACTATGTTTCAAATGAAATCTTATTTTTAGTTTCAAATCTCATATTAATAATATTATCTTGCAATTTCAAAGATTTTGTATGAATCCAAACATAACCAGAATATAACTTCTGTCGTCGAAATGTTTTTGGTACTCGAGAATTCTCATACAAGCAAGCGTGAAAGGAATACTGGAATGTAATACATAGTGGGCATTTGCCTTGCATACAAAAAAAAAAAAAAAAAAAAAAAATTGCAGTATATATTGTAATATCTTACACATCATCAGTAGCGGCTGGTGAACACCCCTCTCTTATCTTGCCTAAAGCCCTGAGATCCTGACCTAACCCAAGCCTCCGAGCTTGCCTGGAGCTTTGAGGCTTCCTGGCCACTTTACTTACCTGGAACAGTGTAGAAACTTAGTAAAAACTTCACCTCTCTCCTAGCTTGCGTGAAGTTTTGTGGTTTTTCCACCTTTCTCAGCTTACCTGGAGGTTTGCGGGACTCTAACATCATTTTACTTGCGTAAAGCACCAAAAATCCTAGCACATCTGCACTGAGTTCGCCTAAGCTTTGTAAAAATCCTTTCCTTTGCTACCTGGGTTATGGGACTTCTATTTACCATAATTACTTAGTATTTTTTTTATATTGATCTTAGTAAATCTATGTTATATTCTTTTATTACAAAAACTTTTGTAATGAAAAGGCTGTAATGAAAGGGAGTCCCGTGTATAAATTGCTCTACCTTCTGCCTAACTACATAATTTTGCTACATACAGGTATATACTTAACAATTAAATCAATGGACTAAGAGAACCAGTGGCGTCTTTTGAGGGAAGTTATATCGGTAAAAAAAATATCGCTATAAGGTAAGGAGAGAAAACTTACCTAATGTCCTAATTCCTACAAGAATTTGACATTAGGTAAGATTTCTTTCTTTAGTATGTAGCGGTAAAATTGTAATACATTAGGTACACTCATGTCCAAAATGATTGTCGCATATCTATAACTGTCTTCTTGTAAGAATATAATTTGATAATGATTGTGCAGGGTACGCTTAATACTGATACTATGTGTATAATCGGAAAATGTATATTTCTAGTAAATTTCATAGGAAAAGAATAATAAATACGAAAATTAGAATGAGTAAAACAAAATGTTGGTAAATGGACAATAAAGTTTTATTTTCGTTGTATTGTTCTTATTTACTGCTCTTTTGACATGAAATTTTCCACATACATGTCTTTGCCGATTATACACGTACTAACATTATAAGAAATACCGGGTGAATTCGGTATCAAATTATATTCCTACAATAACATATTTATAGATATGCGACAATAATTTTGGACATGAGTTTCTTCCCTTAGCATGTAACGATAAAATTGTAGTACATTACGTAAGTTTCTTCCCTCAGCTTGTGGTAAAACTGTAATTTATACCGATGTGACTTCCCCCCAGACACGCCACTGTGTGAAGCCAAGCTGGAAAATACTCAACAACGGGAGATAATCAAAGGACTAGCTTATTGGGGACAATATATGGACCTAGTAGTGAGCAACACTGTCGAAACTTTTTACCTGCTCCTTTTCTTTCTTTCTTTTTTTTTAAAAGAAAAAATCTTAGAAGAAAAAAAAATAGATTCTCTGTCTTTCCCCGACTACTGCTCCGCTAGGATGAAGGACAAGGCAATTTCCTTTTCGTAGCTAAAGAAATGTCAGGATTTAGAGCTTCTGAGCTGTTTTGCAGATAGATATCCTTCTGCAGAAAGAAATGACCTCGAGGAACGTAGTGACGGACGAATGACTGGAATGAATCTTGAAATTCAAAATAAAAAGAGAAGAAAATCGAGAAGATGGAAAGGACATCAATGGACATGGGAGTAAAACCAAAGGAAGTTTTGAAATAATAGGATTTCTTTCTGTATTTTCTTGTTTTTTCTTTTCTTTTTTTGTGACAAAGGGGAAATAAAGAAGACTAAAAATGATGGACTGAATGTGAACTGAATATCTATATATTTATATAATATATATTTAAAATCTTTGTTTTAAAATAGTGTGAAGACTGTAACTATTTTAACCCTGTAGGAACTGAAAGTAGTTTATAGCCGAGGAATACTAATTGACTACAAGCGACTGCCCGTGTAATGAAGGCTTAATTAGTCAATTCCGGCTTACGTAGTATCCCTAATCTTATGAGTAATTCTCAACCTGTTCCTCTACTCCAGTTGTTAATTTCCAGTTTGCCATAGCCCTTTCTATATGTGGTATACCTAACCCTAATCACATCACTGCCGATACGCTCTAAGTTCCATTTTCGTTTTTTTTCGTTTTTTCTTTTTTCTATTTTCCTTGATTGTCTTTGCACTTCCGCCACTAGGAGATAGTGAACCGAATCAATGTCCGCTTCCGGTAGTGTCTTCACATTTCTGAAATGTTGTTTGGCAAAAATGTAATCGATTTGATAGCGTTTCTTATCTCCTGGACTTTTCCATCTGTACAGCTTGGCTTTTATTTTCTTAAACCCACGTATTCGTCACTACCATATCATGTTAACTAAAGAAGTCGATAAACATTTGGCCCCGTTCGTTTCTTCTACCTAGTCCAAATGATTCCGCCATCTTATTTGTTGCTCCTTCTCCAACTACACTGTTGAAGTCTCACATTGAGGCGTTGACCTTACTTCTTCCCTCCTGATGCAATATATCACTGTCACCATGGTCGCTTGTTGGCATATACATTTGTATAATTACAATATCAATTAGTTTTTTACGTAGCTTTACAAACATCAAGCGGTCTCTGCAGCATTCGACTTTGATTACACTTCTTGGTACTTTGTTCTCCTTTGCTGTCGTGATACCATTCTCGGTCTTAACGCCACCCGAAGGATCCATAATTCCCTTTTAGTAATAATTGGTCATGAAGAGAGTTACTCGTTCAGAGATGTTTCAGTATCAGGGTGGAAAAAAATCATGATTTTTTTCAAAAAAATCATTTTTGTTGATTTTTTTGATTTAAATCGATTTTTTTTATTTAAATCAAATCTTTTTCTTCGTATAATACAAGTCGCGAACTGAAGAAAAAACATTAGGAATTAGTATTAAATGTTAATTATGCCATTTAAGTGAAAGTATTGGGCTTTAATTTTGAATTAATTCCCAATCGTGAACCTATTTCAATCCCAAACAATGTTTCTTATGCATTAAGGAAAAAGTACAGCGATGTATATCAACATAACACTTTTCTTTTCACGAAAGTTGCTGATGTTTGGCAGGGGCATATTTTTAAACAATTGGAACTAGCTAGCGGCACGAAATACATATAAAGTACATAAATTTCGCCTAAAATTAACTAACTCACTCTATGACCTATGGTACCCGGAGGTTCAATGCCGCGTTCACAAAACCTGTCCTGACTTCTATCCTTAGTCAACTGAATCCAGTTTCTATTTTGTATTCTTATTTCTGCGAGATCCATCTTAATATTGTCCTTCCATCTGCGCCTAGGGTCTTTCTAATGGTCGTTTTCCGATTGGACTTCCAGTTAAATCTTTGAAAGCGTTCCTACTTTCTTCCATTCTCGCTACATGTCCTGCCCACCTGAGCCTCCAAGATTTGATGACCCTAACAATATTTGGTGAACGGTATAAATTATACAGTTCCTCATCATGAAGTTTTCGCCATTCCTCATTTCCGTTCCTTTTGGTTCCGAATATTCGTTTCAGGATTTTATTCTCAAATACTTTCAGCCTGCGTTCCTCCCTCAGCGTAAGCGACCATATTTCACAACCATACAGCACAACAGGCATAATTATCGTTTTATATATTTCAAAGCTTTAAATTCCTCGACAGAATTCGCGACGATAAGAGATTTTGAACTGAATAATAACACGAATTCCCTGTTTTTAGTCGATATTTAATTTCTTCGTGAATACCATTTTCTGATCGTATATATTAGCCGATGGCAGAACTTTCTTTGTCTTTATGCGATGAGCTTTTGTAAGTCAAAAATTTTCTGCAGGAATTCCAAAATAAAAAAAAATCAAGATGATCAATTCCAGCAGAAGAAACACTGTTAAAAATATGCTTTATGTGACGTGAAAAATAGTTCAAATGCGAGTTGTCCATGCATTTATACATAGCAGGCACGTTTTTATACTTTTCTGTTGGCTATTTTATTTCCTGACAATTTTTCCTGCACAGGCACGGCAAATTTTCTGCGATAACATCGCAGATCACGGCATGTTCTGCAATGGGATCAAATATCCATTTTATCAAAATTATTATTCGATATTTTAACGCATCCAAAATTTGTCGTATTACGTTCCCGAGGAACTTATATGTATTTAGTACATAAATTTCGCCCAAAATTTTAAAATCTAATTGTTTTTGTTTCGAAGAGGAGATCGGACCCCTCTAAATACCCCTCAAACAAATAGACGTGAACACAAAAGAGTTTTCATCTTAAATGTCTATGATGATTTCGCCGTTGGAATAGAAATTTTAAAACCCTGTGTTACAAAGAGAAGAAACCATGGTTCACCTGTTGCCCGTTCAAACGGGATTTTCCCTGATCGTTCTCTACATGATATTCGTTTTCATACTGTGCTTACATACATTTGAGTCTCATTGTATTATGATTATTATCTTCCATAATCGTTATAACAGAAGAGAAACGGCATTTTACTTACTTTCACTTTAAATTAATTTATTTCGGAATTTGATATAAATCAACGATTTTTATTAAAAAAATCAAGTGATTTAAATCTTGATTAAAATCGTGATTTAAATCAGACTGATTTAAATCAATCCACCCTGTTCAGTATTATTATTATTATTATTAAGCATTCTGGGACTAATAAGGATTTTTTTTTTTTTTCAATTTTTAGATTTTGGCCTGGAAATGTTTCTTCCACTTTTGTCGACCTTCAGTTTCCTTTTTTAACTCCCAATATTTTCTCCTATCTTTCAAATCATCGATCAGCTGTGTTCTTCCTATTCCTCGCTTCATTTCCATCTTTCCTTCTATGGCGGTGTGAAGAAGGCAATTTCTTCGCAAGATGTGTCCAATCCAATTGGCCTTTCTACGAAGGATGGTGGCTAGAAGTGCCCTTTTCTTTTGTATCCGTTTTAAAACATCTTCGTTTGTTGCTCTCTCTGTCCATTTTATCTTCTCCATCTTCCTCCAACACCACATTTCCAAACTCTCTAAATTTTTCCTCTCTAACTTCCGTAATGTCCAAGTCTCTGAACCATACAGTCCAATGCTCCATATATAGCACTTGACCAACTTCTTGTTAAGTCCAATATTGAGCCTGCTAGTTAAGAGTGATCTTTTCTTGTTGAATGCTTCTTTAGTTATGGCAATTCTTGACCTGATCTCTTTGGTGCAGTAAGCGTCTCTCGTCAAAATACTTCCCAGATACTTGAAATTATCGGCCTCTTCAAGTTCTCTTTGTTCTACTCTGATCCGTAAAGGCGTGTTTCCATGGGATATTCTCATGACTTTTGACTTTTCGATTGTTTATTCCTGTTTTCAAGTGTGTCTCTAACGTAACAACACCGTGAACCATCTGCTAAATGCTTTCGGCGGGAAAGAAGAGTTAGGTGGCTGATTATTCCTGTTTCTCAGAATACTAAATGGTCCTAATCAACAATCAACCATAGAAGAAAGTAACTAGTATCGACTGTATGCTTTAATTCACAACTTATAGAATTTAACGATTTATTAGCAGTATATATATATATATATATATATATATATATATGTGTGTGTGTGTGTGTGTGTGTGTGTGTGTGCGTGTGTGATGTGTATTAAGATCAAAGTCGATCATCTTCATCCGCAAAAAAAGAAAGAAAAAAGTACTTCAAAGCATGATCCATCATTCATCCGCTTTTTCTCTAGGTATATGTAACGCCGATGGTTTTATTTTATTTTATCTTTAGAAGTGAGTGGATAACCTTGTCTTTATATATATTTAAAGAATCAAAAGTCAAAGTCCATTTTAAAGCCAGCGATTGTTCTGTATATTATTTTACGATTTGTTTACATTTTGCATGTATATATATATATATTGCATAAGATAGTAAACTATAAACATGAAATTTGTTTAGTTGGTAATGGTATAATTTCTATCTTTCTCTACTCTTGTGTTTTCTCTCTTTTCTCTTTCTTTTTTCGTGCCTTCAAGATCCTTCTTCGCAGTGTTGCTTCGCAACTCGCTTCCAATTTTCCACCCCTCATCAGGTCACCTCGCCGACGGCAAGAATTGCCATGGTTACCGAGACGTCACAAAGAGACTCTATGTGAAACACGGGATAAGCGAGGAAAGGGGTGCAGGTCAAAAAGGGGAGGTGGCGAAGTGAACCATACTTTTTTTTTTAACTTTAATACTTTGAATCAATGAAAGAATATTAATAAAAAAAGAAAGAAAGTTGTACATTCAAACAAGACATAAGCAAGAATTTAGTTCAGTCTTTTCCCATTCGACATTGAGCGCTTTTAAAACTGCCTAACTGTTTTGCAATTCTAAAACCTAGTAAGCTTGTTACGCAAGCTAAAGCAAAATTTTTCGTTTACACAAATTCTCAAGGGACATAATGTTAATAATTCAGTATATAGAGTCATCTGAAACTCTCTCTCTTCTGTCAAAGAGAAAAGAAAAAAAAAGTGTTTCGTACGGAATAAAATCTACGGCTATACTGGGAAATTATACAAAAAATAATACTTCAAAACATATGCCAGGTAGTTTGATAATGAGCCGACCAAATGTTACATAATAGAGCCCTAAACAGAGCACAATTTTGATGATATAAGAAGATGTGCCATAAAACTTGTGCAGGCAAGAGTTTGATGAGAAACACGTCAAAACGTTACCTAATAGAGCTCTAAACAGAGCACAAATTTAGTGATATAAGATGATGTAAAGTACACTAAAACTTACAGACTTATGCAAGAACAAGTTTGATGATAACAGAACATAACTGATATAAGATGTGCAATAAAATTTGCAAACATGTACAGGAAAGAGTTTGGTGGTAACATACACAGTTTTAGTAATTTTAATGATATGAGAATGTGTGCAATAAAACTTACAAATATATTCAAGTAAGAGTTTGATAATAATAGAGCACAATTTTAGTGATGTAAGATGTGCAATGAAACTTAAAAAACGTATGCAGGCAAGAGTTTGATGAGAAACACATCGAAACATTATCTCATAGAGGTCTAAACGGAACACAAATTTACTGATATAAAATGATGTACAGTACAATAAAACTTACAGACATGTGCAAGGACGATTTCGATGATAACAGAACCCAACTGATATAAGAATATGTGCAATAAAATTTGCAAACATGTACAGAGAAGAGCTTGGTGATAACAAACATAGTTTTAGTAATTTTAGTGATATGAGAAGGTGTGTAATAAAACTTACAAATATACTCAAGTAAGAGTTTGATGATAACAGAGCAAAATTTTAGTAATGTAAGATGTGCAATGAAACTTAAAAACGTTGCAGGCAAGAGCTTAATGGGAAACACTTCGAAACGTTATCTAATAGAACTCTAAACAGAGCACAATTTTAGTGATATAAAATTATGTACAGTACAGTAAAACTTACAGACATATGCAAGGACAAGTTTGATTATAGTAGAACACTAGTGATGTAAGATGTGCAATGAAACTTGCAAACATGTGCAGGAAGAGTTTGTGATAACAAACACAATTTTAGTAATTTTAGTGATATGAGAAGGCGTGCAACAAAACCTATAACTATATGCAAAGAAGAATTTGATAATAATATAACACAGTTTAAGTGATGTAAGAAAATGCGCAATAACACTTAAATGTATATAGAAGGAAGAGTTTCATGATAACAGAGCACAACGTAAATGATATAAGGAAATGTGCAATACACCAAAAAAATCATGAGCAAGAAAGAATTTGATAAACTGTCGAAGCGTTACATAATAGAACTCTAAACAGATCACAGTTTTAGTGATATAAGATGATGTACAGTACAATATAAGTTACAGATATATGGAAGGACGAGTTTGATAACAGAACATACTTTAAGTGACATAAGAAGATTTTCAAGGAAGAGTTTGATGATAATTCGCAAGAAAACTTAAAATTCTTGTATTTTAAGTTTTATTGGTATCACTACAATAGTGACACCATTAAAACTTACAAACACATGCAATGAAGAATTTGATGATGATAGAACACAATTGTAATGATACAAAATGTGCAATAAAACTTAAAATACAAGAAAGTCTTTGATGGTGACGGAACACGATTTTAGTGATATAAGAAGACGTGTAATAAAACTTCAAACATACGCAAGGAAGAGTTTGTTGATAACAGAGCAGGATTTATGTGACATAAGAACATGTGCAATAAACTTACAAACATATTCAAAAATAGTTTGATTATAACATAACACAATTTTAATTATATAAGATGATGTGCAATAAAACTTACATACATACGTATGTAAGAAAGAGTTTGATGATAACAGATCATAGTTTAAGAGACATAAGATTGTGCAGTGAAACTTAAAAATATCGAAAGAAGAGATTGATGGTAAAGACCACTAAGTACAATAAAACTTAAAAATGTTGTTACGTAATAGAGCTCTAAACAGAACACAATGTTAGAGATATCGTGTTTGATGATAAACTATCAAAACATTACATGATAGAGTTCTAAACAGAGCACAATTTTAGTGACGTCAGATGTGCAATTAAACTTACGAACCTATGCAAGAAAGACTTTGCTGACAACAGAACACATTTTTAGTTATAAGATATTGAATTAAACTTTAAAATATACCAAGAAGAGTTTGATATGAAAAAATGTGCAATAAAACTTATACAAAGAAGAGTTTGTTGATTACGAATAAAATCTTAGCTACATAAGATAACTCTAGCGTTAAAAACAAGATTTTAGTGCTAAGAAACTTCTGAATATTTTAACAAGTGACCTGCTGGTAGATGAATATGGTAATGATAATCGGATGGGATTCTAATAGAGGGCGTGAAAATCGAAGTGATACATTCTTCTCGCATGCTAACTAGATGTATAACTCGTCAAAGTTCTCTTTGACGTAGATTTATTAACTAAATCTGTAACTTGTCAAAGCTATTTTTGTTTATAGGTTTGGTAACTAGATCACATAATTTGTCAGAATTTTCTTTATTTCTAGACTTACTAATTACATCTGTAACTTGTCAAGAAGTCTCTTTGTTTGAATTCCCCGTGCTGTGGGCAAACTAAATGTGTAGCTTGTCAAAATTCTGTTTGTTTTAAAACTTTCTAGCCAGATCTGTAACTTGTCAAAATTCTCTTTGTTTTTAGACTTACTAACTACATTCGTAACTTTCCGAAATTATCTTTGATTTTAGGCTTGCTAATTAGGTCAAAATTGTGTTTAATTTTTAGGCTTGCTAGTCATCAAGAAATCTCTTTATCTTTTTGCTTGCTAACTAAATTTAACTTATTAGAATTCTCTTTGCTTTTAGGCTTGCTAACTAGATCTGTAACTTATCAGAATTCTCCTTGATTTTAGACGTGCTAACTAAATCAGTAATTTGTAAAACTTCCCTTAATTTCTAGGCTTGATAACTGGATCTGAACTTGTAAAAATTCCCTTAATTTCTGGGCTTGATAACTGAATCTACAAATTGTAAAATATACCAATAGTTTATAAGTTTGGTAACTAGATCTGAAATCTGTCAAAATTCTCTTTGTTTTCGGGTTTGCTAAGTAGACCTGCCACTTGTTCCTTTTGTTTCTGGATTTTTTCACGTTTAATCGTAGGCGTGTTTTCCAGGGCCTTCCTCAATACTACATAACAGTATATATAAGCGACCAACTTTGTAGGAAGGTCGAGGATACTAAGGGAAAGCAGAAGAAAACGGGCTTTAGCAGTATAAAAGGAGAAGACCGTGCAAGCAAAGGGTATATGGAAGGGGGGCCATGTCGGATATCGATCGTGCATCAGCACGTGGAAAATGTAATTTAGCTGCTGAGGAACGGGAGCAAACAAGACGTTTGTTTACGGCCCGCGGGGGTGTTGAGAAAGGGGGAGAGAAGGAGGAAAAGGGACAACAAACCCAATTCAGGCTTCCTTGCCATAGTCCGTGCGTGTGTGAGTGTGTGCGGGCGGAGAACCTTTGTAGATAGAAGTCAGTACATACATTCTTTCAGTTATATAGGTCGTTCACCTGCTCCATATCGTTTTAATACCTAAGTACACTGTAAGTAGAAAATATGGACTGGAATAACAGTAGATCTAGAGAATCTATTATACTAGTATTGGATAACGGAAAGAAAAATGTCGAAAGATAAGATATATAGCAACCAGTAGATCTCATTCAGCTGAACAAAATGGTACAAATGTGTGTAATAAATCCTCATGCGTAGTTTTTGAGAATAGATATCGAGAAAACTGTTTTCGTATAAACTAAAAGATTGATCTTGTACGATAACGACGCCACCTGTTGAGATGAAACTAATACTAAAAGTGTGTTCTTATCAAACTTTTCATCACTACGACAGCACACAGTATACTTATCAAACTTTTCATCACTACGATAGCACATAGTGTTCTTATCAAATTTTTCATCACTATGACAGCACACAGTGTTCGTATCAAAATTTTTATCACTACGACAGCACACAGTATTCTTATCAAACTTTTCATCACTTCGACAGTACATAGTGTTCTTATCAAATTTTTCATCACTACAACAGCACATAGTGTTCTTATCAAATATTTCATCACTATGACAGCACATAGTGTTCTTATCAAATTTTTCATCACTACAACAGCACATAGTGTTCTTATCAAATTTTTCATCACTACAACAGCACATAGTGTTCTTATCAAATTTTTTATCACTACGACAGTACACAGTATGATTGAGATTTAGCCCAAATTTATTATTAAGATTTAAAATTTAATTTTCGTTCCACTATAATATGTACCAAGATTGAGACATAACATGCTGTATCTCCCATCAATAAATCACTTGGAGCTGAACACAAAAAGTATGCTTCAGTCAAAATTCTCAAGAAAATTGAGTAAATTGATTTTTTTGTGGCTCTTAAATTTGTGAGTAACAACAATTGATGGATTACTTTTTTCTGTTTTAAAAGATTATTTATTTATTTATTGTTTGTGTTTTTTAAAAAACGCTCCGGTAAGTAGTAGATTTATATTTATTTTGTTGTTTATCTTTTCCTAACAGTGACACTATACTTCTAATAGTGACGCACACACACTTCTAACAGTAACACCATTTCGTAATAGTGACGAAGATACTCCTAACAGTGACAGAATACTGCTAATAGTGACAGAAATACTTCTAACAGGTACACCATCTTCTAATAGTGACAGCATCTCCTAACAGTGACACGGATACTTATAACAGTGACACACACATTCCTAACAGTGACACAAATACTCCTAACGGTGATACAGATCATAACTATGGAATTGTAACCTAGAAATTTCATTTCTACATGATAAGGAGACCGATTTTATATAATTGCTGCTGTAGCTTGGAAAAGAGCATGTGCTCTTTAAATTGAGAAATATGTACTCCAGTAGGTGTAGCCTATTTTGAATTGTGCACAAAATAATTTGTATGGACATTTATATACTTTACCTGGGGATTATGCCGCTGATAGACCTAATAGGAGTTTTCACTTAATTTAGAAAACTGCCATATAATGGAAAATACATTAACACTTACACACAAGGTTGGAGCAAGTTGTATGAATTGAAGTGGATAACGTTATTTTACATGCACACAAGGGCACTTATGAACATCAACTACAAGAGATGGGTATTTAAATAACATTTTCAAAAAATATTGTTTACCCAATATATAAATTCATGAAACTACATATTCTGTGTGTTATTTGCTTTTTCTGAAAACAAGGGAGTAGAAATTACGCGTATTCGTTGATCAGAGTTTTCTAGTATCTGATAAGTTATAGAATTTATAAAATGGGCGTAAGTCTTTCGATAATGAAGATTAGGTTCTTCGGGTGATTAGATTCTCTGTGTTGTTACCAGTAAACTGAATAATTAATGCATGTACGTAGTCTCTTATGCTAGGCTTTAGTAAAACAATACTTGTGTTTAGTGAGGGCGCAAAATTTACGGTCGCTAGGTCGCCGTTGGCGACTAGAAATTTAGAGCTGGCGACCAGTGTTCAGTAGGAATAGTTTCTGGCTAAACTCACAGGGCTGCGCAGTTTCTGTTTCGCACGAAAATAATTGTCACTGAATGAAAGAGAACACGGAATGTGAAGTATTTCTTTATCAAACCAAAGGGTGAGGAAGGGGGCAGAAGGGATCTCTCATAATTTGTACATGAGAAATACTGGCGACCATAATTTTTGGATTGGCGAGTGCGTCTGACTGAAATTTTCCGCCCTGGTTTAGTATCATAGTACGAAGGCTATAACAGTTAAGTTCTTGACTGCACGGTAATGGTTTCACGGAAGGTTGGAACAACTTGTATGAATTGAAGTGGATAACGTTATTTTACATGCACACAAGGGCACTTATGAACATCAACTACAAGAAATGGGTATTTAAATAACATTTTCAAAAAATATTATTTACCCAACATATAAATTCATGAAACTACATATTCTGTGTGTTATTTGTTTGCTTTTTCTGAAAACAAGGGAGTAGAAATTACGCGTATTCGTTGATCAGAGTTTTCTAGTATATCTTTTGCTCCCCTTGCTACTAGTGGGGTCTGTTCCACTTCCCACAGGTCATAGATTCCAGTTATCAGAGTCTTGTCTCCTGTGTCTCCCGTCTGAATTGAGACGAAATGCTGTGACATTTCTCCGTTCTCACATATGTCTCCATAGATGCATGTGGGAGGGAACAAACACCAAGGGACTGACTGTGATAATAGAACCACTCGCTGCAGAGGGATACAGAAGACATTCCGAGTATTTTTCACCCCTCTGCGACCAATACCGAAAGTCTCCTCATATGGACTAATATATTGAATAAGAAATCTAGCAGTGTGTGTGTGTGTGTGTGTGTGTTTGTGTGTAATGCGTCTCTTAGCCCCATTTCTTTTGTGGTCTCCTTTGTGAATGCCCGTCTTCCAGAGAAGCCTCCCTTCAGTAGTTACCCAAGAGAGTTAAACGTTGTATATACAAGAAGGAGTCATCTGGTCTCTTCTCGGGAGTTCCCTTGTATATACATGTTGTCTAGTGTCCTGGGGATTACTTCGAAACGGCAGGAACAATGGTCAGACAAGGTGATTGGATTTCCCCAGTTGTGGACTAGTATGGGATGCTGTATGGTTTGATTTACTGAAGGAAAATGGACTCCTTAGTAAGGCTAGGAAATCTTTCCTTGTTTAGCTTTATCCTAATAGGCAGCTTTTGTTATTATGTCACGGTGGCTTACTGGTAAAGCGCTCTCCTCTGGTGTGAGATGTCCCTGGTTCGATTCCCGGCCACGCCAATTTGTGGTAGACAACATTTTCTCAGAGATTCTGATTCCACTAATTATCTCACTATCAATCGCTTTAATTAATCATCGTCGGCTTTAACCGAAGGGACATTACCGTGGGACGCAACTTCTCTAATAGTAAGAAAGCTTTCGGTACGTTGGTACGTGCTTGGCTTTTGACGTTCCACGTTTGCACTGGAAATGCATGCTTTCATACAATCTACCTTTTGTTGTACATGCAAGCGATGGTTTAGACCCTTCGCAGAGTGTCATAGCATCACTGGCCGTTCATTAGCTATTGACTTGACTTGTTAAACGCTTGCGTCAAGCTTGAACGGAACACTAAATGCAAGGTTGCCTCCATGTAACTTCGCTACTGGCATCCAGTTTGCGGCATGCTTGCACGTTTTCCAATCAAGTTGGATGCAAGCTTAGCCGACTTGCAAACTCAAGCTTACAGCAAGCGGTTTGAAAGTTGTCTCTGCTGCTAGGGTCTAGAAATTTTAAGTATTGACGGAGACATATTCAATAATAGGCGTCATTATACGCATTTGGTATGTAACTATTCTTTCAGGACTTGAGCTTAAAGGAGAAACGAAGAAAGAAACGTCTTGTAAAGAGAGCAAAATAAAAAGAAAAAAAGTAATAAAATAAAAAGAGTGAAGAAAGAAGGAAAGAAATAAAAGAAAGGAGATGAAGAACGGTGGAGAATCCAAGTGATCAGTTTCTTTTACCAACTTTCTTGCTTAGGCTCTGTCCCCTGGGCAGAAACAATCAAGGGAAGACAGCTTTAAATCTTTGAAACAACCTACACCAATGAAAAAAAGAAGAAGAAAAGGCAGAACAGAAGAGAAATGGAAGACCAGATTTCTTTGTGCCTTTTCCCTCCATTCAGCTCCACAATTTCCTTCTCTTTTTCTCCAGTTTTTATTACCCTTTCGATGATCAGTGTGTTTCTGTGATGGCGAATAGCAAGTGCCGTGAATAAAATTGTGTTCTCTTTATAGTAAAATTTCCATCTAGCTTACAAGAAGTAGTATAGGCGATACTGTTAGGAGTTTGTTTATGACTGTTAGGACTATGTCACTGCTAGGAGTATGTGTGTTATTGTTATAAGTTTGCTTGTCACCGTTAGGAGTGTATGGGACACCATTAGGAATGTATGTGTTTCATTGTTAGGAATATGTTTATCACTGTCAGGATATGTCACTGTTAGGACTATGTTCACCACTATCGGATATGTCACTGTTAGAGTATGTTTATCACTCAGGATATGTCACCATTAAGAGTATGTTTATCACTGTCAGGATATGTCACTGTTAGGACTGTGTTTATCACTAGCAGGATCACTGTTAGGAATATACGTCACTGTTAGAAATATGTGTGTCAGGGTTAGGATTATGTGTGTCATTATTACTAGTATGTTTATCACTGTCAGTACTATGTCACTGTTAAGAATATTTGTCACTGCTAGGAGTATCTTTAGCACTGTCAGGACTATGTCACTGTTAAGACTACTTGTCACTGTTAGGAGTATATTTATCACTGTCAGGACTATGTCACCGTTAAGGATATTTGTCACTGTTAGAAATTCTATTACTGTTAGGAATATGTATCACTATTATGAATATATGTGTCACTCTTACGAATATGTTTGTCACTAGGAATATGTCACTTTTAGAAATATGTGTGTCACCACTGTTAGGAGAATATGTTCACTTAGGAGTATGTTTGTCACTGTTAGGATTATGCATGTCACTGTTAGAATTATATTTGTTACTGTTAGAATTATGCCACTGTTAGGATTGTATGTTAGGAATGTGCCACTTTTAGGAGCATGTTTGTCATTACTAGGATTATGCATGTCACTGTTAGAATTATGTGCGCCAATGGTAGGGATATGTGTCACTGGTAGGATTATATTTGTCACTGTTAGAACTATGTAACTATTAGAATTTTGTGTACCACTGGTAGGAATGTGTCACCTTTAGGAATATGTTTGTTATTGTTAAGATTATGCATGTCACTGTTAGAATTATATTTGTCACTGTTAGGAATATGTGTGTCATTGGTAGGAATGTGCCACTTTTAGGAGTATGTTTGTCATTGCTAGGATTATGCATATCACTTTTAGAATTTTGTTTGTCATTATTAGAATTATGTGCGTCACTGGTAGGAATATGTGTCACTGATAGAAATGTGTCACTTTTAGAAATATCTTTGCCATTGTTAGAATTATGCATGTCACTGTTAGAATTATGTTTGCCACTGTTAGAATTATGTTTGTTACTGTTAGAATTATGTGTGTCACTGTTTAGGAATATGTTTCCCTTTCTTAGGTGAATTTTGATTGATTTCGACCCTTCAGCTAACAGAAATCTAATGACACTTCGCTCCTTCCAAGGGTGCTGCCATATTGTTTCACTGATTTCCCATCATCCCGTTCGCGAAACAAGCGTGCCAGTTCATCTAATAGTAGTTCTGGGGCACCACACACACACACACATAAAAAAAAATAACAAAGAAGCACAAACTTTGTCGAAATTTTGTATTTCTTGTATAACTTTTCCGGTTATTTATTGATTGGACTTTGTACATTATAGAATTTATTGTCCCTTCAGCCATTTTCAAATTAAAACAGGTTACATTTTTTTTTAAAAAAATAGATGAAACTGAAACTCTTTTATGCAGAGTTTCCAAATTTATTTTTCCATCGATCATTTTCTTATGCAATTGGAGATTTTACACACAAACATTAATCTCCTATCAGAAATCCATTTGGTATCAATAGAAATTGCCAGATTACACGAGATGGGTGAAAATGGCAGTTCACCTATGCAACAGAGTCGTATGTTTCGGAATGGTCTATTAATGTTGATATAATAAACATGTTAATAGCTGTATGATTGTTACGGTACGATGATTTCAAGCAGAGATAATGTATGTACACTGATTATAGGACTTGTCTCCGCAGGTGAAAGTAAACAATAGCACTGCTCCTGGTTCAACCTTCCATATATAGAGACGTACCACACCACATACATATACTCGCTATTCATAAGGTGATTTAGGGTTTAACACAATATAACTCTGTGTGGAACATGGTTTGTTTATGTAATAGTTTTTTTTCTTTTAAATGTTTTAGATTGTTTACAAGTTCTTTTTACTAATTTAAAATATGAATCTGAAAATCCTCTTCTTGGTCACAATAATTCTTTAAAGTAATGCATTTTATCCACCACCTTGCACTTTATTTGTAAACATAAGGAAAAAACTTGCCTTGCATTAAAGCAGGTGAGTAAAACTTTCAGTAAGTTCTAAACACCTCTTGCTGTAAACAGAATAGTTAAACCTAGAAAGTAAGTTCTAAATACCTCGTGCTGTGAACAGAATAGTTGAGCCTGGAAAGTAAGTACCAAACACCTCACACTGTGAAGAAAATAGTTGAACTTAGAAAGTAAGTTCTGATCATCTCGTATTGTAAACAGAGTACTTGAATCTAGAAAGTAAGTTCTAAACACCTCATACTGTGAACAAAATAGTTCAACCTAGAAAGTAAGTTCTAAACACGTCATACTGTGAAAAAAATAGTTCAACCTAGAAAGTAAGTTCTAAATACCTCGTGCTGTGAACAGAATAGTTGAACCTAGAAAGTCTGGGAAATTTGTTTTAACTGCTGCTTATTCTAGCTTTGCAACTGCATATTACTTAAATAGGTATCAAATCTGCCAAAGCAAACGCATAAAAGCAGTATACGTGTACGACCGTTAGCAAAAGACAAAGAACAATTTACTAGTTAACAGGGCATTTTATTATACGTAAATTTTACTATACCAATTCAACGGCCATAATAATTTCTTTAGCAAAACAAAAAAATGTCGTAAGTTCGTTTTCCTTTGTTTTGTCGAAAACTACTAATGAGAATTTGATCTCAAACTCTCATATATATATATATATATATATATATATATATATATATATATATATATATATAGATAGATAGATAGATAGATAGATAGATAGATAGATATAGATATAGATATAGATATAGATATAGATATATAGATATAGATAGATAGATAGATAGATGTAATGAAAAATATTTATATTAAATAATACTTTTGATAAAGTGGATACTTTCGAATATCTAGGATCAATATTAACAGAGGAAAATCATACTCACGAAGAAATTAAATGTCGACTAAAAGCAGGAAATTCGTGTTACTATTCGGTTCAAAATCTCTTGTCGTCGCGAATTCTGTCGAGGAATCTGAAGCTTAAAATATACAAAACGATAATCATACCTGTTGTTCTGTGTGGTTGCGAAACATGGTCGCTTAGAGCTTAGTTCACGAATCTCTGCCGCGATTCCAATTCTTCGTTGCCGTCAATCACGGCAGAGATTCGTGCGCTAAGTTCTACTCTGAAGGAAGAACATAGACTGAAAGTATTTGAGAACAAGATCCTGAGACGAATATTCGGATCCAAAAGGAACGGGAATGGAAATGGCGGAAACTTCATAACGAGGAACTACATTATACGGTTTACCCAACATTGTTAGGGTCGTCAAGTCTAGGAGGCTTAGGTGGGCGGGTCATGTAGCTAGAACGGAAGAAAGTAGAAACGCTTTCAAAGTCTTGACTGGAAGACCAATCGGAAAATGACCATTAGGAAGACCTAGGCGCAGATGGGAGGACAATATTAAGATGGATCTCGCAGAGATTGGAATACAAAGTAGAAACTGGATGCAGTTAGCTAAGGATAGAAGTCAGTGGAGAGCTTTTGTGAACGCGGCATTGAACCTCCGGGTTCCATAGGCCATAGAGTTAGTTAGTTATGGTTCATGTGAATTCAAAGCTCTTAATCCCTGCCCATTCCTGTTTCGTTTTAATGTTCATTTCTATTCGTAGGCTACTTACGCGTGGAAGAGAAATAAATAGCCAACTGTTTCGAGCAATAAATATTACTTTACCACCGTGTTATTGTTGAATGCAAATTTGGCGAATCGACATTTCTTACAGGGGGGAAGAAGGGAAGTATTAGAGGCGAATTTTCCAGTCTGAACAGTTGCTAACATTTTGATTTTTTTCCCCTCCCATTTCTCCACTGTTACCTCACCTACCGCCCTCAAGCGTTCTTTTCTTAAAACTCTTAGTCCTGGGCGGCATCCCAAAGTCAGTCCACAGGGGAATTAAATCCAATGATGCGAAGACGACACTCTAAGGTGATTTTGCCCGACTTGGGATTATTTGTTTATGTAAAATTTTAACGAGGCGAGGTCGCCCATAGTAATTAAGTCGTACTTTTACGTAAAGTCGCTGAGGGAGGTAAATGATTAATGCAGAGTTGGGTGGGTTGTTGAGTAGTGGTGGTTGTGGAAGGGAGGCACCGGAATGGAAGGGAACTAAGACTTATCTGAATAACATATCGGGACCGAGTTTTCTCTCTCTTATCACTGAAGGAGCAGGCAGATGAGGATGAAGACAGAGAAATACGGGAAGAAGAGAGGGATGCTTAAAGGAAATAAATGCAAATAAGGAGACTAAGGTAGAAGAAGAACTAGGATACATGAAGGACGGGGGGAAGAAACAGGGTGAGGAAAAGATGGAGAAGAAGGAATTCAAAGAAAAGAGAATGAGAAATGGTGGAGGGGGAACTTGGTAAAAGAAGAAGAAGAAACGAAGAATGGTGCTTCCACACAGTTTTCGAGTGTTTGGACTTAAGATTAAAAGGGATTTTTGGAGTTTAAGTTCTCTCTCGCGGAGAGGGGGATATTCCCCGTTGGGGAATTTAGGTTTTGTTGGGTTACGATGTAAATTCGGCAGAAGTTACAAGATCTTTTCCACCCTTACTCATGTTTTTCGCATACAGATCGAGGTCTACAAGAGACCCAAATCGGAACCAAAGATAATTCATGGAAAACTCTGTAGTTTATATGTGAAAGTAAGAACTGTACAGTCGCATAAAAACTGAAATGAAATGAAATATTTAGTTTAACGTTTCATGATTATGTCCTGTACGCTTAGCAGATTAAAGCAGCGTTTCTCAAACGGTGACTCAGTGGTAGAGCGTTCATCTCTGATGCATAGAGTCCCTAGTTCAAACTCAGCTAGCGCTTAGTGAATTTTGTGACGGATAACACCATGTGTGTGGGTTTTCTATGGGTTCTTCCATTTCCTCCCATTTTCTTTTCATTCCTCCATTTTACTCATTTCTTATCATCACCGTCTTCTTTAGCCTAGCCGGCATAACCGTGGTTCGTAAAATTCAAATATTTCACTTTAGTCGAAATATTCCATCGACCACGATAGTCTTGTCTCCTTTGAAAGCAAATACAGAAAGTACAATAGTAAGTATCAATATATTCATGTTTTGAAAATAATAATTAAAATTCCGTTAATTTTGTATTGGTGTTAATAGAAGAAAATTTATTGTAGTTTCTTTTAAGAATTAAAGGTTATTTAGAATATTTTATAGAGTAGAATTTTTAGACAACCTTTCCGAGGTATCATATTGAAATTCGAGGTTGTAATATGAAAATGAAATCTTTGAGTTTTACGTCCCACGATTATGCCGGCTAGGCTAAAGGAGACGGTGATTATGAGTAATAAATGAAATGGTGGAATGAAGAAAGTGGGTGGAAACGGGAGAACCCCGAGAAAACCCACGCACACGGTGTTTGTCCACCACAAAGTTCACTTGGCGGGGGCAGGGATCGAACCCGGGACCCCAAGCACGAGAGGTGAACGCTCTACCACTGAGCCACCGCGGCCTCGAGGTTGAAATATGACTATGCGAAAGAAATGGGTTACCAACGAAAGGGAAACATTAAGGCAGCTCCAATGGCGCTGATCCTGGGGGGAAAGGTCCCCCAATGCTCATGTATTTTTATGTATGTGTGTTTTTATTGTTATATGTATTTTTATGAATATACAATATTTGGCATAATTTGAATTCAATTTGTCTTAAAATCCTCATATATGCCTTCTTAGACCCTTGTCTGCAACCAAACACACGTCTGAATGGCTTGAGTTGAGTTGATTTTAGTTTAGCGTCCCTTTCAGCAGCGAAGCTATATGAGACGTGGACCTACTGATTAACGTGGAATCCGAACCACATGAGCTCCCGCCGGGAATCGAACCCGGGTCTCTCACGCCAAAGGCGCGTACGCTAACCGCTTAGCCACGGAGGACCTCACGTCTGAATGGCCTCACCCTCCTAAAGTTACAAAGAAATCGGCGCCCTTGGGCAACTCTGTACTGGAAAAAAATAAATCTTTGAGTTTTACGTCCCACGGTTATGCCGCTTAGTTTAGTTTAAAGGACTCGGTGATTATGAGAAATGAATGAAATGAAGAAAGTGGAAGGAAACGGAAGAACCCCGAGAAAACTCACGAGCACAGTGTTTGTCCACCACAAGGTCTACACGGCGCGAGCTGGGATCGGACCAGGGACCCCAAGCACCGGAGGTGAACTCTCTACCATTGAACTACCGCGCCCTCAGTGCTGAAAATAATGTTGGTATCACAATATACTGTCTGTACATTAGTGTTTAGTAGTTTTAAACTGAGTTTTGTTTTTATTTTGTATCCCAAAGATAGATTATAATGTTTTTTTTTTCTTCTGGGAGAAGGTTTTCGCTTAACATAACTGAATAGAAACAAATGAGAAATGGGTAGGGGGTGAGCGCTTAGGTGTATAAAATACATAAATATGAGGTAAATATATTCTTATTCGTTATTCATGACCGATATCAACTCGAAATAGGTCTTTAATTTTTAGGGGGGAAGCTTCATTGAAACCGCATACCAAGTTTCATTAAAATTGAAGATTTTCTTTTTCGATAGTTACCGTGGAATACACACACATATTTCATCGTGTGAGATTGATATGAGCTCCTACGTTAAGGTGCAAGTCTACGCCTCATATAGCCTCGAAATGAAATTAAATGAAATCTTTGAATTTAACGGCTCACGGTTATGACGTGTGGGCTAAAGGAGACGGTGATGATGTGAAGTGAGTGAAATTGTGGAATGAAGAAAGTTGGAGGAAACGAGAGAACCCAGGGAAAACTCACGCACACAGTGTTTATCCACCACAAAAAATGAAATGAAATGAAATCTTTAAGTTTTACGTCCCACGGTTATGCCGGTTAGGCTAAAGGAGACGGTGATGATGAGAGATGAGTGAAATGGTGGAATGAAGAAAGTGGGAGGAAACGGGAGAACCCCGAGAAAACCCACGAGCACGGTGTTTGTCCACCACAAAGTTCACTTGGCGGGGGCTGGGATCGAACCCAGGACCCCAAGCACCAGAGGTGAACGCTCTACCACTGAGCCACCGCGCCCCCCTTATCCACCACAAAGTTTACTTGGGGCGAGCTGGGGCCGAATCTGGGACGCCACGCACCAGAGGTGAACGCTCTACCACTGAGCTACCGCGCCCCTTCATATAGCTTCTAGGCTGAAAGGGATGCAAAACTCTAATCCAACCACATACACATGCATACCCACACGAATTCCCTCCCCGTTGATATAGTGACTAATTTGCACACCTTTGGTGCATGGGTCTCGGGCTTGATTGCCGGTAGAACAGCATTACATGGTTTGGATTCCACCTTAAACAGTAGGTCCTTGTCTTACAATAGCCTTGGTGCTGAAGAGGGACCTGTATGTCTTGTTAAATGTTACAAATTGACGAGAAAGCTTTAATGAAGTCTTCATCTGCAAAATTTAAAATAAGAAAATTACAATGTGTATAGAAAATCATCAATAGACATACTAGGTGTGATCAAAAAGTGTCGAACCTCATTTTTTCCCGCGTAAACCGATGAAGCACGAGAGACTTTCTTCAATGTAGATGTAGAGGGAACATTCATGAGCAGTCGTGAATTTTTTCCCGCCCGCCAGAACCGTCAATCGCTGGCTGTCGTTCAACGAATGAAGACGTGTACTGAGCAGTCATCGGATTTCATTTTTTTTTTTTTTTTAATGACAGAAACACTTGAGCAGCGATATTGCATCAAATTTTGCCGAAAAGTTCGCGATACCCAAGCGAAAATCGTTTAATCGGATCGATACATTTAATGTTGAACGAGAATTTGGACATGAGAAGAGTGTACGCAAAATTTGATTCAGGCTTTCATCGCCAAACACAACATTCCTGTGTGACGTCAGGCTCTCTACTCACCTGACATGGCTCCGTGTGACTTTCGGTTATTTCCCAAGCTGAAAATGCCACTAAAAGGGACCCGATTTGAGTCTAGACAAGTCACCATTCGGAATGCGACGGTACGGTTTCTCGCCCCTCCAAAAACTGCATTCCAGAAGAGTTTCCAACAATGGTGGGAGCGCTAGGAGAAGTTTGTGCGTTACCAAGGAGACCACTTTGAAGGGGATTAGTGTTTCGGATTTCCAAATCAATAAATGTATTGCCAATCAAAGGTTCGATATTTTTTGAACATACCTCGTATATATACCTTGGCGATAATCACCACTCGAAAGCTATGTTGCAAAAACTACATTATTCCGCTGGAAATGGACTGAAAAGCGTAATGAAGTCCAAAAACAATAAAAGACTGCTGGAGCAATTTAAACTCCTTTTGCTATGAAAGACGTAGAGCGGTCATTGATTGAACGAATGGAAACATCTTGCGAAAACCGAAGCGAACGAGAAACATTGTGGAGCAAAAGTTTCTTCAGAACAGAGTAGGGTAGTCACTATATGTGTTTCAGGGAGAGTTGTAAGGGCACAAATCCATCCATCGCCTTTTCTACTCTATATATATGTACCTCCAACACTCTGTGTTCTTCCATCCACCAATTCTTGAACCCCCTCAAACCCCCATTCCACCCCCTACAATCTACATCGGTCTCTGAACAAGAAACCCCACCACGGCATCATTGTTAAAGTGAAGTAACTCGCTTAATTTTGTTCCAAAAACTTGGGCCCTGAAACTTGCAACTTACCTCCCAGAAGGACTACGATGTTTCAATAGCTGAATCAGACTCGGGCGCGCACCGAAAGAGAAAGAACAGAAAACGGACAGGGTTCGAGAGCAGAGAAAAGGGGTTAACGGAGGTGGGCGGAGACCGAATTGAAGAAACAGCTGAGGATTACGGTGTGGGATTGTGCGGGAAGCACAAGAAAACCCCAAGAAATGCTTGAAAAACGTCGAAGGGATAAGAGAAAAGACCAAAAAAATAATCGAAAAAATAAAAAAAAGAAAACGGTAACTGGAGCGATAGAAGAGAAAAAAATTAAAGAATTCTAATAAAGGAAACTAAACGGGACGAGAACCAAGAAGTTAATGGAACTGAGAATTAAATGAACGACTTATTTTATAATCTGTATTAGGGAGATAGAGGTTACAATGACGAAGCTAATCAATATATTTCTAGTAGAAAGTCCATGTATTAAAACCAATGTACTTTCTCTCTAGTGTGTAAAATAAATAAATAAATATGATAAAATAAAAAATAATTATGATGATGAGTGTTGTTTCTTTCCTATTCATATTGAAAGAAACAGATACAAAGTGAAAATGGCTAAAATTGATTTATACAAAAACTGTCAAAGTTACACAACTGACTAACTTATGGAATAATAATAATCATAATAAGGTACGAGCATATCAGAAATGGAGTGGGTGAGTGGGTCAAGACTCAAGAGGACGTGACCCACTTCGACCCAAGACCCACCGTGACCCACCATGATTCACTCTGACTCACTGACCAGGAAGGTACGCAGGGATTTACTTCGGGAGGGGTCTAAAGGCTTTCGGGGGGGATCCAAATACAATTTGAGACAAAATTATATGAACATTTCTAAATTTGCCCCTAAAAGTAGACTATATTTACAAAAAAGTCGGGATTTCGAAGGAGGGTGTCCGGCGGGAGCTCATGTGGTTTGGGTTCCATGTTAATCAGTAGGTCCCGTCTCATGTAGCCTCGTTGCTACAAGGAACATTAAACTCAAAATCAATTCAATTCAGATCACACATTTAAATAGGAGCCTTTCTTGTCCATACATTTGCTCCCATCCTGTAGATATGTAGTAAAACTTGTCAAATTGGTCATCAACTTTGTTTAGCGTGCTTATCTATTTAACCATGTAGATAAGCCCATTCCTCTTTATAAATTAGTCAGTAGTATAATTTTGACAGTTTCTATGAAACCAACTTTAACAGATTTCACACTTTATCTGCTTTTGACAATGTGAGTGGAAAAGAAATGACACGTGTTATCGTCTCTTTTTTTTTTTCAAACTGGGGGATATTGTAACAGATGTCATAAAGAAGAGCAAATACTGTAGATAAATACATAGATATTCATGTTTATTCCAGTTTGCGAGACGCAGGTGCACATTTTCTACAACGATTTCGCAGAGGAAAAATCAAATAGAGTATAATAAATGGTTTGTAATGCAGAGTCAGGTCAAAATAGACTGGCAACACGTATACACATTTCAAGATTTCCAAAATAACTATCACTCATATGAAATATGGTTGGTCACTGCTCTTTAGCTTATGTCTAGGGAAATATGACACAAAACCAATTGATATGTAGGAGCTATAATATACGGAAATGTCCATTTGTATTGGATGCCTGTGAGAGAACTCTACTACGTACGTTTTAGAATTGTAGTAGGACTTTAGCGGGTCACTCGATTTGCGAGAGTTCGTTGGTTTGTTAATCTTTACTAAAGAAAGGGAAGAGTATATACCATACTTATGCTCACACACAAAAGAATATTACTAATACAGTGAAACCTCTCTAAAGCGGACAGCCGCGGGGAATCAAAAATTGTCCGCTATAGAGAGGTGTCCGCCTTCAAGAGGTTTCAGTATTTTTATGTAAATTAGTGAGCAAGAATATATACAATTAGAAAAAATATTTTTGCATGAATCACGTATTTACGAATATTACATGCATTATTCTCTGTCATCCCATACTCTATGTTCGAGGCACAACATGGAAATAACATATTATAGTTCTCTGCACTTTACACTTATCAGTACTTCCTTCGTTTTCAGTATGA